>NC_050454.1:35960159-36273899 GCF_903995425.1 Onychomys torridus
GACAACCCAATTTCAAAATGGTGAAGCATGTCCGTAACTCCACCAGTCAGGAGGCTGAAGCAGGAGGAATCAAGTTCAAAGTCAGCCTGGCCTACTTAGCGAGACTCAAGGAAGACCAACAGAGCTAAATAGGTATTGAAAAGAAGCCAAGCAAATGGTGCTACAATTCAGGGCCTGAAAGCCCTCCACAGGCCCATCTGCGTGGGGCTGGGTCCTCAGCCCCCAGCACTCCTGGGAGGGGAGTAACACAACTTACAGGGAGTAAGTCGCAGAGGCAGAAATTAGGCTACGGGGTGCCCTGGGAGAACGTGTGGAGCCCAGCCTCTCCTCTCTTTTCTGCCTGGGGTGAAAAGGCCCCACTACACTCTCCAGGCAAGTGAAATGAAGCCTCTGAAAGTAGAGCCAAGCCCTTCCTTCTAAGTGCTTTATCTAGGGCCTTTGTCACAATGATAGACAGCTGACAAACACAATTGGCCAACATGAATATCTTAAAGACGCTCAGTGTCACTAATCATCAGGCAAGTGCAATTCAAAACCATGATGACGAACCACAAACTGCCTCAGTTCAAATGGCTGTTACCAAGAAGCCTAAGGGTTAGAAATCCCGGTGAGGCTGTGGGGAAGAAAACCACTACTAGTGTGACTGTAAGTTAGCATAGCCATTGTGGGAAGCAGTAGAGTTTCCTCCAAAAGTTATAAACAGAACATGTGGGCCAGAAATCCTACTAAAAGGTATAAATCCAAATGAAATAGAATAGCACATGGAAAAAAATCATCTGGCCGGGCGGTGGTGGCGCACACCTTTAATCCCAGCACTTGGGAGGCAGAGGCAGGCGAATCTCTGTGAGTTTGAGGCCAGTCTGGTCTCCAAAGCAGGTTCCAGGAAAGGCACAAAGCTACACAGAGAAACCCTGTCTCGAAAAAAAACAACAACAACAAAAAAAAAAAAAACAAAAAACATCTGAACCCCAGCATTGCTGGACTATTCACAAGAGCCAAGAAATGGTAACATCCTGTGTCTGTTAACTGATAAAGATCGTACCTATGTACAACAGAATGGTGCTTAGCCATTGCAAAATGGATGGAATTGGGTTGGTGAAATAGTCTAGAGTCTAGGTGCATGCATACAGAGAGAGGAGAGAGAGGGGGGCATATGTACAATCTAAAATAAATTGATTTTATAAGCTAGGCATGGCACTGGCCTTTAGTCCTGGCATCTTTAGAGGGCACTGCTATGGCACTGGAGACAGTACCCAGCAGAGCTCTTTGTGCAGATTCATCCTTTCTAAATGCATCTGGATGCCAGGACAGGCTGGGTCAGGGGCAGAATTCCATTTAAGGCTGATACTCCATCAACACTGAGATGCTTGACTCCTTTCTTACCGGGCTCGTTGGAGCAACTCCCAGTGGGCAGGTCCAGTGGTCAGATTGAAAGCTCCTGGATACACCAAGAGCTGGCAGCCTCCAGGCATGAAAGAAGAAAATGCAATGTTGAACACTCGATGACTTTGGTCCCACCCTGTGTTCCTCCTGTATCCACAGAGCCAAACTCTTCCACATACAAAGAGGTCAGTCTAGTAAGACACAGACAGATATGATTCTGCATTTAAAAGTTTTAGAACTACTCCTAAAAACACAGCCACAAGAAAAATGAGCTGACATCAGAACTTGGGCCTTCACTTTTAAAAAGCAGAGAGAGCTGTAATCAAACTGTTGCTCGGCACCAGATGGTCAGCACCACACAATGAAGGGTGTGATGTGACTTTCCAACCGATTGGGGCAGTACAGTTGCAGACACTGTTATGCCCAGAGTGCTTGCGCCTCATCTGCTGAACGGCTTTTGGGTCACCCGCCCACTTCACTTAGTTAAGTGTCTAGTTTCAGGGCCCTAGTAAGGACACTGGGGTGTGCCGAATGCCATCGGATGGGCTTTGTAAATTCTCTCCTTAATCCTCCACCAGAGCAGTCCTCTGAGGGAGCTAGACACCACACCTCTTTAGAGAGCAAAAATGAGGGATCAAAGTGCTGTACCAACTAAGGGGAAGAGCTAGAGTCAGAATTCAGACCTCCTCACTTGGCTCATTCTACTCTACAAACAGCAGGTCTTGTCCAGACCAAATTTTACTGACTATATATGTGAGTACTGAAATCCAAGAGGGTACAGACCATTGCTCCATTTCCAGTGAACCCCCTGTAACTTCAACACAGTGATAGGAGAGAGGCAGAGGGTGGAGAGGATATTCGGGAACAAAGCTTCTGCTTTAGCTACACAGTGGATGAGATCATATCCCCCAGACCATATCATCAGCAGAAGTCTGTTTAGCAAGCTGGTGTGATAGAGCTGGGACATGAATACATTTAACACTCTACCGACAAGATTTTGTGCATTTGTGCAAATTTTCTGTGTTTTTGTTTTGTTTTGTTTTGGTTTTTGTTTTGTTTTGGTTTGGTTTTTGGTTTGTTTGTTTTTTGTTTTTTGTTTTTTTTTTTTTTTGAGCTGAGGATCAAACCCAGGGCCTTGTGCTTGCTAGGCAAACGCTCTACCACTGAGCTAAATCCCCAACCCCAAATTTTCTGTGGTTTTGTTTGTCTGTTTTCGTTTTGTTTTGTTTGAGCAATTTCATGTTAAGGGCTCCCTTCACACCACAGGACCACCCCAGAATCAAACCTTCAAGTAGCCTCCCAACCCACCTGTATAGTATTATCTCACCTCTTTGTGCATAGATTTGTGCAAGTTCTGCAAAGCGCATATCGTAGCAGATGCCCAGGCCTACTTTGCAGTAAGCTGTTTCCAAAAAGAAAATGCACACATGAGAAGTGAATCTCCTGTAGCATGGAGCAGAAGGGTAAACCTTCTCTGATCACAAAACACTGACAGGGAAGAATTGTTACGGGACCCCTATATAGAGACAATGTGTATGTTCAATCCTATTGGGATATCATCTCAAAGATATCATTCACCACCTCAGGACAGCTATGAGAAGTTCCTTGTGAGTCATGTGCACTATCTAACTAGGGTGTGTCAATTGTGGCCAACAGGAACACTGTGGATGGTCAGGAGGCTGTAACCCAATGGAAGAGAAATATCATGTCCAAACCCTGGGTTTCCATTCTGTTCAAACTTTCTAGACCTCTGACTGCTTACCTCCCCCAATTCTGAACTTTTAGGGATGCTAAGTGAAAAAGGTAGGGACAGACATAGAAGGAAAAGTACCTGTTCCTCTCTTCTGGGATTACTGTAAGAGGCAAACTTATCTGGTACGTACGAGTATCAAATGTGGAGAGACAATCACCAGGACTCAATGTTTTAGATTCTTGAAATGTAATTTTCCCAGGAACATCAATGTCAAACAGATGGATCTGCATCACAAATAACTGATTTGGTTATCCCTTTCCCCACAGGCCTCACAGCAGTAGTGAAGGATATCTCCCCGTGGTCACATATGGAAATACTCTTAAGACTGACAATACAAACATTATCCTGTTTGCCCATATTACACCTACAAGCTGACTGACATCAAATCCCTATATTGCTCTGTGTGGGATCTCAGGCATAGTAGTAAACAATAGGTTTAAATAATCTTATATTTAAATAGGAGTATTAAATAATCTTGTTTCCGGCCTCTGAAGGAACAAGTTCGCTATTTTACCTGTTCTATCTACTACAGGAAAATGGGGAAATGATGTGGGTTTTATTACTTGTTTTCTACAGGTGTACAAAATGCACAGTCTCCTCATGGGATGTAATATGTTGCTTTTACTCACTATAAATGCTAAGGAAGATTTCTCAGAATCAGAATCAAATTGATGAAACTGGCTAAGAAGGAGGAAACACTTGGGAGGCAGAGATGAGCATAGCTCTGTAAGTCTGAGGCTAGCCTGGTCTACAAGAATAGCCTGGGCTACATAGAGACCCTGTATCAAAAAACCAACAATGACAGCAAAGAAAAAAAAAGAATGTGCAGCATTTAAAACAGGCCAGCTGGCATGGGGGCACATGCCTCTAATCCGAGAACTAAGGATGCTAACACATGGGGATTGCCACAAGTTCAAGGACAGTCTAGACTACTTGAGTTTGTTTAATTTAAAGCCAGCCTAGGTTACACAGAAAGATCCTGTCTTCAAACAAAACAAAAACAAAATCCTGGTAAAATTTTGCAAAACAAAGTCAGCAATGCATATATAATAATGCATCTCTTCCAGATAAGATTTTTTTTCTTTTTCGAGGCAGGGTTTCTCTGTGTAGCCCTGGATGTCCTGGAACTTGCTCTGTAGACCAGGCTGGCCTCAAACTCAGACACCTGCCTGCCTCTGACTCCTAAATCCTGGGATTAAAGGCGTGTGCCACCATCATCTGGCTAAAATGAACTTTTTTTCAGGAAAGCAAATGTGGCTTGATATCAGAAAATCAACCAGTGTAATTTATCAGGTGAGTAAAAGAAAAAGACGATCCCAAGGATGCACACTGAGCGTTAGTAAACGTACGCTGAGGGGTGGTGGCAGTGATTAAACTCGGGCCATACCCATGCTACATAAGGACTCCACCACTAAGGTGTAGCCAGCCTGTACCTGGTAAACTTCTACAACCAACCATGATTTTAAAAACAAAACAACAAGACTCTGCCATGAAAGGAACTCTTTTCATCTCATAGTTATACTAAACAATCCTAAAACAATCATCATATTTAGGGGAAAAATAATGAACGTGTTCCTTCTGAGACTGGAAACAAGATAAGGACACATGTTATTTACTGGTATTCCTGAGATCCTACATGCAGCAACAAGAACAGGGGGTAAAATATGGAAGCAGGAGAAAGAATGAGGCTGATTTTCTCAGATTATATAATTGGCACCCAAAATTAAATTAGGAGAATTAATGGGTAAGTTCAGTAACGTTGCTACATATAAAACCAGTAGTTTAAAGATGAATTATATTTCTACATCCTAGCAAGAAACAGAAAGTGAAGGATGATGAGATTTGTACACCCCCTACTCACCTTTCTGTGCTTTACCAATAAACTTCCATCAGGCCCAAAAACAGCACAGGTGTTATATAGTTTCCCAGCATCCTCTTCAGGGATGGAGCCTTTCATTGAAAGAAATATATAGTCACCCCAATCAACAACAAAAAGGAATGGGCCGATAACTTTGTGAGGCTCAGGAAAGCCCTGGGAAATAGTCACTTGGTCCAATAATAAACTTTATCCCAAGCAATTCTTTTTCCTCCTTGAATGTATGTCAGTGATTAAACTCCAAATTATTGATAAACTATAATTAGGCCAGACGTCAGAGGAAGGTTTAAAAAATAACCAAACTGGCCCTGAAATTCAACCATGACATTTTGCAACAGTTAATATGTAACATTAGAGCAAAAGCAGGAATTCCTCATTGCTCAAATTCATCATCTTACAACAAAACTGAATCCCAGAGCCCCCGTGATAAGAATGTTAAGACACGAGCCTTTCTCCATCACAGAACCAATTCCATACACATTGCCACCATCTATTCATTCCTAATCCTGGATAATCATGATAATCATGATACAAAACAATCTTGTTCATTATATTTATTGAACTTCTCGAGGTTTACCTTGCTTCCCCCCAAATCAGCACATAGAACACAGGTAAGGTTTCTCTTGCCACATTCTATCTAGTCACACTCCTTTTACAGGGAAAGTTACAGGATCAACTTGGTGTGTTTCTTTGTGTTTCTATGGTATTTACTAGGTTTATATATATACATACATGTATGTATATATAACTCTCTGAGAAAGTACACAGTCATCTTTTGTTGGGGAGATTAATCTAAGTGGACAAATTCTGTTCATAATCATGCTGAACTTGCATATTTTACACTTAGTGTATATTGAAGTGTATCCCAAGTTGATGTTGAATTTACAATCCTCCTGCCTCTGCTGTCCAAGGACTGGGATTATAGGTGTATGCTACCATCCTGGCAACCTCATTCTTTTCACGGGCTGAAATGTGTTAGTTTAAATGTAACAAAAGGCACCCTAATGTTTTTAATGTTTAGCTGTTACACCACGTGGAAGGAATTACCTCCAATGAGATAAACGCTATTCTCCTTTGCTACTTCAGAGAGCTTCTGTGTGGACTCTCCGGGAATCTTCTCTGCATATTCAGGAAAGTAGTTTGTTCCATATGGAGAATTAAAGCATTCCTAGATTGATGTTAGAGGAGAAAAAGGGAAAGCAAACCGTGTCAAATTCTGCAGAGAGTGGAAGCGCACTACTTCCAACTCTGGTCCTGTGTGAGCAGATACAACACCTCTAGGAAAAGACCTAAGGCTAAACAGCATGCAATCAAAGGCAGACAGGCAATTATCCCGGTGAGGACAGAGGAAACAAACCGGTTATTCTGGTGACCCTGGCAGAAGGTTAGACCTAGAGACGGTAGAATGACATCCAGGCCACCGTAGCTCAGGTTTATTCTGTGATTTTGAATACTGAGATGAATTCTGGAGTTCAGAATTATACTGAGTTTGTAAAGCAATAAAACTTATGCATAAAACATTCTGAAAGCCACAGAAGCGAAGACGCTTTACTCACTGCAGACAAGCTGTTTCTAATCCCATCTTGGCACTATCCTCATGGCCCGATGATGTCTCTCGTGGATGGGAAAAGTGAGTGAGGGTGAGACAAAGACAGGGATGCGACACCAAGGAAGACAATGACACCAACACACGCATCCAACACACAGCTGCCTTCGACAGTTCTCTGACGCCTGTAATCCCAGCACTCGGGAGGCAGAGGCGGGAGGATCTCTGAGTTTGAGGCCAGCCTGGTCTACAGAGAGTTTCGGGACAGCCAGGGCTACACAGAGAAAACCTGTCAAGAGAAATAGAAAGAAAGAAAGAAGAAAGAAAGAAAGAAAGAGAGAGAGAGAGAGAGAGAGAGAGAGAGAGAGAAAGAAAGAAAGAAAGAAAGAAAGAAAGAAAGAAAGAAAGAAAGAAAGAAAAGAGAAAAAAGGAAAGAAAGGAAGAAAAGAAAGAAAAAAGTAGACTGCTCCTGCAGAATAACATTCAAGACTGTCCTCCGACCTCTCAGGGAGTGTACACACACACACACACACACACACACACACACACACACACACACACACGAGATTAACAATAAGATTCCCTTGTTAATGATTCCTGCTTATCCAGGAACCCCAAGGCTTGACCCTGTACTTACCTTCTATCAAATATGATTCATGATACAACCTTCAACCAAAGGCTCAAAACAATTTTTCAAAAAAAAATGCTGAACAGTGCTAAAACATCATGGTCTGACCTGAGCTTAAACATGACAACCACAGAAAAGCCTTCACTCGTAAGGATCAAAGGGCATACAGCCCCTGAGAGCGTCACCTTTAGGTAATTCCCCTGAAATTTTGTATTCCTCATCTGAATAGAGCAGGTGATCCTGTTAGACCTGTAACCATGTTAGACATCTTGAGACAAAGACCCCTGCTAGTCTTTGTGATAGATGAGGCAAACACGGAACAACACTAGGGTTCCAAAAGACACCGCTGGAGGTAGGACACATGAGGACCTCCATTGGCAAGCAAGACTGGGGCAGGTCCCTGGCTCCCAGAGAGGGCCGGCTGCCCCCATACTTACCGGCAGGGAGATGACTTTGGCACCTTGCTTTGCTGCCTCCCGGACTAGGCTACAAGCCCGGGCAATGTTATCTGATTTAATGGAAGAAACGTGAAGCTGGATGAGCGCCAATCGGAAAGCTGAGGAAAAAGACAGAAGGAAGCCGTCGTCAGATCTGCCCACTAAGTTCAGAGAAAACCAGGATTCCCAAACAGGGCATCTGGCAACGTTTGGACATGGTATTATTGATTGTCACAACTACGGACAATCTAAAGGATAAATTACGTCACCGACACTGGCTTCTAATGAAGGCCAGAATTATCTTTAAAAGTATAAAGACTACGATCTCTCATTCCTTGGTTAATCCTAAATATGGTAAGCAAAGCTACGTTTCGCCCAGAACAGTGCCAGAATCTGGATAAAAACAGAAGAAACCAAAACCCGGCATTACTTGCAGGTTGGCATACCTGAGCTGTCACCAGAGTTCACACAAACTCACTAAGAAGCTGGGCTGTCTCTGCTTCTGAGGGAAGGGTGGATAAACACTACATCTAGCTTCCCCTCTCCCTCAAGCCACTCTAGGGATGAGGTCCCGACCCAGGCTTGGGGCTGATGGAAAGCGCCCGTGCGCAGGACTTGTGGCGTCACCTTCTCAACTGAAGATCCCTGGCTGTCCTAAAGACCATCATACATTGGCAATGACGATGACCCAAGGGGGAGGGACGCAAAACACCCCGAGCGAAGGGCCCAGTATGGGAACAACATTTAAACGAGCATGCCAGGTCGGTGCACCTCTAAGCATTTACGGACCAGGAAGCTTGCTGCGGGAAATCCGCACCAAGTCACTGGACGAAAGTGGCACTTGAGGCTAACAGATGAAATGTGAAGTTCGAGATACGACTAACAACAACCCTCTGTTAGGGGAGGGAGTTAGGGCCACGAAATTTGAAACCACCACCCACCCCACAGCTCGGGGACCCGCAGGGGGAGCAGCTCCTACGGCGCAGGACGCCTGGCACGGAGGCCTGTGCTCGCACGGCGGCGGCCCCACTAGCCCGGGCTTCCCGGAGCGATCTGAGCTACCGGCCAGGCGGGCCGGGCGACGCAGAGGCCCAGAGGGCTCATCGGCACCGCCGCACCGAAGCCTCCGCTCCCCCGGGAGCTCGACGACCAGGCCGCGAGCCACTTACTAGCCATGGCTCTTCTCCCGAGCACCGAACGCGACCGGGGAACGCGACCAGTCAATCCAGTGGCCGAGCGCGGGAGGCGGGGCCGAGCCACGCGCAGAAGGGGCGGGGCCAAGACCTGGGCCGAGGGGCGGGGCCTTGATGAGTTCGGAGCAGTAGGTGTTTGGTTTTGACCTTTTTGTTATTCTGTGCTGTGTTGAGCCTCTGGCTCTGCACGTGTTCAGTACCTGTCTACCCCTGAGCTACATCCTTGCCCCGGCTCTGCACTAAAAATGGCTCACCCTTTGCGCTCGGATACATTAAAGAGAAAGGGATAATTACAAATTCTTTAAATAAGGCCTTCAGAAGGAAGGGCAAAGAGGAGCAGCCTACATTATAGTGGTGTGCCTTAAATGGTTAAGGAGTGGTACCTTTTGGTAGGAAGGCTCTTCATGTGGTAAAAAGGACTGAAATTTCAGCTTGGATCGCAGCAGTGGTCAGGGTAATGACTGCTACATGCTGACAGACGTGAGTGGGTTGCACCTGGTTGATTCAGGCTAACAGACTTCAGAAGCTTGCTCAGAAAGCTGCAGGGAGCGAATTGGTGCGAGGCAGTTCTAAGATTTGACGTTTGTATTTATTATTTAATTCGCTGTTTTGACGTGTTTGGGGGCTTTTCTGGTTTTCAGACAGGGTCTCATGTAACCCTCGCTGCATTTTAATTTGTTATGTAGCCGAGGCCGGCCTTGACTCCTAATCCTCCTGCTCCAACTCCTGGATGCAGGGATTGAGTCATTCCTGTACCACACACCCAGCTACACTGCTTTCTAACTTTTGCAGTGGTTGGGGTGGAAGTGCATACCTTGTCACATTTGCAGAGCCTGGGAGCAAGGGGATTGGAAAGCCTGGAGATCAAATCCCCCCAAAGAAAACTTAGCCAAAGAGCATCCAGTGGGGGCAGAACCTTTACAAACTTTGGGGTGTAGCACCTGGGGTGGGGGGTGGGGGGGGCAGAGAGCCAGAAACAACAATTTTAAAAGGTCAATGCAAGGGCTGGGGAGATGGCTCAGTGGTTAAGAGCACTTACTGCTCCTGTAGAGGACCTGGGTTTGGTTCCCAGCACCCACATCTTATCTCAAAGGGATCGCAGAATCATCTAAGAACCTAGGGACACTGTGGAAGAGAATAAAGAAAGACTGTATGAGCCTGAAGGTGTGTGTGAGCGCTGCACTATGACCTTATTTCATCCAGGTATAACATGCACCCCATCTCCATCTTACACTAGAAACTGCATTGGCCTGGTAGCCACAGCAACTATTAGAGAGAATCCAGGCCTATGGAAATGGATCTTGAAAGGAAAAGTATCTGCTTAAGAGCCCCAAGGCCAAGTTCTCAGCACAAAGGAGAATTATTTGCCCCAGAGGGACAGAGGGCAGGGACTAAGAAACCAACACTGGAGACAGAGGGCAAGGGGTATTTGTCCCAGAGGGACAATGGATTGCCTTTGGATAGAGAGGAGACAGATATGGTCCAGAGGTGAATGGCAGTTTATAAAGGTTCAGGGGAAACCTGTGTTAAGATGAGGTGTTTAATTTTAATTGGGCATGGTAATGAGGTGAGCCAGGGGGCTTTTGATTGCTTGACTTCAGTACTTTGATAGCTGGGCCTTGGTAGTCAGCTTCAGGAGGAGGAGGAAGTGGTCAAGTAAAGGAAGAGACCTTGGTCGCTGGAATGGGGGAGAAGGGCAAGGCCTGCCGGAACAGTGCCTGCCACGCTCAAGCTGGCCAGAGTCCCTTAGATCTACTGACCTGTCCTAGTAAAAGAGGAGGGTAGGTCACAGGGCCATTACTTCCTAGGCTCCAGTGATCCTCCTGCCTCAGTGTTATTCTTCAATAGCTGGGACTATGAGCACCCCAGCACCCATAAGGTGTTATTAGTTTTAAGCTACCTAAGGTGCATGAACAGAAATGGGAATAGAGTAGAAATGTTTACTCTGCAGATAAAATACAAAAACAAAAAACAGACAGCCTTGAGAACAGAAGTTCTGAACAAACTGTATCAGTTTATTTACAATTGTAATTTATAAACAGTAACACAAACATCTTTACATTAATATTATGAAAAAAAGTCCCACAGCTGAGATGGTTGAAAAATGAGACTTCAGGGCATTTCAAAGAGGGTGTCAAGAAAATGGAAAAAAATGCAATACAATAGTTTGGGGAAAGAGTTATAAATATCAAGTACTGCACAGGTGCAATTTCATGCAAATGTCTTCAACCACTCAAATAAATTGTTTTTATTTAGATATCAGAATAAGGTTCTTTTAATTGTGTTATCTTTATTCACTTGATTTCCATTAAGCAAATTAAAACAACTGGCTACTAGTGGGGTACATCTAGATATTTCTATCAGCTAACCCCTTAAAGAAAATCTATTACATTTTATGACATGGCAGGTTATAGTTACTATTTTTCAGATTTTATGAAAATCATCCCATGGTCCAAAAGATGTTTCTGGATCTCTCATCACATGTGACTCATATGGGCCACAGACATTAATCTGAGCAAGCTGCAAAATAAAGCAGACTGCTTCAGTTTTGTCAAGATGAAAATAGTTTCAACTACTGAAATTTTTACTGAGAAGACAAAACCAAAAGAACATTTTTAGAAAGTGATACAAAAACACTGAAATTTCTATGGCTCTCTGATTATCTGTCTTTTTTTAAACTGGACATTAGTGTGGTCACAGGTGATCAAGAAGGATTAAATCAGAGCAGTCAAAACACTCTGAAATATCCTAGACCGAAGGATCCATGTAATAAAGACCGATGACATTTTACAGATACCATTCTGTCCCCCAAATGCTAACCGGAACCTTAACATGCCTACTTACTTCTAATGCTGTTAGCTGTTCCTTAGCAACCACTGGATGGAGCTTAGACTCTCTGAGGCAATTAGCCGACCAAGAATTACCTACTGGAGTGGAGATGAGTAAACTGAAGCTTCAGTGTTTCACTATGGACTCGGTCTTGAATTGGCTACAATCTCCATGCATCCCATTAAACAGACTTCAGTCTTTTTAGGAACAGAAACAGTAAGCTAATTATTAATCTATACTTTCAATTTTCTGATACTGCTTATTGCAGCAAAACTCAATGTAGCAATGAACTCTCTTCAACTAATTCTATCTCTAAATTTCAGTGAAGACATTGCAAATATGTATGTGTACAGTTGTTTTAGAACCTGAAAATGATGCATGTCCCTTAAAACAGCTCTTCAAAACAGAACTGCATTCTGTGCCCTTGGTCCATAGGGCACAAGGCCAGTTACTTCAAAGTCATTTAATAACTGGCCTTTATAATAAATCATTTTATAAAACCAAAGATGCAAAAGAAATTTTTAAAAAAGTGTACCCATCCCGAGATTGATTACAATAATTTTCACTTAGACCCTCTACTCAGGCTCTCTCATGAGCAAATGAAAGGTCTCTGGTTAGTATTGAGTCAGGAAATATATTTTCATGTTTCTCTTGGTTGCCATAATTTCACTTAAATAACTTTCTTTTACATTAACTTTCCAAAGCATCCAACACTTTCATGATCTGCTGTTTTATGGCTCTGGTAGCATCTCCTGCATTTGGAATCAAATACCTATGGGAGAAAAAACACAGATGCGTATTAATACAGCACTTCCCCTTCAGGGTTCTACTGAGATGTCGCCTCTAACTAGAAAGTTTCCTTGACCAATGAAGCTAGCAGAAATGCCCTCCTGTGTACTCCCACAAACTTACCCCAAGAGACAATCAAAACATTACCTGAACGATCTAAAAGTCAAAGTGATGGGACTTTTCACATAATACACAGCTAAGATTCTCTGAACTACCAATAAGTATGTATAATATCCAAGTAAAACACAGGTAGAACATTATACTTGCTGTGGTGGTTTGAAAGAAAATGGTCCCCAAAGGGAGTGGCACTGTTGGGAGGTGAGGCCTTGTTGGAGAAGTATGTCACTATGGGAATGGGCTTTGAGGACTCCTATGCTCAAGCTACTCCCAGTGCCATAGTTTACTACTCCCTGTTGCCTGAGGATCATGATATAGAACTCCCAGCTCCTTCTCCGGCACCATTTCTACCTGCATGTTGCCATGTCCTGCCATGATGATAATGGACTAAACCTCTGAAACTATGAGCTATCCAATTAAAATTTTCCTTATAAGAGTTGTTGTGGTCATGGTGTCTCTTCACAGCAATAGAAGCCCTAAGACACTTGCTGTCTAGTACAGATATAAGTCAATCGGCTACAGTTATAATTTTGTTTCAGCATCCAATTCCAAAAACAATGACAACTCCGGTACTTCCTATTATGACCTTAAGCAAAACATTAAGTTGTCTAAAACAGATTCAAACCACCCTCACTTACGATGTTTTGATGATGGAAAATAAAATACCAACTCAACATTCTAAGACAAATTTAGTTCACTGAGAAATCAGCATTTAGTACAGCACTTGTATAATTCTTTTCCTAAAAAACATTCACTTGTGTATGTGCATGTGTGTATACACACATGGGCAGGCATGCACACATTCATGTGTCAATCTGTGTAGGTCTGTGTACACAGAGAGCAGAAGAGGGTGCTGGCTGTCCTGCAGGTGGAGGCACAGCATCTGTGAGCCACTGAACATGGCTTCTAGGTTCTGGGAACTGAGCTCAAGGCCTCCAGCACAGAGCAGGGTCTCTACTGTTGCAGCATGTCTTACTGCTTTGTTTATTTTTATGTTACACTGATTTTGTGTGGAGGGTGCTCAGGCCATAGAGTCTTAAGTGGAGGTCAGGAGAGTTGGGTCTCCTTCTACCATGTGGATCCCAGGGACTGAACTCAGGTTGTCAGACTTGGCGACAAGTGCCTTTATCTGCTTAGCCATCTCTCCTAACCTCTAGATTATTCCTGATGATCCTGGTGTCAAGAAGTTTATGAAATTTGCTGCAGCATTTCTGAACTCATGCATCAGTGTTGAAGCCAACTATGGCCAAGAATGAGGAAGAGGATGACAAAGGGCACCGTAACTGGAGGGGTGCTGCATGGTCCTATTCCAACACCCACTCACCAAAATCAAGGAGGACTATTTAATGATTTGCATTCATTCAGATAATATATATATATATAAAAATCTCACCTTTCAATAGCCAAGATTTCTATCCCAGAAGCACTGCTGTTTCCATACTTGAAGGTAATTAGCTCAGGATGTTTTTTTTTTGACGTAATTTTAACTACAGAATTTAGTGCTTGTCGAGACTGGATGTAAGCCAGTCCTTTCCGAGAAAGAATCTCCCTTAAGCAGTACATATGTGTTGCAGTTACCAGCAGGTGACTTGAAAGAAAGAGGTTTAAGTGAATGGGATTCAAAGCAGACATGTTACTTCCACAGCTCCAGTATAAGAAATTCAACTTTACAAGAAATGATTTTTGAGTTAGCTATGAAGCTACTCTATAAACAAGCTACATGTTTTTCTTTAATTTTATGCAAAATTGTTTAGTGAACAGGTAATACCACAACTATTTAAGAGTTTTATGGTAAGAAGTCCAGTATAATACAGAAATAATTGTTAACTCTGATGGACTATCCCACCATTCTCCAAAGTTTTAACAGGATTCTCTACACTCAAAGTATTCTCTGTCTACACACCATGGTTAATATCAAAGGCCACTAAGTAATTGCTGGGTTTCCTTACATATTTTATAATATTCTGCAACTAAATCCTGAAGGCAAAATGGGCATAGATTAAACAATAACAACAACAGAAACCCCCAAACTCTTATATCTTAGCTCCTAACTTTTAATACAGTAATAAATTATCAGATGTGCCTAGAATATGAAACATTTTACAAGATAACTGGCCTAGACTCCTGAGGAGAACAGTTTGTGGGAGAGAGGTACAGTTCAACCACACACTGGACAAGATGAGCAATGACAGGTAACGCAGTATGGACCCAGAAGAGAAAGGAGATTACCCAAGTGAATTTGGGAATACTGAAAATTGCAGGGTCTCAGTGTGGGGCAATGTTAATTGAATACATTTAGGTGAAGTAAGACACTGAAGCTATGTCAAAAAGTGCTCTTATTCTGGGGCTATCCATGCTGAAGCATTTCGGAGGAAGTAGCACATGTATAAGCGGCTTCCGAATGACCTGAGTATGTGCTACGTCTATGGGGACCTGTCGGGATGCCAAAAGCTGGTCTGTCCAGGAGAGGCATATCAATGAGTTCAATATACTCAATGTTTTGTCTTAGAATTTTCAAAATGCAAATTACTTAAGAACTTAAAAAAACTGAGACACTTAACACAGCTGACAGTAGGAAATTATGTCATTTTGCACTTGAATAAAAGTCCCTTGCAATTACTTTTATATTAACTTCACCCAATTTGAGTTTACTTCTAAAGACATTTTCAAAAGTACCTGGGAAACATATGTCCACTTTCTTTGACTTCTTTACAGGGAAAATGATGCTTGGTGTCTGGCTTGTTAATCCAGGTCTGAATGTTTACGACTTCTTTTCTGTCATCGTCTGACATTGAAGAACTGTCAATTTCATCTAGGAAGAAAGAAAAGCATTAAACTTCGTCAGCAACTCAAAGATGTTTCTAAGCAGCCTGACTTTTCCAGTGTGTGGTGAACTCACGAGAGGGGCGGGGAAGCCATTTTAATCCTACTGGTTAGATTACAGAATATTACACAACAACAATTTTACGGTAAGAAAGTCAAGTCAGAGTTGGGGTACATACTGAAGAGTTTTGATAAGGATAATGCAACTATGGTCTGCCCTGTCAGCAAAAAGCATCTCTCTTGAGGTAAGGAGGCCACGCTCTCCTTTGCCAGTTTCTGATTTCAAATAGAAAATAACACTAAACTCAACCTGCAGTACATCAGGAAAATATTTCTCAGAAAAAAATACCCCACAAAATTCTAATTGTTTTTCTAATGTTAGAAAAAGGAACTACAGTTCCTAGAGTTAATAGTTATAAATGCTCCTCCCTTTGTACTTGTGTGTGTTCCTGTGAGTGCACATGTGTGTGCAAGCACCTGTGGAGGCCAGAGGATAACCTCTGGTGTCAATCTTCAGAAGCCAACTACTTTCTACATTTTTGAAGTTTTATATTTATTTATTTCCTTATCATTAACTATCTGTCAGTTTTATTTATGAGCATGTGTGTGTCAGTGTATGCCATGTGTGGGGATGCCTGCAGAGGACAGGAGAGGACCAACAAGCAGTTGTGAGCCGCTTGATGTGAGTGCTGGGAGAACAAGCTCAGGTGCTCTCACCTGCTGAGCCATCTCTCCAACCTGCTTGCTTTTGTACACGTATGTGGCTGTGGGTGCTAGGTGTAGGTGCAGAGATTCTTTGTAAGCATCAGGTCTATCCTTCCATTCTGTGGGTCCTGAACTCAAGTTACCATGCTTGGCAGCAAACATCTTTACCCGCCAACCATCCAGCCTCTCCCCTCCCCTTCACAATGACCTTTCTCTTCTTTCTTTCTTTCTTTCTTTCTTTCTTTCTTTCTTTCTTTCTTTCTTTCTTTCTTTCTTTCTTTCTTTCTTTTTTTTTCTCCACTTTTATTCTCGAGATAGGGTTTCTCTGGGTATCTCTGGCTGTCCTGAAACTCTCTGTAGACCAGGCTGGTCTCAAACTCAGAGATCTGCTTGCCTCTTCCTCCCGAGTGCTGGGATTAAACTCATGTGTCACCAAGCCTGGCACAACCACCTTTCTTTTGGAGATAAGGTTTTCACTGGCCTGGTGCTCAGTAAGCAGACCAGGCTGGCTGGCCAGTGGACAAATTCAGGGATCCATTTGTCTGCATTCTGGCTGCTTGGGATTAGCAGCATGGACCACTGTGGTGACTAGTTTAATGACAACTTAACAGTAATTCTGAAAGAGAAAACCTCAGCTGAGAAAATGCCCCAGTAGACTGGTCTAAGCAAGTGTGTGGTGAGTTTTCTTATTGATGATTGATGTGAGAAGGCCAGATCACTATATGCAGTGTCAGCCTTGAGCTGGTGGTCCTGGGTGCTATAAGAAAGCAGACTGAGGGCTGGAGAGATGGCTCAGAGGTTAAGAGCACCGACTGCTCTACCAGAGGTCCTGAGTTCAATTCTCAGCACCCACATGGTGGCTCACAACCATCTGTAATGAGATCTGGCGCCCTCTCCTGTATACATAAAAAAAAAAAAAAAAGAAAAAGAAAGCAGGCTGAGCAAACCATGAAAAGCAAGCCAGTAAGCAGCACTCCTCCCTAGCTTCTGCTTCAGGTCCTGTCTCCAGGTTCTGTCCTTGAGTTCCCGCCCTCAGTGATAGAGATGACGGAGAGCGGCAAGATGAAACAAACGCTTCCCTCTGAGTTGCTCTGATCCTGCCCTTTCATCCCAGCACCAGAAACCCTGACCGAGCCACCAGTCACATTCTGAAGTGGCAGAGGGGACTGAACTCAGGTCCAAGCACTTTACTGACGGGGTTATCTCCCCAGTCCCTTCCCTCTGCTTTTCAATAACTAGTCCAAAACACAGACGATGCAAAAGAAAATGTCGTGTGTCGATATTCCAGCTTCAGTGGTAGTAAAGCCTCATGGTATCACTCCCTAATCAGCCCTTTACTGACAAACACTGACCCCTCTGCGTGAACAGTTCTACATGTGTCTTTCTGCCATTAATTTGCTCGTCTTAATAATGTGGGAGTGTTTTGTGGTTCCCATGAGGGAGGCAATGTAATTACATCCATTCTCCCATGCCTTTCCTCTTCCCCAAGACTGCTGCATTTACGCACACTGGCACATGTAGTTCTGGTTTCCTCGTTAGCGTTAGACAGACCACAATCTACTCGTCCACTCGCCCCTCTCTGGCTCATGAAGGAAGCTGAGACCATCAGAAGGACAAACGCATAGCAACAGGAAGATGGCAACAGAGGGAACACGAAAGGACAAAGAAACAACTAGAAATGCACGGACTTCAGAGCAGGCTTTCTAGCAGTCAATTCTGTGATTGTGATAGAAATATCAACTATGCTTCTCTTTAGCAATTTACTGCTAAGAGTTAACTCTCTAGATATACTTTCCAAGTTCATCTTGATATATGTATAAAAAATGTAGCCACTTAAAACTGACAGAAATCAGAAAACTACTAGAGTTGAATCCTAAACTAGGCAAGCAGTGATTATGCATGATCAAGAGAACAAACAGGTAAGATGGGGTAAACATCAGGTACTACCAAGTGGAAAGGACAGTGGCATTTGGGAGTCTTTCCCTCATTTTTGTACACATTAATGTAACTTTTTCTAACTCAATGTACACATTAACTACGGTTACTGATTCACATAATTGAGGCAATGGAATTAAAAGTAAAATTAATAAACCGAATTTTTAAACACAAAGCCAATCCTAGGTGAGGTAACTCTCCCTGGTACCACAGTGCCATCTTGTGGCCTTGTAGGACCTTTGCAACTTCCTCCAGTCCCCAGATCTCAGGCTCCAGGAGGACCGGTTGGTGTACAAAGGGATTTGAACATAACTGCCATAAACTGCCTCTTAGCTGAAGACTCCTGTTAGTGGAGATCTGTGCAAAACTTCTGCTTAGATTTTAAGTAGGCACAATTCAAGAATTCTAAAACCAAAGCACTACCTTACAAACAGTACCAAAATTACACTTAAGAAGTAGCCATGAAAACAATTTTATGGTTGGGGGTCACCACAACATGAGGAACTGTATTAGAGGGCCAGAGCATTAGGAAGGGTGAGAGCCCCTGCCCTAGACTTCTTGCTATAGTAGTTTGTTCTGGGAAGCGTCTGTGCTCTAGTCCCAGGATGACTGTCCACGGCAGGGGATGTGTGAAAGAGCCGCAGATTAGCGCATTACTCAACCTGTGTCGTACTCCTCTTCATCCCCAATGCTGAACACGGGCTTTACCCCACGGTAAGGCTTGCCCACTCTGTCACTGCTGCTCACATGCCTGTATTAAAACAATTTAAGGAAGGAAACATCACTAAGAAGGAATCAAAGAGTTTTAACTATTCAAACAAAATAGCTTTTTTGCCCTTTGCAGACCACCCATAGCTCCAGGACAGCTATTCTAAGAAAAGTGAAAGATAAATCACGTGGTAAAAGGCATTATGTCTAGCCAAGTTAAACATTTCAATGCTCCTATTTAATCCAGTGGTCGGATGCTTCGGTGTCTGAGGAAGTTACCCTCTATGCTGTCCCCTCATTTGTAAAATAGTAATAAAAGATTTTGACCTTCAGGATTACTGTGAAAATTAACAAGCTATCCCTCTCCTTTCCAAAGCTCTTAGAACAATCCCTATCTGCAGTGGGTGCCATGCATGCGTTTACTGCGTGGAGAATCCAGCAGGAAGGCTCGAGGCTCCTTTGGAAGCTGCAAGTGTCTCAGTTTCCCTCTGTTTTCATCACTGCTGCTTCGGTTCTAGTCCATACCAAGATCACTTCTTTTGCATAAATTAAAATGTTTCCATAAAATACTACATAGTTATGAGAAATGGTTTCCTTTGTAGGAGAACTGCCCACTACCAAAAAGACTAGAAGTGTTCTTTCTTCATCTAACATGAAAACACCCAATCTTCTCTTTTTCAAGAGTCTTAATCTGGGGGGGGGGGGGGGGTCTTCATTTAAATAGACCTATTTACTTTTAAATCAAGTCTCCTCAAAGCAAGCAAGCAAGCAAACACTAATTGAGTTTAGTATGACAGATCCTCTTAGAATTACAAGTTAGGTTAAGCTGTACTTAAAATTCTATTGATTTAAAAGTCAAAATTTTGTTAAAACTTTATTATTTATTATTATTGGTTTTGCCTGCATGCATGTCTGTATAAGGATGTCAGATTCCCTATAACTGGAGTTACAGACGGTTGTGAGCTGCCATGTGGGTGCTGGGAATTGAACCTGGATCCTCTGGAAGAGCGGCCACTGCTCTTAATTGCTCAGCCATCGCTCCAGCCTGCTGAAACATCTTTAATGCAAAGTTACCGTATAAGCTATCAAACTGTGTCTGGTAGGCGGCATCAAGAGTTTAGGCCTGGAACATCCCCCAGAGAAGCGGGTAGTAAAGCTTATCCCAGTGTGGAGCTCTTTGGAAGGTGGCAGCGATGACAAGCTGTTTCCAATCTAAGTTTCTGGGATTAAACTCAGGTTCTCATGCTTGCAAAGCAAACATTTTACTGACTAAGCTCCTTACCCTACAGTGAAAAGTTTGTATGAACAAGAATAATAAAGATTTCTGTGACATTTCCTTAAAATTCCCACAAATGTAATTAAATTCAATGTTTTTTTTTTTATTTACACTGGTTTGTTTGGACTATTTTTTAAAGGTAGTATATTGATATTTTTATCAGAAATAAGATACATCTACAGAAATAGTTTGGACAAAAATTAACTTGCTGAGCTCAGAAATAAACTTGATTCATTCAAATTGCTAATTAAATTGCGCTTTCAAAACAAATACACCTGTACATGGACCACAAAGGATACAAGTAAAAGTAAAATTAAGATTCTGGGGGAAAAACAAATTTAAACTGCTCAAGAGGCCAACTCAATGGTCTTATAGAAGGATGATTCATAAATAGATGATAATTCCCCAACCGAACAATTTTCTCTATACTAGCCTAAAGTAAAATTAAATAGTTTTCCTCTAATTGCCTTGTGTAGGAACAGTCAAAGCATATTCAAGTTATTCAAGTGTTATTTTTAAAATGCTTTTTCCAATGACTGAAAATATTGAAATGATGAGACAGAAAACCCACAATGGTTACTTTCTACCCAGACTCTTCACAAATCTCTCTTATTATTTGTTGCGTGTGCACAGACTTGCGTACGTGTCATGGAGTGTAAGTGGAGGTCAGAGGACAATTTGTGGCAGTTAGGTCTCTCCTTCCACCATGTGGGTCCATGGATCAAACTCAGGGGATCAGCCTTGGCAACAAGCATCTTTACATGCTCAGCCATCTCACTAGCCTTACACTTTATTTTGTAAATGTTCAGTTATTGCTATATTAATAACCTATTATTATTTATATTAATATTTAAACCAAAGAAAATTCTGCAAGAATGAAAATTATAATGCCACATAAAGTTATTAATTTGGTAGTGCTCATTTGCTTAACGTCATTTAAAGACTCCAAGTTTTAACCTTAAGTCAAATCTTTGTATCAATTACCAACTGCCATCTTACTGGGGAGAGAGAAGGAAATAGCTTAGACAGTAAAATGTCTCCCATGGTCTCCTTCAGGGAAAATCCAAATGCAGATCCCTAGAACTACAGTTCTTTCAAACAGATTTATAGATGTTAATTCATCAACCTAAATGCATATATCCCATTAAGAAAAATCAGAAAATATACATTTACATAAAGTTAAAACTTGATGCCGAGAATGTGGCTCACTGGTAAAGAGCATGCATGCATCAGCATGTTCTAGACCCTTGGTTTAACTCCAGAATCAGGTTTTGGACCATGAAGTGTTTCTATATTTAGGTGCTGTAATTTTATGTAAGGGCAGGAGAGAATGGTCAATTACTGAAACACTAATGTTCTGATAACTCCTGACTCCGTGGATATTGTCCTGTTTCCTTTCCCTGCTTCAGAATAAAAACTGCAGAACTTATAAAGTCCTTGGGTTTGAGCAAATTTGATTTTCATCTGAGGAATGGGAGATGGAAACATGCAAGGGAAAAAAATCAAGCACAAAACAAAACGGAAAGCACAATGTCTGGTATACTCCCATCATCACACTGAAAGGTCAGCTTTAGAAAGAGCAGCACGAGCCGGGCGGTGGTGGCGCACGCCTTTAACCCCAGCACTCAGGACGCAGAGGTGGATCTCTATGAGTTGGAGGCCAGCCTGGTCTACAGAGTGAGATCCAGGACAGGCACCAAAACTACACAGAGAAACCCTGTCTCGAAAAACCAAAAAAGAAAAAAAAAAGAGCAGCATGAAGCTTTAGCCAAGTCAGCACAAGGTTCACAGACAGCAGGGCGCACAGACAGCAGGGCATGCTAGAGGAGCTGATGGGTGGTCAGTTGGGCTGCTCTACTCATTCGCTTACCGCTCTGTACATGATCTGTCTGGCCAAGGAAGATTGAAAGACATTCTATAGCGAATCAAGGCAGAGGACAGAACAGAATGATTATAAAAAATGCAGCAACTTTAGAAAATACATAATAAAATCAATTTCTCAACCCAGCACAAACACTATAAAGAAAATATTTCAATCATCTCAAGCACAATGGAAAATGAAGAGAAGCCAGTTTAATACGATACTTTACCAGACAAGAGTCTTTTCAAGTTACAGCTATTATTTTTCAACCTTAAAGAAAACTAGTGCACTTTAAAACAAAAATTTTAATATTCATACACAAAATGCAGCAGCAAAAGACTGGGGACTCAGAAGCACTAACTGAGAGCTTGGCTTTTGAGAGCAGATGTAACTTTATTGAACAGACAACTCTTTCAGGCTTGATCAATACTTTAATACTGGCTATTTTAGATGAGGCACAATTTTTGGATTAGTGAAGATAACCTCATTACCTTTGTACTTACTAAATAGGATATACTTTTGTATGCAATATGCATTCTACTGAAAGGGGCATTCAGTTCTTAACATCAATGTTTCAACTTTCCTGATACTTGCAAGGAAGACAGGAGAGGAAATCAAATGCTAACCGTGCTCATGATCAGGCTTGCTGAGAAACAAATCCCATATCTGAATTAGAAAGAATCTTTTGGCTTTTGACACTGTGACATGGCATCGTCTACAAAGTTCACACTTGAGAACTGTGTGATCAAGTTACACACAACACAAAAGTATCCCATAATGTTTTAAGTGTGGTCACATTCACAGCTCTCCTAGGCTGCAGAATGTGCACATGTGAACTAGACTAACACACACAAAAGTGTATCCTATACTCAGAACAGACAGCAAAACAAATATATTCCAATGTGTTTGTTGCTCATCATGTGTCCTTTTTAATTCATGAAAAAATGGACTTTGTTCATATTTTAAAACAAATTCCTTCAAAGATTTGAACTTAGTAAAGTAGGATTTCACTGCATTAAGCATGACCAAATTATCTAGGTTTGAAATTCTTGGAGCAAAAGTTCCTGTTGTGAAATAACTGTCCGGTGGCACTTGGAAAGCAGCTGCTCTATGAACTATTAACCATGAACACAGGGGCATGGGGACTATTTTAATGAATGGAATGAAGGGAAAACTCGAATGCCTCTTCCTCTGAAAACTGGGAAAGGGATCTATCGAGTGAACACAAGCAGTAAGCTCAGCCCCGCAGTTAGGATGAAATCAGATCCGACAGAAAATGTATCGTCCTGTTCTACACTACTTTCAACCAAGGTCATTCACTGTGAGACACATCTCTTCAGTTTTAAGTATCCACCATAAGTCCACACTGTATAAGAGACTCACCGGTCCACAGGCGTTGATGTATTCTCAATAAAACTGATGACCTTCTCCCTGACATTAACAGATTTCGTCTTTAGAGCCACAGTCATTTTATTTACAAGGGACTTCATTCCTCTATCATTTGAGCCATTACAAGATTCACCCTGAAAAACAAGAACATCGATGAACCACTCTCTAGGTAATTAACACGTACATGACTGTTAAAGGTTATCTATACTGTAGACAGAATTGTATCCCCACCAAATTCATGCTGAAGTACTAAAATCCAGTGCATCTCAGAAAGCCACTGTATTTGGACAAAGGGCCTTTAGAGAAATTATTAGAATTAAATGAGGTCAGGGTAGGTTCAATTCCACCTATTGGGGGAGAGTGTATATTTGGGTATTTTCAGGTATGTGCAGATGTTCACCTTTCCACTTATATGGCCTTTCCTTTATACACATTCCCATGTCTCCTCTTCTGTGAAGAGTGGGTTAGAGGCTGGGGAGAAGGCTCAGTTGGTAAAGTGTTCACCATGCAAGCAGGATGATCTGCTTTAGATTCCCACACCCTTGTGAGGGGGAGGCACAGCAGTATACATCTACAACCCCAGAACTGTGATAGGGAGGGACAGGGACCATAGGACTGCTGTGGATATCGCTCTGTGTAAATAAAATGCTGTTTGGCCAGTGGCCAGGCAGGAAGTATAGGTGGGACAAAAGAGAAGAGAATTCTGGGAAGTGGAAGGCTGGGGGAGAGACACTGCCAGCCGCCGCCATGAGAAGCAACATGTAAAGACACCGGTAAGCCACAAGCCATGTGGCAAAGTATAGATTAATAGAAATGGGCTAAATATAAGAGTAAGAGCTAGACAATGGTAGGCCTAAGCTAATGGCCAAACAGTTTAAATAATATAAATGTCTGTGTGTTTATTTTATAAGTGGGCTACTGGACTGCTGGGGCTTAGTGGGACCTGGAGGAAAACTCCAGCTACATAGGACAATACCTGTCATTGGCCATCCAATCTATCTGAACTGGTAGGCCCCAGGTTCATTAAGAGGCCTGTCTCAAAAGTAATAAGGTGACTGAGAAAGACAGATGTCAACCTCTGGCCTACACATGAGTGCACAAACATAAAGCTGTGTTTGTAACAGAAAAGGGTGGAAAGCAATATAAGTACTTAGCAACAGGGCATTAACTAAATAAATCAGAACACACACAATGGAATATTATTTAGTTTTTATATACCTAGAGGATCAAGGTAAAAAGAAATCCTCAGAGAAGTCTTGTCTGCCAATGTGACAATGATCTATTTTGATCACATGGCAGAAAATAACCCTCCACACATCTACAGTGCATCACTACGCATATTCCTGTCACCTAGTCCTCAGGCCCTCCTTATGGGAACAGTCTGTTACCACTGTATTGCAAAGGTTTTACTGGAAATCAGAAAAAGGGGAAGCTATGTTGTAGAATATTTGTTTAATTCTGTAAAGATGTGTGGCTGTTTTACCTTGCCTGCCTAAGGCACCTGGTTAGTCTAACAAAAGCTGAACTGTTGGTAGTGAGAGATGAGGTATGGGCAGGACTCCTAGGCAGGGAGAATAAGTAGGAGGAGGAATTTAGGCTCAAGAGAAAGCAAAAGAAATGCCAGGGAGACACCAGGGGCCAGCTGGGAGACACGGAGGAAGCAGAAAGTAAGAAATACAGAATGAAAGAAAGGTAAAAAGCCCAAAAGCAACGTAGATGAACAGAAACAGGTTAGATGAAGTTATAAGAGCTAGTAGGACAAGCCTAAGCTAAGGCCAAACATTCATAATTAATAATAAGTCTGTGTCTTAATTTGGGAGCTGGTTGGCAGCCCAAAGAAAATTCCAACTACCAAGAATGGCAGAGACCTAAGTCCAAATGAGTAAATGTGCTCCTGTACATCACTTTTGTCTCTATTTTACAGAATAAACACTGTAAATGACACTTAATAAACATTGTTTATTAAGAAAACAATGTAATGACATCTAATTCAACTGACAAGACTTTTTGCTCAGGTATTTCCAAAGCAAAACACGTGTACTCACCCCCTATAACAAAACCTCACATAATTCACATCACAATAACTAACCATCAACTATATTAGGGGGCCAACTTTTTACTTTCTCTACCTGGACCATTCACCATTGGAAACAGACTCAAATTTTTCTTAATCATTAAGCTCACAGTGAGGAAGGAACACTATGCAGGAGATGTGGACATGAGTCTAGTATTCTGCCAGCCCAGACAAAATGAGCTCACTGGAGAGAGCTCCACCCAGTTCATCACTTCAGTAACCTCACAATAAGAAGTCCTCATTGTGTACTAAATCTTTCTGACATCTTTGCTGTTTTGCTGGAGTTTGAGAGTTAAGCACCTTTTTTGGAAACTAATCCACCAGGTTCTCCACATGTACTCACATCAACAGAACTGATGCTGCTCCTTGAGCCTGAGGTACTAGCAATCCAATGGCCATATCCACTTTCTGGTCCCTCCACATTAATGTCGGCCAGGTGCTGCTGCAGGGCTTATGACAAACAAGACAGACAAAGCAAAAGCTGAGACTCTGGGAAGATGGAAGTATAATATCACAGCACAGGAAATTGAAAAACCATCCAAGGACATCATCGACAAATGTGCTGCCCTGCACCCTCACTAAAACTCCAGGCCACAGCCAACCTTCCTCTTCATCTGTCTAAAGCCCTCTGCCATCCCGAGAGTGAAGACTAGGAAAGCTTTTGTCTCCTCCTGATCAAGCAATCTTTCAAGTACTAACAGATACTATGTGCAGAACTCAAGACATGAAGAATTAATAGAAACCTAGGAGACATCAATCCATTTTCCCATAATAATGTAGACTTAGGCAATAACGGTCAGACAAAGATTAATGGAGGCGCGCGGGGGGGGGGGGGGGGGGGGGGGGGGGGCAGAGAGACCTTTAAAAGGCTTTCTAAAACTCTAGACTAAAACTCCAGTACTCAGGAATCTGAAGAGGGGAGAAAATGAGTCTGGGTCACACGGAATACCTGGGATAGGTAACAAGTTCCAGGCCAGCTTAGACCTGAAGGACAGCAAGAACGCTCGAGAATTATATGACTAGCAACCGACTTTTGTGTTGTGTTATGAGGATTTCTAGAAACAGTAGGTAATGCGTCAATATTTGTTTACCAGTATCTTTTTTTATTTGGAGACAGGGTCTCATTATGTAGTCCTGGCTAGCTTCAAACTCACAGAGATCCACCTGCCTCTGACTTTTGAGTGCTGCACTTAAATGTGTCCCACCTGGCAACAAAGTATTTTAAAAAAATTTTTGAGACAGGGTCTCATTTGTCTCAGGCTGTTCTCAGATTTGCTAGGTAGCTGAAGTTAACCTTGATCCTCCTATCTCCACCTCCAGAAAGTTGGGAAATAAATCCAAGGGCCTTGTGCATGCTAGGCAAGCACTTCACAAAATAAGCTATAGCCCCAACTCTCACTTATACACACACACACACACACACACACATATGCACGCACGCACGCACATACACATGTACACACATATCTTTGTTGTTGTTAATGGTAGGGATTTTGTTAATTTTGCTATTTATTTATTTGGTTGTTTATTTATTTGAGATGGGGTTTTGATATATATATATATATATATAGTTCAGGCTGGCCTGGAACTTCCTATGTAGCAGTCTATTGGTCCTGAAACTCCTGGTCCACTTAAAGGCTGAGGCAGAAGGATCAGGAGTTAGAGGATGTAGCTCAGAGGTAAAATGCTTGCCTTGCATGCATGAGGCCCTGGATTCAATCCCAAGCACCTTGTGAAATAAAAACCAAAAGGTTTTGAAACAGATGCTAAGTAAGCACATTTATGTATCTAAATGGTCTCTATTCACTCATTGCAATTGCCTATGTTATTTGTTATCTATGTATGCTCTGCTTGCCTTCTCTTTTCTGAAACTACTAAATGACTGGAGACAGAAGATACACAATAACTAGTTTATAATTCTAAATCAGCACTACTGATAATCACTATATTTTTTGTCTGAAAAGTAGAAGCAAAATTAATGCATTAAAGGCTTACCCATAAATCCTCCACTGGCAATACTAACATATTCTTTGTTTTTCTGTAATAAAAGACAAAATGTAAATTATTACAAAATGCAGCTTAATTAAAGCTCCGGATAGTCCTAAAGTCCTAAAATATATAGTTATATCTTACATTTTTAGCATGTTACTTTCCTTGACAGTCTGGACTTCAGCACAGAGTAGTAACATGTCTTGATCTGGCATGTTGTTGGGGTTGGTGCTTGACAAAAGAGAGGGGACAGCTTCATGGCTATTAAGACTGTGTGTGGTTTTATTTGTGTTACAGTCTCCACAGTACAAGGGTCAAACAAAACGGAATGAAATGACATTTCAGAATTCATCAAAGTAGGTTTTTAATGTTTCAAATCTTTTGTGTCCTTTACTATAAGGTAATATAAAAATATTATAGCTGATTATAAAAAAGGAAATGACGGTTGGGGATTTAGCTCAGTGGTAGAGCGCTTGCCTAGCAAGCGCAAGGCCCTGGGTTTGATCCTCAGCTCAAAAAAAAAAAAAAAAGGAAATGACGTAATTACCATTTTGCAAACTACTAAAAACTTGTAAACATTAAATGTGTTACTCTCCAGGCTAAGTCCTCAAGGTCACAAAGCTGAGACAGCCTGGGCTACATAAAAGGAGAAAAACAAAACAACGACAAAAAAAAAACCTAAGGCCCAAAAGATGACTCAGCAGGTAAAGACACTTGCCACCAAGCCTGACAGCCTGAGTCTGACCCCCAGAACCCACATGGTAGGAGAACGGGACCTCAAGAGCCATGTCTGCTCCACATATGCAGTATGTCATGCGTGTATGTGCACACTGGTGCAGTATGTCATGCATGTATGTGCACACTGGTGCAGTATGTTGTGTGTGTATGTGCACACTGGTGCAATATGTCGTGCGTGTATGTGCACACTGGTGCAGTATGTCATGCACTGGCAATGTCGTGTATGTGCACACTGGTGCAGTATGTTGTGTGTGTATGTGCACACTGGTGCAATATGTCGTGCGTGTATGTGCACACTGGTGCAATATGTCATGTGTGTATGTGCACACTGGTGCAATATGTCACGTGTGTACGTGCACATTGGTGCAATACGTCGTGCGTGTATGTGCACCAGCACATACAAAGAAATGAACTAAAATATCATATTTTTAAATTCAAAAACAAAAGGAAATATACATAATGGATCTAAGTAATGGCAAAACAAAGCAGAGATGGAGAAAGAAACACCAGGTGAACATAAGTAGAAAACTAGTAGTAGGAAAACCACAAAGACAAACTAATTGGGTTGTTTTAACAAATACATGCAAGAATACAATTAAAAACTGGAAACCCATAAATTAAAAACATAACAATGCCATGATTTAAAACCCATAAAAAGCAAGAAAATGAGAATACTAGTTAGATTCTTTTGTATTAAAGTTGACAGTATGACTATGTTATAAAGATTTTATCACAGTCTGTTCCTCCACTTTAAAAAAAAATTAGCTGGTTGTGGTGGAGCACGCCTTTAATCCCAAGCACTTGGAAGGCAAAGGCAGGTGGGTATCTGTGAGTTTGTGGCCAGCCTGATCTACACAGTGAGTTCAGAACAGCCAGAGCTAGGTAGAGAAAACCTGACTCAAAACCACCACCACCACCACCACCACCACCACCAACACCACAACAACAACAACAACAACAACAACAACAAAACATTTAAAGATTAAAAAAAAAAGAGTATGTATTTGTGTAGGTACATGCATGTGAGTGCAGCTGCCTGCAGACATCAGATCCCCTGGAACTGGAATTACAGAAAGGTGCAAGTTGTCTTCAGTGGATGCTGGGAACCAAACTCAGGTCCTCTGCAGGAGTGGCCCTCACTCTTTACTGCTAGGCCAGCTCTCTAGTCTCCTACTTTTCTATTTTTATTTATCTTTATTTTGTGTGTGTGCATGTGTGTTGGGATATACAAATACATGTGTGGTGTGTGCATGTGTAGGCAAAAGCCAGAAATCAATGGTAGGTCTTCCTCGTGAGCTTGCAATCTTTTTTGAGACAAGGTCATTCACTGAACCTGGAGTGAGATGCGAGCTCCAAAGATTCTCCTGTCTCTGTCTGTATTTCCCACCATTCTGGTATTATAGGTGCACACCACCATACCACTTTTTATGTGGGTGGTGGGGATTGAACTCAGGTCCTCTGTGGCAAGCACTGTACTAAGTCATCTCCCCAGGCACCCAATTCTTCTAACTTGCAATTTCTTTGAAAGTTTTGTGATGAAAATTAGGGAGAATGAATTCTAAAACTCCATCAAGAATTTAAATAATAAACGACAAAGTTCCTAATAGCCCGAACTCCTCCCATATGACATCCTTTACAGCATAGTTTATACTGGAACATTTTAAATGGGCTAGTTGGGTTTATGACTAAGGTGAGTCCAAACTCTGCACTCTCCCAAATAAACCTTAAAAATGTGTAAAGGCACTGAATAAACCCTCCGCCAAAGACCTTCACTTCTCTGACTTTTTCCCCAAAGACTTAAGTGTTAGAAGAATTTTCTCAAACCAAGTCCCTCAGAAAATACAACAGAACTAGAAATGGATCAAGATGGGGTGGCTGTGGAGGATCAAGACCACTGTCTTCCTGTGGGTGGACTTCAGGGTGGAACTGACCAGAAAAAGTATTGAACTAACAGCTGTTTTTATAAACAGCCATCAATGGCTAAGCCACTGCATAAAATCACCATTGCGTTAAAGCTCCTGGGGGAAAATATGTCACAGGTAATGAATATATATATATATATATATATATGTATGTTACACACACACACACACATACAATATATAATCAAAATAAGTAAAAGCATTCAAATAAATCAGATATCTACTATTAAAAGTTCTAGAACATGAAGAGCGAAAGATTAATACAACAGAGTAATCTGGGGATACATTCTCAGCACAGAGAAATCCAGTATGTTAAAAAAACTCATCAACAAAGCGATATCACAGTTAGTTTCCTATTTGGAAAAAATAATCATGTCCCACATTACTTCTTACACAAAAAATTGATTCCATATGATTTATAACTTAAAAATAGCATATGAGCACATAACAAAAATATTGCAAAAAAGATATTTCTTAGTAAGATACCAAGCAAAGAAGCAGTTATAAAGAATATAGACAAATCTGGTAGAGTCTACAAAAGCATACTCATTAGCTGTGGGTTTCTTCAAGCTGTTGGCAACAACCAAGCCAGATGGGATAGTCTACATCAGCGTACCTGTAAAAAGTGTGCCAGCACCATGTTCATATACATGTCTTCTTCCTCGCGGCCACTGCCCATAAAACAGAGGTGCTCCCCGCCAGCTATGGAGCCAGACTCAAGGGACTGCTTCTGTGCTTCCAGCAAGGACTTCACTGACTGTGCAAACTCAGATGGGTTCTGGAGCATCTACATCATTTTAAAAATGAGAAATCTGGCAAACATACATTTGTTAACCTTGAAATATATTTCCAAGTACACTACCAACATTAAAACCAAGCATAAAAGGAATGGAAAACGAAAAGGTTTAATTAAGTAAGTACAACTTCAGGGATAAAAATCAAAGCTTCATGTATATATTGGAGCAAAGGCTGAGAAAAAATACTGTTCAATTAGAGGGAAAAAATTGTTTCATAAATAACAAAGTCCAGCTACAGTAATCCTGAATCACGGTGACCAAAAGAGTTTAACTTCAAACAGAATAAGTAAAAACTACAGATCAAAAAACTGTAGGCAGAGTTTTCCTGTCCCTCAGCTGTTCAACCAGTAGCCGCTTCCCAAATAGCTGACTCAGAGACTTAATACAAATTATAAATGCTCAGCCAACAGCTCAGGCTGATTGCTAACTAGCTCTTACATTTTAGGTTAACCCATATTCCTTATTTACACTCTGCCACATGGTGGTACCTTTATTAGCATGGCACATTCATCTCCTATTACCCCTGCTTCTGCCTGGCGGCTCAGGATAATTCCAAGGTGGCTAGCTGAGATGGTCCACTCTCATATACTACTCCAGCCAGGGCTTCAGACCAGCCCTTCCCTTTCCCACTACGCAGAGACTGACAACAAATGATATAGTTAGCTCTCACAAGGCTTGATCGTTGTTTTGGTTTTTTTCAGGATCACCTATAGATGCTGTTGTCCCTTGGACAGCAGGAAGTAATTTTAAGTACACAATGCCCACATTCCCAAGAGGTGGGGAGGACAGTTTTGGTCTTTCACTGGGTTATAGATATTTGCCATTGTGTAGGGGGGTTAGTTACAAGTTGTTACTGGGTATGGTAAAAAAAAAGGGGGGGGATAGATAGGATATAAAGGTAAATTATTGAATCTACTTCAAACTAAAAAAGCAACTACTAGTCTTAAATAATTTATATTGGTATAAATTTTTGTATATTGATACCAATTTAAGGTTATTTTTGTTATACTATATATATATATATGTTTCTACTTCTGTTTAAGATAGTTTGTATATTGTTACAAATTTGAGGTTATTGTCCTTATACTATATCTCTGATTCTATTTTTGCTTAAGGCATTACCTATACAGCTTGTTTAATTATGCAATGCAAAGTTTTAGTCCTTAAAAGCTATTTAGGAGAATAAAGAAATAAAGGCTAATAGTCACTCATAACTATCAAACTTATAGTCATGTTAGTTAGGTTTTCTAGGTATACAGAGATATATTTCAGATAGACAGGTAATCCTCAAACAATTCAAAGATCTACAGAATATGGCATTTAAAATGTTTTAATAACTTAGACTTTTCTCAACATGAGATATGTCTGCTCCTGACAGCACTGATCTACTTCTAAAAAGGATGATGGGCATTAAAGAAACTCCGTATGGAGTTTGCTTTCTTTGTGGCAAAAGCTAGCCATTAGGGCAAGAAACTGCCCTTGACTCGACTGTTGACAGTATGCTGTCCAAACTGGACAAGCAGAACACAAAGAAAGGTGACTGCCAAATTTTGCAAAGACAGAGTAAGACAGTTCTTCCAAATTTCCTGCTTCTGAAAAATGTCTGTCAGATATTCTAGGCCTGTAGGCCAAAGATAGATGTCCCAATATAGCAGAGGAACCTTGGGGGACTGTCCAGGCAGTCAGCTGTTTCTGTCATTTCTCACATTTTTGGGAAGTTGCTTGCTTGCACTTCCTGCTTACTCAGGTAATATTAATCCCTTTTCAGGTCTTTGATGGGGTTGATGACTAGACAGTTACAGGTCTCCTGAATCTTGGAAAAAGGCATATTAGGTACAAAAGTTTGTATTCTTCAGGAGAGGAGAGCTAATGGAGTAACCTCTATAAATTTGCCAATTATTTATGGACTGAACATTGAGAATGTATTTCTTACTTGATAATTATTCTTATATGTAGTTTCATTTTTGTTAAGGTTATTACCTTTCCTTTCTATCTGGACACTACTTGACAATTCTTATTGTATATAGTTTTACTATGTTAGAATTAGAACCTTTCCTTCTTAGACAAAAAGGGGGAAATGTTGCAGGAATTCTGTCACCAGTCCGCTAGCCAACTGAGAGGAGTGTTTTGGTCCAAGTGGCAGGGTTTTCATTGGGGACAGACATGACTGAAAGAGGCAGAGTGGAGAAGTGTGTGGCCCCTTTCAAGCAAGGAGCAAGCGATGGTGGGTGTTAGCGGTGGCTTGTCATTCGGCTCAAGTTCCCCTTTTGTTCTTTCATATTTGTGCATGGGTTTTGTTTGTTAATAAATGGTAAAGAAATCTTTTAACACAAAATAGTCCTGTTTTTTAGTTTCCACTTACAAGACAATCCATGTATTTCTTAGAAAACATCAGAAATATTAGAACCATTTACTTATCATTTACTTTAGGTATTGATAAAACAAAGATCAAAAACTCATTCTTTGTACAGAATGAACTAAATATGCCAATAACTACAAAAATTTTAAGCTATTCTTACTGAAATCACATACAAACTACAGTAAAAATCCAATAAAAAATAGATCAAAGAAAAGAGCAATTTCTTACATTAGTTTTAAAGATTTATTTATGGTTATGTATATGTGCCTGCATGAGTGTGTGTGTGTGTGTATGTGTATGTATGTGAATGCACCAATATGTGCAAGTGCTTATGGAGGCCAGAAGAGGGGTCAGATCTCCTGGAACTGGACTTACAAGCAATTGTGAGCTGTCATGTGGGTGCTAGGAAACAAACTCAAGTCCTCTGCAAGATCAACATGTGCTCTTAACCTCTTAGCCATCTCTCCAGCACCACGGGAAAAGAAAGTTTAAAAAGAGAGATAAAAGGTGTTTGCACCTTACTTGTTTACCTCTATTTTCAGCCATCATTCTAGAAAACAAACAAAACCCCATGACTGATAATGCCCAAGAATGCCGCTGCTATAAAACATGCACACATGAGGTCCACGGTACTTCAGATCTCTAAAGAGCACTGTCCATAGCCCTAAACCCAATAACTTTACTTCGATAGTCTACTTCTTTACAGAACTATGTGAAAAACTACACAAAATATGTGTAATGTTTTCAACAGCAGCTTTGTTACACAAAAGCGAAGTAATTCAAATGTACATTAATCAAGAACAAACTATGGTAATATCTGTACCAGGGACCACTATGAACATTGAAGGAAATGTGTTTAAATGAAAGATCTCTAAGAAACTGTTAAGCTAAAATAAAGTGACAAAAGAAGAAATATGTACATATGTATTAAAGGTGAAGATTGAGAAAGCCAGTAACAGAGCTTATTCAGAATATTTTTTGAAAAGAATGTTAATTCATGAAAATGAAGTCTCTATCAATCACAAGTAAATTTTAAGAACAAGCATGACAGAAATCAGAGGGAGAGGCATAGCGTTCATGTAGGGCACACTCACAGGCTAGCATGTCCTTTCTCACCCATGATGTCAGAATTCCGTGTTCTACCTTCACTTTCCATCAGTTCCTCTCAATACCACCCAGGCCTGAAACACATCCTCTGGCCCCAGGGCCACCAGCTGCAGACATGATGAGGAAGAGAATAGGAGGCAGCGGCAGTGGTGGCTGGGTATGTGTGTAGGGGCGGGGGGGGGGGGTTCCCCTCCCTATTCCTATGTCTGCTCCCTACCTCAGGCTCTACAACCTCAGAGTGGCTTACATGGTGCCAGTCTCAACAGTTCTAAGCACCTGTTATGACCATGTTTATTTCACCTACTTCTCTGACAGAAATCACCTAAGGACAGTAACTTTAACAGGTAAGCACATACATTTCAGCTACTACTGTGCCCGCCTATCAGCTTTTTATATACATACCCATAAACTTTAAAAACAGCTTCCAGCAAAACCATCTAGGTGTCTCATCCAATTATGCTAAGAGCTCATATTTCTACAGTACTTACTAGGTGCAAGGCACAATGCTAAGTGACCCACCCTTGAGATTGCTCACAGTGAGCGCAGAACTGACTGACATAACAATGGGAAGGAACCGTGAGCCACAGTTAACAGCTGTCCCTCTTTATGATGACACGGAGAAAAGGGAACCCTACCTACCCACAGGCAGACCCTGCCTTAAGCAAAATGAAAGCATCCTCATCAGGTCATCAAATCTGGTTATAAGCCAAAGGGGAAAGCACTGTCTCTTGCAGAACATTTGCTCCGCACTTGTACTAACCAGGTCGGAATCTAAGTGGAAGGCCGTTGACAAATGTCCAGCATTATACTGTTCTGCAGGACGGCAGTCCACCACGAAGAACCGGACTCCTTCCTAAAAGGGAGACAACATTTGACACTCTGGAATTTGACATGAAGTTCACATCACATGACAGAACAGTGAAAAGAAACCAAAATATGGGGAACAAGTGTTCTGTAATGGATCTCACAGGGGATTAGGAGGACCCAATTTGTATAGACACAAAAAAGTAACTTTTAGGATCTAAATACTTATGTCTGTTTTAAATAGTTAACACATTTTTTTTAATGTATTGAGCTTGAAAGTCTCAATATGTAGCAAGAGTCTGGCAATTTGAGCTGAAATACTAAATATACTGGAAATCAACACTTTTTATTATCTTAAACACAGTGCCAGATAAACTTATTTTCAGGTCCACAAATTTACCAGCAATCCAATTCAAAGAACTAAATGTTTTTAAGTATATGGAGGAGCTAGGTTCACATGAGTCTTTTTAACCTGTACTTTATTTTCTTTCTAATGAAAAGAGAAACGTATGTGACTGCTTACAAGCCCAGACAAAGACAGAGCGGCAGCAGGAAGCTGAACTCGATGTGGTATAAAAGCCCCATCTTCTCACAGCTGAGCCTCTTCCAGGCACAGTCTTGGAAATACAGCACATATTCCAGAGCTTAGCCATGGCACTGTTATTTCGGCACATACCCAGAAAGCTCACTCATTAAACTGACTCACATTTTTATGAAGAACACAATAGAAACCATGACATATTTTCATAACTCTCTTTGGTTTGCTTTATGGCATTGAATCACATAATTCAGCAAGCTGTGTAACTGCCCAGGATTTAACTGTCAAAGGCTAAGTCCGCCCCTTTAACTTCTTCACACAGTTCCATGGTCATTTTGCTTTAATGACATGTGAAAAGGGAGCAGTTTATAAAACTGTTGTCAAGAAAGACAAGAATAATTGTTGGCAATACAAATACACAAGCCACATGGACAGGAAATGGAGCATACTTATCTTCAGGCAATGTGATGGTAAATGAATTGTGTGGGAATGCTGATTATTTCTTGTCGGTAGCAGGTAATGAACCCAGGGCCTTGATCATACAAAATCCGCGCTAACACTCAGCTGTAACTGCAGCCCCAGCTCTCCACATTTACAGGGCACAGCTTCTGACGGGGTCTGCTTTGCTTACCCTTTGCAGCTGGTTTGCTTGAAGGATCTCTGACACCGAAACAGCCAGACACAGAGCCTGGCTCAGATCTGCCTCATCATCCTTGATTCCCAGCAGTGTGCTACCAAAGAGATGATGATTGTCCTACACAAAGAGAAAACTGTAAACATTACAAGAAAAATCAAATGTTCTTCCTACAAGTATTTTCATGAAACTATGATAAAATGTAACATTGTTACCACCTTGAGTATAATTGATTTTTAAAAACTTAGTAACATATAATCTCAAAGTTTATTCTGTGTGTGTGTTGGGGGGGAGGGTGTGTGTGACAGTCAAAGTCTCTGTCAGAATTCATACAAAATCAAAGACTAAGAAAAATCTTTCTACACAGTTCTATACTAATACCTACATTACATATTAACTGTTGGGGCTTCAGAAGTCAGTAGTAGAATAAGCTTCCCCAGTATGCTCAAGAAACTGGGTGTACCAGGAATCTTAAAAAGTTCTTATTAATAAGATCAAACCTGAGCCAGGTATTGGGGTGAATGCTGGAAGATCAGAGAAGCAGAACAAGCCACAGCTTCCTCACCTTGCCAGTTCCTCAGCTGATCCTGTTTCCTCAGACTGGATGCCTCTCAGCTGAACTGTGCTGCTCAAACACCTAAAAGCTTAACCAGCCAAAAGCTTCTAGTTTCTGGTCTTCACACCTTATACACCTTTCTGCTTTCTGCCATCACTCCCTGGGATTAAAGGTGTGAGTCACCATGCCTGGCTGTATCCTTGAACACACAGAGATCCAGGTAGATCTCTGCCTCTGGAATGCTAGGATTAATGGCATGTGCTACCACTGCCTATCCTCTATGTTTAATATTGTGGCCGTCCTGTTCTCTGACCCCAGATAAGTTTATTAGTGTGCACAATATTCTGGGAAACACAGTACCACCACAACTGGGTTTGCCTGGTGTAACAGTGCACACTGTTAACTGGGAAGGTGAAACAGGAGTATTGCATCAACTACAGACCAACCTGGGCTATAGAGCAAGAACCAGACTAATCAGGCTATAGAGCAAGACCTGCCCAAAAGAGGCTAAAAAGGCTGTGGGTTTGAACCCCAGCACTGGAGGAAGAGCACAATGATGAATGGGTCAAAGAAGAAATAAAAAAATAAATTAAAAATTCCATGAAAATACAACACAACAAAACCTCTAGGACACAGTGAAAGCATTCCTATTAGGGAAATTTACAATCTGACAGAGGGCTGATATCCAGAACATATAATGAACTCAAGAAATTAGACATCAAAATGCCCAACAGTCCAATTAAGAAATGGGCTATAGAACTAAACAGAGAATTCTCCATAGAGGAAGTTCAAATGGCTGAAAGACATTTAAGGAATTGCTCAACATCCCTAATTATCCGGGAAATGCAAATCAAAATGACTCTGAGATACCACCTTACGCCCGTCAGAGTGGCTAAAATCAAAAACACAGAAGACAGCTTATGCTGGAAAGGATGTGGAGCAAGGGGAACTCTCCTCCACTGCTGGTGGGAATGCAAGCTTGTACAGCCACTTTGGAAATCAATATGGTGCTTCCTTAGAAAATTGGGAATCCATCTCCCCCAAGACCCAGCTATAGCACTCTTGGGCATATACCCAAGGAATGCTCAATAATACCACAAGGGCATTTGCTCAGCTATGATCATATTAGCATTGTTTGTAATAGCCAGAACCTGGAAACAACCTAGATGCCCTTCAACTGAAGAATGGATAAAGAAAATATGGTACATATACACAATGGAGTACTACTCAGCAGAGAAAAACAATGACATCATGAGGTTTGCAGGCAAATGGATGGATCTAGAAAAAAATCATCCTGAGTGAGGTAACCCAGACTCAGAAGGATGAACCTGGTATGTACTCACTCACAGTGCGATACGATATTAGATGTAAAACAAAGATGACTAGACTGCTACACAACTCTAGGGAGGCTACCTAGAAAATGAGGATATTTTAAGGTGTGTTACTTTTGTTTAACTCTGTAAAACCGTGATACTTTGTCTGTCTAAAACACCTGATGGTCTTAATAAAGAACTGAACACCCAATAGCAAGGCAGGAGAAAGGATAGGTGGGGCTGGCAGGCAAAGAGAATATATAGGAGAAATCTGGGAAAAAAGAAGTAGCCAGAGAAGGAGGAGGAAATCAGGGGACAGCCGCCCAGCTACACACCAGCAATGGAGTAAGAAAGAAAGATGTACAGAAATAGAGAAAGGTAAAAGTCCAAAGGCAAAAGACAGACAGGATAGCTTAAGGAAAGCTAGCAAACAACAAGTCAAGCTAAGGCCAAGCATTTATAATTAAGAATAAGCCTCTATGTGTGTGATTTATTTGTGAGCTGGGTGGCAGGTCCCCAAAGAAATAAAGAGTAAAAAATCCATCCAACAACAGGAACCTATCTTTACAGAAGGTGTCACATGTACTTTACAAAGAGTTTTCATGTAGTCATGTCTTAAGGTTTATTGTTCTCAGAATTAAGTTAATTACTACTAGGAAAAATTTTCACCAAATAGTGCTGTTTAAATATGCTTAAGATAAACTATGGAGGGTCAGGCTCCTGAACTTTCAACCAACACTGGCTATTGAGTTAAACCAAACTGCCTTCTTGCCTCCCACAGATCACTACTCTGCTGGCTTTGTTAGAGACTTAGCAAACAGAGAAAAGGAGATCATGGACATACTCTCATTCACAACAACATCAAGAAAATATCTATGAATAAAACTATCCAAGGAAGTGAAAGACCTCGATAATGAAAACTTTAAACCTCTGAAGAAAGAGACAGACACTATAAAATAGAAAGACATCCAATGCTCATGAATTGGTAGACTTAATATTATGAAAATGACCATTCTACCAAAAGCCATTTGCAGATTCAACACAATCAAAATCCCCATTTCATTCTTCACAGAATAGAAAAAAAAAACTATTCTAAAATTCATATGGAACCACAAAAGACCCTGGATAGTCAAAACAATCCTGAGCAAAAAGAAGAATGCTGGAGGGATTAACATCCCAGATCTCAAGATGTATTAGAAAGCCACAGTAATAAAAACAATATGGTACTGGCACAAAAAAACAAACATGAAGACCAATGGATCAAAATCAAAGACCCAAACATGAGTGCATGTGCTTCAGCCATTTAGAATTCACAAAGATGCTAAAAACATATGCTGAAGAAAGGAAATTATTTTTAGCAAATGGTATAATGGATAAATGGTACTGAGAAAACATGCAGAATTTAATTACACCTGTAGCTATTACCTTATATAAAAACTATCTTCATATGTATCAAAGCCCTAACCATGAAAGCCCTAAGACACCAAAACTGATAGAAGAAAACATTGGTGTTTTATTCAGAAAAGGACTTTCTGAATAGGACTCCATTGCCTAAGAATTAAGGCCAACAACTGACAAGTGAGACTCCATAAACTAAAAGCTCTACATGACCAAAGAAATAATTAACTGGGTGAAGGAGGAGCCCACAAAATGGAAGAGAACTTGCCAGTTATACATCTAACAGAGGATTAATAACCAGAATATATAAGAATTCAAAAAACAAAGGGTCAAAAAAAAAAAACTAAACAATCTATTCAAAATAGGCTTGGAATCTAAACAGAGCCTTCTCAAGAAGAGTAAGTAAAAATGGCTAAGAAATATCTCAAAAAAATATTAATCATGTCTAGCAGTCCGGGAAATGCAAATCCGTAACAACTTTGAGATTTCATCTTACCTTAGTCAGAATGGCAAAGATCAACAAAACTGTCAATAAGTGCTGGAAAGGGTGTGAGGAAAGGGGAACCTCATTCACTGTTGGTGGGATTGGAAACTGCTCCAGCCACCCTGGAAGTCAGTGTGGAGAAGTCTCAAAAATCTGAAAATAAATCTACCATATGACTCAGCTATACCATGTCTTGGTATCTGCCTAAAGGACTTGACATCCTATTCTACAGATCTCTGCTCAGCCATGCCATTGCTGCTCTATTTGCAATAGCTAAAATCTGGAAGCAAACCTAAATGCCCTTCAACTGACAAAGATAATGAAAATGTGGTCCACATACACTGTAGAATACTGTTCAGCTGTAAAGAGAAATAAAATCATGGAATCTGCAATAAGTGCAGCACTCACTCCTCATTAAGGAAACTTCCCTTTGCAACGGACAGAAACACTACAGAAAGTCACAACCAATCAAAACAGAGTTGTGGAGCCCAGTCCCCACTGATACATCTATAACACAACTCCTGACCCGAGGCTCAGGGACAGAAGATGGACAGAAAGACTGTAAGAGCCAGAGGATCATAAAGTTTGCTATGACAGATGTTTCCTGGAAATATCAGCAGCTACACCCATGAAGTTTCACCAACACAATCGACTAAATACGACCTGAACAAGATACCAATAGACATGCTAATGTGGAAAGGGTAGAAAGTTCATGAGGTCTCAGGCAATTTAGGAATGCTAAGCGTGGGAGAAATAACCTTCTAATACTACGTGGTCAGCCCTGAAAACACATACACACAAGTAACATTATACGGACTGACCAGGATGAACTTACATATTTACATTTAGTTCTATAGATCTGCCTCTAAGGTAAAGTGACCCAGTAAAGCAGTTCTGCATATCTACGGTTACCCAAGGATCAACCCCACAAAAAGGAGACCTAACTACATACCCACCACCGGATCACGGAATTTCCAAAGTTACAAAAGCACTAACTTAGGAAATAATTTCCACATGACTAGAAACTAACAAAGAAACAGAACAAAGGCAAGATACTTCCAGTTATTATTTTTGTCAAGTCTAAATGAAATTCCATTCCCCCAAATTCTGGCAGTTAGATGAAAGCCAGCATTCCTCAGGAACTTGTGAAGCCAGTTCCCCTCTATCAAAGGGAGCCATTTCCCTGATCACTGACAGAAGGGACAAATGACTATCTGTGATGGCTATTAGCATATACAGTGCATGCTGGCCTCCAGGCTCCCTCAGTATCACAAGTACCTGGTACACATTTCAGAGTCAATGCTAGCAGCCTAGTTCTTACCTCCGCCCTTACCCTGAAGTCTCTCCCACGCTCCTGAGTTACTCATTCTCCTTAGAACCCTGCTATTCCCACTATGCTCACTCTCTTTGTCCTCGTTCTTTGTTCTCCTCTTTCCATCCTCACCCTCCTCTCTGTTCTCTCTCTCCTCTCTGGCTCATCCTCTCTCTCTCCCTCCCTCCCACTGTGTGTGTGTGTGTGTGTGTGTGTGTGTCTGTCTGTCTGTCTGTGTGTATGTGTGTGTCTGTGTGCATGTATGAGTGTGTCTGTGTGTGTATGAGTGTATGTGTGTGTATGAGTATGTGTGTGTATGAGTATATGTGTGAATGTGTGTGTATGAGTGTGAGTGTGTGTGTGTCTGTATGTCTGTGTGTATGTATATGCGTGTGTCTGTGTGTGTGCGCACGTGTGTGTGTATGTATGAGTGTGTGTGTGTGTGTATGAGTGTGTGTGTGTCTGTGTGTGTGCGCGTGCGTGTGTGTGTAAGTGTGAGTGTATGTGTGTATGAGTGTGTGTGTATGTGTGTGTGTGTGTGCGCGCGCACACGTGTGTGTGTATGTATGAGTGTGTGTGTGTGTATGAGTGTGTATGTATGAGTGAGTGTGTGTGTGTGTATGAGTGTGTATGTATGAGTGAGTGTGTGTGTGTATGAGTGTGTGTCTGTGTGTATGTCTGTGTGTGTGTATATGCGTGTGTCTGTGTGTGTGCGCGTGCGCATGTGTGTGTATGTATGAGTGTGTATGAGTGTGTGTCTGTGTGTATGAGTGTGTGTGGGGGGGGCTTTTCTACTTTCTTCTTTCCACTCTCCCACACTCTCCCACACTCTGCTTCTCTTATGGCCAGTCTGCTAGCCATGTTCCTCTCTGCTCTGGACTCACCCAGATACCTCTGGCTGTTCTCTTTCTCGTATCTGTAATAAAGGCCTTCCTGTTAACCAAACCATTGAGCAGCAGTCACGTCAACAGTTGATACAGCTGTCTCTTTTGTCGATTTCTCTACTAGGGAGAGAATTTATAGTGAACGACCACAAAAACAAACTAACACATTTTTTAAAAAGTGGAGAAGAACCACAAGCGAAATATTTTAACTGAAGTGACTACAATGTAAACAAGAAAAGAACATAAGACATCTGACCCAGACCAGTTTGCCATTTCTCATCTTTTACCTTCCTAAAAGAAGCTGGAGTTTTACTGCAGTAATACTGAGCCAAAGAGAAGAGGTCTTCTATATCTTCCAGATTCAAGCTAGATGGAGTATTTTCCAAGAAGTCTGAAATGCAATTATAGACATGACAACAATTAATCAACTATTTATGAAGTATTTTCTTCACAATTATTTGTGAAGAAAATATCACTGTTTAAAGCTAAAACAGTTCCAACATAAGCAACATATAAAAAAATATCAACAGTGATTCTTTGATGAGCTGTTTTCATCCTTTACACAATGCTGGGAACTGGACCCAGGGCCTTGTGTATACTAGTGCTTAAGAACATGAGAGCTGAACAAAACCTCAGAACTCTGCCACACCCATCCTGTAACACTCTGGATGAGGTAACTGTGTTAGAGGTAGATCACTTGACCTCAAGTGTTATTTTACACTACTTACGGATAACTTCTTCTTTGCTCTCAGACTCTTGTGCTGAAATAACTTCTCTGTAAAAAAGGAACCAAGTGAACTTGAGTTAAATATTAAAGTACCACATCAAAAGTTGAAAAAAGAATAAACATACGTGATACTTACTTTGTATTTACAAGGATAATTAACATTAAAAAATAAATAAAAAATGGATCTGCTTGCTGTAGATATCCATCCCATATTGCCTGAGTGACTTCGATGGAACAGTAATGTGCAAAAAGGCTCCCAAGCTACAGTCAGGAGAGAGAGAGAGACATAAACCACTGGAGCTGCCTCGGCCTTTTCAAGTTAGTGAAGCAAACTGGTGTGTAACATCATAGTGAATCATCTGCACCTGGTATTTGATGTGTACCTTAACTTTAGGACATGAAATCCAAAGGCAGAACATTGGGGTCACTTAACTAGCTGTGTGACTTAAGGCATGTCATCTAACCTCATTAAAGCTTTCATTTCTACTTCTGTGAAAAACAAAAACAAACAACATAAAGAATACTCATTTTCTCCAGTGCTGAGAAGAGAGATAATTAACTTAACTTTAGAGTGATCAAGACATACCTCTTCCATCACATTGTACATGGTATTCAGAACTTGTAAGGTGAGTTACCACATTATGACTGATTACAGAAAGTGTTCAGCTTAGAAGGCAATTAAGAGGATCAGGCACAGCAGCTTAAGGAGTCTAGTAAAAGCTCAACTCAGTACTAATGTCAGCTGCTCCCAAAGCTTACTTATAAATAGATCATTGAAATATCTGAGACGAAATTCAAATTTTTCAATTTTTTAGATTTTTGGGAGCTCTCTGGGTTTTGTGTTTCAAGTAAAAGGAGTTACTACTTTATAATTTCTCTACCACCTAATTGTGTTTTAAAGCACATGAAGATCTAATTTCACTAGCTCTTAAGTTTTCCTCAAGCCCCAAAATAACTACAGCTAAAGGATTAAATTTAAAGTACCTCATGGCTAAAGGGAACATACATATTTAGTGGAAACTTTGATCAGGCACTAACTTATTGTTATGTATTGTTTATTAACTACCTTTAGTTCTTACAGTAGGACTTAAGAGTAAGCTTCTCTCCCTAGACAAGGACTAGACTTGGATGACATAACTGTCCTAGGTTCAGAGAGCTGAGCTGTGGTGCTGGGACTAGGAAAAGCCCACGATTCCACAGCCCAGGGCTGAGCATCTAACCAGAAGGCTTTAAAGCACAAAAATGCTGCAAAATACTTGCTCAGTTGTTTTTTTTTTCTGAGAAAATTACTATGACAAATACGGACAGGAAGGTATGAATATAAACTAGAATATGCAGCCATCCTTAACCTCAGCTAAACTAAATACACCATTACACTCCTCAGTCATTGGTTCCAAAAAAAAAAAAAAAAAAAACCACCTTGCATTTCATCAAAGGCAAACTATCTGGCAGACCAGCTGCAGAGAAGTTAGTTGTTTTAGCATATATTGTAAACTCTCTAGCACAGCAGAGTACTAATGTAGAGTTTTGGCAATGGAAATGTCATATCCTAGACAGAGACCAACATTAAAATGCTTAAGAAATAATTCCCTATTTTCACAAAAATAAATAGGTTTAATGGCAACATATAAACTCAGGGTTGCTATAATTTTATATGAATTTTGTTATTTTAACTCAAAATGACAAAATTGGGCAAGAGAACTGAAGAAGAGGCTATTGAGATTTAATGCGTCTGGAAATGAAACCACTTAGGATGCTCAAATTACCATTTATGATTTCTAAATGATCCCATCATCTCCTGAGACATTATTATATTATTATTCCCATTTTACAGATAAAGAAACTGGAGCTCTGAGCCAAGTGCCTAGGCTCACACAGTCACCAGGAGGCAGAATGGGAAGCTCCCTAAAGAAACGGTAGGTAAGATATGATCAAAGAATATGTTTAGGGCTGGAGAGATGGCTCAGAGGTTAAGAGCACTGATTGCTCTTCCAGAGGTCCTGAGTTCCATTCCCAGCAACCACATGGTGGCTCACAACCATCTATAATGAATTCTGGTGCCCTCTCCTGTTCTGTACATATAGACAGAACTCTATATACATAATAAATACATAAATCTCTGGGGAAAAAAAGGGACACATATCACAAACATGTGGCCAAAAAAAAAAAAGACTATGTTTAGCTCCTTAGTAGTCTTCTAGCACTCCACCAATGCTGTAGGAGTGTCTTCATGTCAGCCTGTAGGGCATTCTCAGGGTATGATCTGAGGATCCTGAAATGCCCAAGATTCTGTACCGGGAAACTCATAACTCACCACTATTTAACAAAAATTCTTAAGACTTTTAGTTGCCTATTTCACACTCATTCCCTCATTAATGAGCAGAATTCTCAGAAGACTACAACATTACAAACTGAATACATTTAGAAGCAGTTATATTAGCCCATCTATCTTTAATTTAAGCAAGCAATAATGAAACATGATAATATAAATAATTGCATTATTCTTACTACTGTCTTTGGGAAATATAAACACTTTTCATTGTAAGGTAGGCTAATTATGTAATAGATTCAGCATTACTTTAGATGAACTGACAACAAATAATTCAAATTCCTTAGTTTCGACCTCCTAGTCAACATAGTCCATATGAACAACGAATCACCAAAACATTGTGAGAGCATATGGGGTTCTGAGACTCAAAGATGAGAAACTAGGAGGTCTAGAATGAGAGCGCCCGCTGAAAATACAATACAGAAGGAAATCACTCTTTTATATTAACCATTTGGTAATTTTAGCTTTCCTCATGATTACTGATCAGTTCACACTATTATAGTTTCAACACAATAAATTTATAAGCATTTTATACATATATATATATATATATTTATTTACAAAACTATAAAAATTAGTTTTAATACATATATAAGTATATAAATACATAATATTCACTAACATATGAAATATATTATTGCTATTTCTATATATATATGTATATATATACATATATATATGTAAAATAACAAAAGACTAATGTTGTGGGGTCTTGGGGGGATTCAGCATTTTACTACATAGCCCAGCCTAGTCCTGAACCCACATTCTTCCCTGCCTCTGACTAACTATAGTTTTATAGAAACTATTTTTCATTAAATGTTCCTACTTTCACTTTATTACCCAGTTGAGTGCATAGGAGTCTGGAGTGATTTTCTTTGTATCAAGAAAAGAACAAAGCTCAGGCTCATGGTACTGGATGAGCAATCGGAAGAGATGAAATGGCCTCCCCTTCAGGGAACAGTCCCTACGAGAAAGAGAAGCAAAGTTTCTCATTACTAGGTCAGACATGATCGCACTGGTACTCAGTCCTCCTGAAACACCCATTCCTCCCTGTTCTCAGAGCACCCAGCATTCACAGCAAGCCTCTGAGAGCCAGGCAGCGCCCTCTTCTAATGTCATTCAAAGGACCTGCTTATGGCTGACATGCAGCCACGTGAGGACGTTTTCCAGGCAAACCAGGAGCACTCAAGTGAAAGGACTTCAGAGATCCTTTTAGCATTTAGGTTATTGTGACACAGGCAGGGCACCCAAAGATCTAGAGGGCCCTCAGAGTCCAGCCTCCTCCTTCCTTGCCAAGAAAGCAAAAACTCCTTGGACTGCTTCAATTTTGCACCACAGTTTACACGTTCAGAGAGGAATGTCTTTCAGCAAAGGTGTAAGTCTGAAAAGACCACAGATGCCATTTCTGAATATGACCTCTTAGCCTGAGAAACTATCAAAATCACCTAGGTACCAGGTGTCCACACAGTAAATTCCAGGAAGTACTAAAAGCCCAGCTTCAAAGGGTGTTGTCTAAGTAAGATGAAAAACTTGAATTTATATACTGTTTTCTTTCTTTCTTTTTTTTTTTTTTTTTTTGGTTTTTCGAGACAGGCTTTCTCTGTAGCCTTGGAGCCTGTCCTGGACTAGCTCTGTAGACCAAGCTGGTCTCGAACTCACAGAGATCCATCTGCCTCTGCCTCCCGAGTGCTGGGTTATAGGAGTGCGCCACCACCGCCCGGCTATATACTGTTTTCAAAGTGAGTCACCTAATATATACTCTGCCGTTTTTTATTATCACAAGGCCTTTCCCCAAAGAAATATCACATTCCTGTGCAGATACTTCAAAACAAAAATAACTGCAAAAGGATAGAAACGTGTTCTGATGCCTGAATTCCCTGTGGCCTCTCACTATTAACTCAGGAAGCATCTTATCTAGTCAGCCACAAGAAGGCTCATCTGCCTAGGGTGGTCATAGGAGCTACCCAAACCCTGACTTCAAACTGCAGTCACACACCTGCTCCATCTGCAGCAGGCACAGACCGGTCGGTCGGTCCACACGCTAGCTCAGTGCTCAGGAAGCAGGGCTGTTTCTTCCTGACAGGAGTACAGAAGGCACATTTTCAAGTAAATTTCTGTGCTCAAGATCTGGCAATACTACTGTCATCACACTTCGTGTATTTGTGTACTTAACATCTCAAAACTGAAGTTATTCCATGGCAAAATAATCTATCAAAGACAGCAGATTTTCAGGAGCTTGATCTTACTGACCTTTTAACCACTGTAACTAAAACCAACCAAACAAAAAGCACTAAAAACAAACAAACAAACAAACAAACAAACAAAAAACATGGCTACTTTGCCCAGTGGTCTGTTAAAGTCAGGTGATACTATCAACTCTTCATTTAGGCCTATAGGTTTCACTCAAGGCTCAGTCTCCATAAACTACTCATTACAAAGGAGCGAGGCCAGACTGTTCTCTGATGTATTAGTGAAAGCCCAGGCCATCATAATAAAAGCTAGTTACTTACTGAAGAAGCACCACCACATACTGTAAGAAACATTTCACAAACTTACTTCACTTTATCTTCACAAACAACCTACCAACCCCCATACCCATTCTACAAATGAGAATACTGAGGCTCAAGTATGTCACTGAAGGCCATACAGCTAGCAATTAATAAATTAGGAACCATGACTTGAACACAGAAACTGGGCCTTAGCTCATTATGCAATGCTACCATCTTCTACCATCTTCCCATATGTAAAACTTAGTACATAGCCGGGCGGTGGTGGCACACACCTTTGATCCCAGCACTTGGAAGGCAGAGGCAGTCGGATCTCTGTGAGTTCGAGGCTAGCCTGGTCTACAAAGCGAGTTCCAGGAAAGGCGCAAAGCTACACACAGAAACCTTGTCTTGGGGGAAGAAAAAAGCCTTAGTACATAATTCAATAAGCAATTTTTGTAGGTGTACAGCCTTCAAAAGCAAACTTTAAAAGAAAATGAAGCAAAGAAAGACGTTGCATTTATAACAGTCCACTAAATAATTACCACAGCTTTAACATGAAAGCATCATTAAATAGGGCCATCAAGATGGCTCAATAGGTAAAGGCGTTTGACCTAAATTCAATCCCAGGAACCCACTCCCACAGTCTGTTCTCTGACCTCCACACATACACTGTGGGATGCACATGTGCATGCATATATGCATAATAAAGAAATAATGTAATAAAATTTTAAAAAGCATCATTAAACATATTTTTAAATGTTATTTAGAGATGGGCATTTAGTTCAGTGGTAGAACATATACTTGACATGTGTAAGGACACAGGTTCAATTCTCAGCACCACAAAAATAAGAATAAATCAAAATGCTATTCAGAGGGAATAAATGAAAATTGCATCTGTAAACACAATATTTAACATCGATGCAATGGTTTGTTATGGCTTTCAACTATCACTGCCTTGTTACCTTTGTCTTTTGAGACAGTGTCTCCTTCTGTAGTCCAGGCTGGCTTAGAACTGACTGTGCAGTCCAAGCTCACCGTGAATGCACAGCGATCCTCCTGTCCCTTCTCCCAAGTGCTGAGATTACAGGTGAGCCACCACGCACAGCTTGCTTGCTTGTTTGCTTGGCTGTCTGTTTGTAACTTATAAAATGTATTTTATGTATTTGAGCATTTTGTCTGAATGTATGTCTGTGTACCATGTTCATGCAGAGTCTGAAGAAGTCAGAGGGTGTCAGATCCACTGGAACTAGAGTTACAGACAGTTGTGAGCTGCCGTGTGGGTGCTGGGAATAGAATCTAGGTACTCTGCATGAGCTGCCAGTGCTCTTAACTGATGAGCCATCTCTCCAGCCTCCATGCCCACCTTTCAATCTACCCCCTTTGATATTACAAATGGCGGTACACAGAAGGCCCAGAGAGAACTGGATTTATCCTGGTAAGAATAATCCTAAGTCTGAATACTTTCCCAATTGGTAAATGCAGAACACTCAAACGCTAAGGTAGAACACAGAGACAGGAAAACACAGGGAACATAAACAGTGGCTGAGGTAAGTGGTCTCATTTCCTAAAACAGTGAGCATCGCTGGGAGTAAGTCACTGAAGCCTCATTCATTTAAGGGCTGCACACTCAATGTTCCTCTCATACACAGGGTTTGTGCTTGACACATTCTACCCATCTTATGTTCCAATCAGTGGTAAGATGATATATTAAAATAGGATTCGTCAGCTGGGTGTGGTAGCGCACACCTTTAATCCCAGTACTCGGGAGGCAGAGGCAGACAGATCTCTGAGAGTTCAAGGCTAGCCTGGTCTACAAATCTAGTTCCAGGACAGCCAGGGCTGTTAGACAGAGAAACTTGTCTCAAAAATAACGACAACAGTAACAAACAAACCAAAGGGACCATGAAGAATGTGACAAGACAATGTGTGACATACTTCAATATAACAGCCCCTTCCTTTTCACCTGTCACTCATCATTCTTTAGAGACAGTGCTGGGACACTAGCTCTGTTACACTGAGAGATGGCCAGAAGTAATAAGACACAGACAGCTGACAGCTACAGTGTGACAGAATTACTCCTAACCAGGCATCCCAACTTTGGCTTTGCCATGACCATGGCCTTCTCCTTCAGTATCTTTGGGACCGTTTTCCTTATATGGAGAAGTATGGCTTCAAGGAAGCATAGAGTTTCACCACTCTGTTCTAACTATAATCTCCAGGGAGCTTTAAAAAAAAAAAATTGTAGAAATAGGTCTAGTGTACTTATACTTTAACTCCTGGGACTTCTGGCTGAATCAACCTTTTTTTCTTCTTCAGATTTTTTTTTTTGTCTATAGATTTGGTTTTAGGCTAAACATTTCTCCAAAGAAGATAAATAACCAATAAACATAAAAGGATGTGTAACATTAGCCAGCAGTGAAATCCTGATCAAAAACCTCAACAAGGAGGGGTTGGGGATTTAGCTCAGTGGTAGAGTGCTGGCCAAGCAAGAGCAAGGCCCTGGGTTCGATCCTCAGCTCAAAAACAAAACAAAACAAAACAAAAACAAAAAACAAAAAAAAAACCTCAACAAGGAACTGGAGTGCAGCTCAGCATGAGCAGACTCCCTGCATGTATAGCCACATCTGCACAGCTGAGCCACTGGATGAGATTATAATGAAAGTTTCTTTGGGCTCTGAAAATCTGTCTGAATCATAGCAGTGGGAACTACAATGATTTTCGGCCTTATGAGGGCCTCCCCACTGCCATGGCCCCTTCCATAAACAGCTACATGTCTGTCTAGTCTCAGTAAAAGCATCATTGGCTGCGGAAGCCATCCTTGATCCTGAGGGAAAATGAAGTCACCCACAGCATATTCCTATAGCATTCTCTACTCCACCTCTGCACATTTCAATTTACTAGTTCAGCATCTGCAGATGTAGGACTAGGATCTAACTGAAGGCCTAGCTGCTCCCGCAAGGCAGTGCTGCCAATCATCTGTACATGCAGGACGATATTCCTAACTGCAATCCCAGCACCTCACAGAAAGTAGTACTTTCAAAATCCCATTAGTTTTACTTTTCAGTAAAGATAGTAAGGTAAAAATAACATCAAATAAACCCAAAGTTAAGCTACAAATATAAACTCTAGTAGTACAACTCCCTAATACAAAGAATCCTTTAAAAATCTTTATAATGGGGGCTGGAGAGACAGCTCAGCACTTAACTGCACTGGCTGTTCTTCCAGAGGACTAGGTTCGATTCCCAGCACTTACATGGGGACTCACAACCATCTGTAAATTCAGTTCCAGAAATCAGATGTCACATTCTGGCCTCCCCAGACACCAGGTACTCATGTGGTACACATACATACATACATACATACATACATACATACATACATACATACAGGCAAAACACCCATACACATAATCAATAAATTTTTCTAAATGTTTGTCACAAGAACAAAGTCAAATAGCAATTATACCTCTGGCAACCTTAAAAATTACTTGGCCTATTTACTTTACCATCAAAAGAAATCTAACAAATGTGATTTCAAAGTGAAATGGACTGTCATAACTATAACCAAATCGTATCTTACCTGGGAATGTACTTATTCATGATAGCATAAAAGCAGTTGTATAGGTCACTGCGAGGCAGCTGGAGACACACCAGTGGCTTCAGGAGATGAGTCCAGCTCAGGGCTGTGCTGTATCTAACATTGCGTGATTTACAGTAAAAAGTAATTACAGATTCCACATCCAGAAGTAAATCTGCTGCCTTCTCCTCTGGCACTGAGAGCTGCTCTAGAAATAAAGCATCAAACCAAAGTTATCAGGGAACCACTAGAAGAGGCTCAGGGACTGGGCATACTACCTGTCCACAAATACATTCTGTGAGCGTATGAAACTATGATAAAAGCAGTAAAAAATCCTGACAGTATTTTTCTCATAGTTTTATTTTTTATTTTTGTAGTAAGGAAATAGAACCAATGCTTTGCATAAGCCAGGTACCTACTTTATCACTAAGCTATGTCTAGTAGTTCTTATATTCAACACACCTGCTCACAGATGCAAAACCTAAGGAAAAAACATAGTTAAAATTCTTTATAACAACCTTGTTTTAATTTTTAAAGCTGTCACTGTGTATACTCGTTGTACATGGTACTGTGTCACCTAAGGACCTCATCGTGCAATGACATATTTATGCTGAATATATTCTCCCTAATCTTCTTTCTAACTTAAAGCAAGAATACTGTTACAGAACAACCATCAGTTTCACATGAAGGGCTGTTTTTCCCTAGCCCTCAGAGAGAAGGGAAGACAGAAGACAGTGTACTAACACACAGTACTTAGTGACATTGACCACAGCCATGTGAAACGGAAGATGGCCAATTTGAGGCGGAGTGGTGGGCAATGACAGGCATAAGCCATGGAGCTGGAAAGCCAACGGACACTGTCTAACAGGACTACCAATTGTCCCATAGTGTGAAGCTTTGGTAAGTGGAGGGGAAATTCATACCATACTCTACCATAAAATTCAGTACTTTATTCCTTCCCTTCCCTTGTTTTAAATTTTAGTTTTTTTTATTTTGTAATAAAGCTAATCAAACATGCACAAGCAAAATTACCTATGACTTCTCATGCTGGTATTCTCATATAGAATAAATAGACATAAAATGTGAATTAAATATGAACAAAACTATAACCATTATTACTAACATCAAGGTAATCTCAGAAATATATGATATACATCATCTGAAGTCTTCAAATTTCTGGTCCAAATTCCCTTTCTTTTGTTCACACTAACAAGAGTCTTTCTGTCTGTCTGCCTGTCTGTCTGTAGTACTGGTGACAGAACCCAGGCTCTTGTACAGTCAGGCAAGCACTCCACTGAGCTACATCTCAGATATAGTTTCTGAATGGTTAGTACACTGAAGCCTGTTTAACCAATGCGTTAACTAAGATGTAACAGAAAAACAAAAGATTCCAACATACTATAAATAATTAGAAAAGATAGGTATAAACTACATTAGCTTAATATATATCATGAGTTAACATAGATTTTGTAGAGTGTCAGGAAACCTAATCACCCTGCTCAACAATTTTAAAACAGTAGATCATGACCTGCAATTCATAAACTTTGAGAAAACAGTCTCTTTCATTAAAGGCTGCATATTAACATGTGGGCCTATAATTATATGAGAAACAAGGCGAAGAGCACAACAAAACTGTAAATGTGTAAAAAAAAATCAATAATATAAAAGGAACAGTAAAAACTGGGCTCTTTGTCAAAATTATGTCTCAAGATTTTTTTTAAAGGGCCAAACATTTTAGAAGACTTTTACATATTCAACATATCACAAACTATAACAAGATAACTTTTTCACAGTTATCAAACTTACCAATAAACTCTAGGCAATCTTTATGAATAGCGTTCTGCTCGGGCAAGTCTAAAATACCATCCCAGGATGCCAAACTATCTCCTTTTCCTGCCACATTCAGAGCAATCTGGAAGAAAGATGTTAGAAACAACTAGAACCATTGTTACTGCTTCTTCCTGTAAAATATGCTGCACTACAGAGAGCAGGAACTTAGAAATAACAACAACATTATAAGCTTAAGTATCTGTCACCACGAAGTGTCACCACCACCACGTGACAAAATGCTCCTATAGTAGATCTCTCCACTTCATGTTGATTCAGTGAATAGAGTGAATTACATGATATTTGTATACTTACAAACATGGCTTTATTTAAAGCCAACTTTTTTTAAATGTAAAAACTAAGAATGTAATATTGAAAATTAAAAAATATACCTATGCCATGTACAATTAAAAGAGTTCTTAAGCCGTGTGGTGGTGGCGCACGCCTTTAATCCCAGCACTTTATTTTGTAAGTTTTTTCAAGTATATGTAAAAACTTATTCATTCATTCATTCATTCATTCATTCATTTATTTATTTATTTATTTATTTGAGACAGAGTCTGTCTATGTAGCCCTGGCTATCCTGGAACTCACTCTGCAGACCAGGCTGGCCACCACATATTTTCATTTTATTTAATTGGCAATGTTGGGGGGAATGAACCTAGAACTCTGCACAGGGTGGGCAAACACCCTACCACTGAAGCACATCCCCAACCAAACTTAGCACTGTCTTAATTAACAGACTCAAGTGACCATCAGATGCAATAAGGAGTCCTTCCAGCATTTGAATTTGAGCAAATCACCTATAAAAATACTTTTATAAGACAATTGAAGAAATTATTTTGATACTAAAGAATTGTGGTTTATAGACAGCTAATGGTTAGTGGAGAGGGAAAGACACTTTCTTCAGAGGGTACAGCCACTGGTTAAGACTGTCTACGCTCCTATAAGTAACTCTAAAGATACCTGGATCACCTCCCACAAAAGGGGGGTGAAAAGACACGAAATTAGAAGGGACTTACTACAAAGAGGAGCAGGACCAGTGAGAAAGCAAGGGACAAGAAGGTGGTGGAGGGTAATACGACCAAAGTATGTAATATATATTTGTGAAGCCGTTAGAATGAAATCATTATTGTGCACAGTTAATATGCATCGATACAAAGTAAGAAGTACTGTTCTTCGGCTGTCTGATGGTCTGAAAATCACTTCAAAATTATTTTTCAGAAAATTTGAAGTATTTTAGTATGCTACCAAAGATTTGCTTTAAAATGATCCAGCATCAAGGGACAGGGAAGATAGGAAGAGAATATTAGTCAAACAAGACTGGTCAGATGCTGGTCGAAGTTGAAGTTGAATTATAGGTACATGACAGTTCACTGCACAAGTCTCCATTCTTTTCAATGGCAAGGCACACACAGCATCTGTATATTCTGCTTTAGGTGACCAATTTCTGCCTTCAAGACATTATCAGATTAGAGGAACTATTAATAAAGGACGGCACAAGCAGGTTGATCAATCGCACTGTGAAATCGTGAAAACAACCCACGGTAACTTATCCATGGCAGCAGGAATGGCTAACACCTGATACAGCACACACCATTCTATGTGTTTAAATTCCTGTAATACTGCATTTCAAGTGTTATGTGCAGTTATAATTCCAATTCTGTTAAATATATATATATATATATATATATATATATATGAAAAAAAGAAAGGACATATGCCTAGACATTATTGTGTGGTTTACCTACTGGTAGTAACATGATTTTTATTTCATCCTTTAAGCTTATAACTTTTCACAATTATGTAATATCTTCATTCAATTTTTTTCTTTCTTCCTTTTTTCAATCTCCCCCCACTACCAAGCCTGCATCTTCCCTTCTGTCCCTTTCCCAGATTCACGACTTTTGTTTTTGTTGTAGGATCCATTTGGTTGACTCAGGGCCATCTATGTGACCACTGAATTAGAACTGCCCATTGGAGCCTGGTGGGGTCACCAACAGATAAACAACTGATGGCATTTACCACCCCATTACCTCAATTTCTCTATAGGAAAAAGTTCAGTAGAAAACGGTAGAGACCCAAGTCCCTTCTCCATTTCTGGCTGGCTGGTGGGCCCATTCTTGAGCAGGCCCAGCGTAGGTAGCATAGTTGCTGAGCATTTACGAGAAAGAAGACACGTATGTGAGGTGTGGTGGTGCTCACCTGTCATCCCAGCACTAAAGAACAGAGAGGAAGGAAGGTGGACTGCAAGGCTAGGCAGTGACACATAGCAAGATCCTGTCTCAAACAAAACCAAGTCAAAACCCACAATCAAAACCCCACATACATTAGAGAACAGTTGGAAAAGCAAAATAAAGAAAAACTGTAACCCCAACACTCACAGACATATTTACTTTAATATACCTCAGATCATTCCATGTGTGTCTGTGTGTATTCTATTTTACTTACTGTGCATGTTTCTTCTCTCAGCTACCATTCACTAACAATCTTTATACGAATTACAGCCATTTCTAATAGCTATAAAATATCACCATTGTAAACATTACTATTCAGGATAGAAAACACTACAGAAACATTTATTTTGAGACAGGGTCTCATTATGTCTTCCTGGCTGGCCTAGAATTCACTATATAAACCAGTCAAGCCTTGAGCTCACGGAGATCTGCCTGTCTCTGCCTCCCAGTGCAGGCAGGATTAAAGGTGTGAGCCACTACACCTGGCTCAGAAACATTTAGTTAGTTACTCGAGTCCATTTTCTAGATGCAGCATACTTATAAACAGTCTTTTCAGAGAGCTGAAAACCAATATTAAAAATTCAGTTAAGTGACTACATTTCACTCATAGGTTTCAAGTTACCTTCCAAACCTGGGCCCTCAGTTCAGCAGGCAGTGGTCTCCCTTGAATTATATTTCTCAAAGTTTCAAGATCACAACCTCCTGCTTCCAGGGCTTCTTCAAGGTCTTTTTCCCTAAAAAGAAGAAGAAGAAAGAAAAGTTCTGTTCATTCAAACTACTCTTGAATCATCTTTTTTTTTTTTTCTTTCTTGTACAAGATTCTCTCATAAGGACGGCCAGCTAAAGGTTTTGGGCAGTCCGAACACAACACCACAAGGCACATGCAGCAACATACATTTGGTTTCAGGGACAGAGTTCTGCCTTCACAGGAATTACTGACCAGAAACGTTAAGTCAAAGACAGCACAAACATGTTGACAGCACTGTCAACTCACGAAGACAAATCTCAGTGACGTATTCATGGCAGTCGGGAGGGCTTGATGCAGCACTCACATGTGCAAGGCACTGTTCTAAAATTCACATGTGTTCACTCACTGTTTGTTTAAAAGCAGGATCTTTTACACTTCTGTTCCTCCTCCCTCCATCTCCCAAGAGCTGGAATTACAGACAACACAACCATCCCAACCTGCACGTGTTCTTTTAATCTCCACTACAGTGAGGTTACACACATCACTGGATGCAGTTATGGCGCAAAATAGGCAAAGATGGGTTACGAGACATCTGAAGTAACCATCCTATGCTATCAAAAATAATTATTCTTGTGTTTAATATGTTATCATCTCATGGCTATGATAGCAAAGCCAGAAGACAAATTTTAGCAGTCTGGATTCAAATCCATAACATTATGTTAAACAGTGGCAAGGATGAGAAGGCCTAAAATTCCACCAAGAAATCCAAAGCCCTGGGACTACTTAGTGCATAATTCTATCAGTGCTCTTCCCAGAGCAGAGCCCGACTTACCAGTTTGATAAATGTCAGCAGAACAAAACAGGGCTCCGCTGTTGTGTTAAAACTGAAAACAAAACATCATCAAGCAAAGTAGGGGGCAATTATGCTCAATCTACCATGTCTGAGGAGAAAAGCAGAAAGTTAATTTTCTTTACACCATGCATGGTTAGGATGCCAAGTTAAGAACTTCCACAAGGCCTGAGCTGTTTTGTAGATAGAAATACCCTTAAATAAATTCCTTAGGAATTTCAGAGGTTGAGATTTCAGTCATTTATTATTTTAGCATATATTAAAATCTGTAAAAATGTAAAAAAAAATCACAATTCAGTCATAATTTATAGCATTCTGGAAGCAACTTAAGAAGAATGGTAGGGTTGCTAGAATCAGAAATCAGGATGCTGTCTAACCTGCAGTTTTAAAGAAAAACCAATGACTGAATAATTTAGACCTCCCCACACTGATACAATTCTAAGACTACTGTATAAGTGTACACATTTCACTAGGTTGTTCTCGTAACAGAAAGGAAGGAAATGAAAATGGACTCACTCAGGTACAATCAACAGAAAAGCACCAGTCAAGTGCAAAGTGTCCTTCAACAAAGTTAGTCCAAATTCACACAGACACACTGGCATATTTTGGTCTTTTGCAAATAATCACTACAAAGCCGGAAAATGGAAGGAGAAAGTAATGACTACAAAGAAAAGGAAACAGAAGGAGAGATTTCAAGATCAGTCTTGAAAGTGCAGACCTCGTACAGACTGGAGTCTGTCTAGTTCATGCTAACTAAGCTGTATAAGAATTTGAAATGTGGTTTATAACTGTGAAATTAAGAAAAGACAATGTATGCATGGTGGATAAATACCATATGTTGTCAAATGTGTAAATGAAATGAAGAAAATATCCTTTAATTGAAATAGAGTTTTATAACATAAATGAACTAGAATTTTTCTAAGTTTTTAGGCCAACCCTTATTTTCTTTTTGAAGTAGCTCTGCCAAATACCTTACTATTCTAGACAACAAAGCTAGTATTTGGTCAAAATGCCCACTCTTCCAAGGACTTTTAGAGTCACAAGTAGTGTACAAGCACACTGGTTAATACAGCTGCTGCTGGATTCTGTGATGCTGTGCCAGGGGATCACCATCTGTGGTGGCAGCAGAGACTGTAAGCAAGTAGAGACCAGGAAATACTTGAAGTAGTAAAGACACTTTCCACAAACCTAAATAATTCAAAACAACAGTGTCCTTTGAGGAAACCAAAGGTTCAGTTTTCAGACTTTAAACACTACCACTTGCAACTGTAGTAAAGAGTTGTGAACACTGCAGTTGAAGATGGTATGGAAGGATGAGCAGAGAGGGAACTTGACATAGCACTCAAAGAGGTTCAAGTCTCAGCCTTTGAACACGCGATACCTACAAGTCTAACTGGGTCTAGAGAGGTTTGAGTAGACAGACTGTAGTTTTCAGTCTTTTTTGGCTACAAGAAACTTCTAACTGACCTTACAAGCTAAAGCTTGTATAGTCACTAGACAGGCAGACAATGCCAAAAATAGTAAAGTATAAGCTTTATTCATAAAAAATAAGCAAGGATTCCCTTTGCTTGGCAAGTTCAAGACACAGCAAATACAAAGCCTTGTGGTTGGAAGTAAACAGAAAACCACCTCCCTCCTGGCTCTGTAACTCTGAAACTGTAACATATATTAGAACACAACAGGGTGCTTCAATGAGCTACCAATAACGTGCTTACAAAATATAAATAAAAGTCCAACAATGGGTTTCACATCTGTGATCTCAGGAATTATGACACTAAAAGGTAAGAGAATTGTGGAAGTTCAAAGCCAACCTGGACTACTGAGTGAGTTCCTGTCTCAAAAAACAAAAACCTAAAAACAGAAAAGAAAGTAATAACTACCTCCAAAATAAAATTTCCTCTCATCATATGTTTTGTGGCAAAATCATCAAAGTACTCTAACCCAAGTTGTTTTAGAATTACAGCCAGGCAGACACAGGCCCATACTCCAGCTATTAACTGAGTAGGATCCATCAGACAGACAGAAACTAGAACATATAGAACACGTACACAATTGTACAGGAGGCAAACGCATAAACTCAATCTACTTCCAAACTTAATATGCATTCCCAATGCTTCTAATTAGTAAATCCAACTGAAAATTTTTATAATAGATTTTTTAAATAAGCCATTCAAAAAATCATATGAAAAACATGACTTCCAAAACAATACATATTATCAATGTAGACCTTGGTTGCCTCTGCGGAATTGAAGGTGAGCCCCTATTGCTGAAGACACCAGACACATAAGACACAGGACGTGGAAGATGTGAACTCAATCTGACCTGAAGGCCTCTTTCCTGTCATCTACCTTCCATGGTTCCAGAAAACACTATGCAAGCTTCCGACAGAAGGAAGCAACAACAGTCCTACTCAGTGGCAATACCTATGAAGCACGACAAATGACCGGAATGACATGATAGACATAAAGGTGCAATAAATGGCACTCACGTGTCAATGGTTGTCTAACTGAACTAAAGCCCACTCAACAGGTGGGAAATCCTGGTACGGGAACCTAGCTAACTTCCGGGGCTAGTGAAGTCAGAGATCTTAGAAAAGAACACTACCGCCACTTTGCTAGACCAGCATAACTCCTTACTCCATTCTAAATCTTATCTTTATACCCACAGAAAAATGTAGCAATCACCCCTTATCAGAAGCCTCTCTTTACAGCAAATGAAGACCATCACAGAAAACCACATGATACAATGAAAGATCAACAGACTGTGGGGAGCCCAGCCCCAACAGATACAACTACATCACAGTTCCTCTATCTATGGCTTAGCCAACATCATGGTATAGAGTGTAGAAAACTGTAAGAACCAGGAAGTGTCCTGCGAAACATTCTCTCCTAGAAACAGCTGCATAAACAAGAGCGGAAGAACAGCAACATCACTGGACATGTAATGTGGAAAGGGGAAACTGCCTACTACTAACCAAAGAACACAGGCAACCACTGACTGCTGGGAGAAGGGTAGTTAGCTTCTCCCAGGGATGAGCCACGTACTGGTTGTCCTATCCAGAGTGGTCAGCCTTGAAATCATATACACACCACCAACAGAGACAGACTCAGATTCTTGTACTCACATATATTTGTGTGCATGAATGCATGCGCATGCACACGCACACATACACACTTAACAATAATAATCAAAGTAAAAGAGGCTATCAACTTAGGGGACATGGAGAGGCTTGAGGGTGGCTACATGAGCCTGGAGAGAGGAAAGGGGAGAAGTGATATCATTCTATTTCAATTTAAAACATTTTAAAAAATAAACAAATTTAACAAAAATGAAAAGTTACAGAAAATCTCCAACTGAGGGAAAAGCTGACTAGTTATTAGGCTTTTTTCTAAATTGTCTTTCCCTCAACTATGTTAAAAAACTTCTTTTACTCACAATTTCAAAATTTACAAAAACTGTTTAATTATATACAATGTTTAAACAAAAGGAAAACAAAACTTACTTCACCTATTGTTTCAAGCATATTTCTGTATGTAAAGAAACATCACATCATTAGAATTCACTCATCATTCCTTCCCACCAACCCTTCTTCACCTCGTTCATTTATTCTCTGCCTGTACACATTTACCTACGTGTCGTATTTCACATCAGTGTAATCATGGCACATGACCTTTAATGCCTGGTTTCTTCCTTTAGTATTGTTTCAAGCTCTACTCATGCTGTAGTCTACGTATCAGCACATGCTTTTACTGCCAAATAATCTTCCATATGAACATATCATATTTTGTTTGTCCATATGATGATGGACAATTGAGTTGTTTCAAGTTGGATATTATGACCACCTACTAAATTTAAATCAAGTGGTTAAATGTATGGTTTATTCTTAAAGAGCTCTGGGAGAATTTAAGAAGCAAATCTATTAAAGAGATGGGAGCAGCTCTTACTGGCTTGCAGTTCATGCAGATTTGTTTAGATGTAAGGCACTATGACAGCTCCCTATGTGTATCGTGTATACATCACTGTTAGCTTTAAGCCTGACCAACTGTTTCTACTTCTAAACTAACCAACCAGCTGTAAGCACTGGCAAACAGTATGACAGGCAGTAAGACTCATTTCAAGTTGTTTTGTGGCTTACTTTGTGCCCTGCACTTCTGAGTGTTTGCTATTGCACAGCTCATGAGACATCAGCACCAAACTTCTTCTGGACTTATTTTGCTATGATTTTTTAGCATGCTCGTTACAAATTACTAACCCTGAATATTCTGTAGGACAGCTGATAGAAACACAAATAGGACAGTTTGGTTACAGAATCATCTGTACAAGAGCTATGGATAGAGGTCACTGACCACAAGGTGCTTTGTGTAACCTGCTATTTTTAAATGCAATCTCAAACCACCAACACTTTCTAGGTATTTCAGCCACGACATGGGATGAAACATTAAGAAAGCCCTGGGGAACTCGCAGTCTTCTGAGAGCTTAGCTTATTTATAAAATCTTGTCATCCGGGCTGGTGTCAGAATAAGGTATGACTGTCATAAGTATTTTATTGGCTGGTATATTTATAAGCCATAGGGGAACATACCACGTTTTTTATATTAAAACTTAATGAAACTATGGTTAGAATTATGTCTTCAAAAGCCACCTTGGGAGATTCCTTTATCGAATAATACAACCCTTTCCAGAATATGTGTGTTAACCAGAAACCTTTATTAAGTAAAGAAGATGCTAAACATAATTCTTTTGGTCAGGCAGCCCACACAAATGTAACAGCTACAAGATTTCTTCACTATGCAACAGGAAAAAGATATAACGATCACAGAAATTCAGTTCTGTAAAACTTAACTATAAATGGAAAAATGTCAGTTAAGTCTTTTTTAAAGATTTCCTTTTTTATCCACAAGCTATGAAGATCAAATTGTACCAAATGGTACCCATGTAGCCCTTGCTCTTCTATAGGGTAAACTTGGAGTTACTTTGGGGTGGGGGGAGAAATTTCGAACAGTTGCATGTGTGAAGCTGGGCTGTGTTTGCTGTAAGGTTGTCCATAGAAAACCGCAAAAGAGGTTCTCCACTGGTGAACAGTAACCTCCATCTGCTCTAACTTCTTTCCCTGTGCTTTCTCACCCTATTCACCTACGCATTTACTTGCTGATTCACTTGTGTGTGTGAACATGTGCACATGCTGCAGCACGTATGCAGAGGCAACATGACAATTTTCGGGGTCAGTTTCCCCCCTCCACCACAGAGGTCCTGGGATCGAACTCAGGCTGTTAGGCTTGGCAGCAAGCATCTTTACCTGCTGAGCCATCTCACCAGCCCACTTTCCACAGAGAAATATATTTTCAGTCAAAGCAATTTACTTGGGAATTAAAAACAGAAAATTATTAGCTTAAAATAAAGAATGGGATGAAAAGGGCAAAGTCTACCAGAGACATTACCTCTATCTGTTACAAATTTCTTTTTCTTTTTGTTTTTTCGAGACAGGATTTCTCTCTATAACAGCACTGGCTGTCATGGAACTCATTTTGCTGACCAGGCTGACCTCCAACTCACAAAGATCACCTGCCTCTGCCTCCCAAGTGCTGGGATTAAAGTGTGCACCATCACACTCGGCTCCGTGACACATTTCTAGTTTATCCAAAGAACAATGACTAAAAACAAACAACAATAACAAAACAGTTTTACTTCTCTTGAAAACAGTCTTAGGAAAAAACAGACAACAGGGGGAAAGTGATCATTTTGTAACATCTGTGCAATCTTGTTTCCCAAAAGTACTTGATTTTAAAAAAAAGTCCTACTTTGGCAAGGAATGTATATGCCTGATTTTTTTTTAAGATTTATTTATTTATTATGTATACAGAAGAGGGCGCCAGATCTCATTACAGATGGTTGTGAACCACCATGTGGTTGACTGGGAATTGAACTCAGGACCTCTTGAAGAGCAGTCAGCGCTCTTAACCTCTAAGCCATCTCTCCAGCCCCAATTTACTTTTTAAAACTGGATTCCAAGCACTGATCAAGATTTACTTGATAAAAGAGGCTTTCACTTATCTTCACGTTGGCTGCTTGATGGAATTTACAAAACAAACCTCAAAAGTTCTGGTATTCACTGGATATGATGGTTCCCACATTATCCTAGAACTGGGGCAGAAGGGCTGCCACAAACTCAAGGCCAGCCTGGCCTATACACTGGGTTCCAGGCCAGCCTACACCCTGTCACCAAGCAAAAAGGATTTCTGGTATTCACCTGCACATTCACAAGAGGGTACAATTTTCTAAGGAGCATTTTTATAACTTTCATTCTTCAGAACAAAGGATAGGGCCAGCAAGATGACTTAGGAGGTAAAGTGGCTTGCTGCACATGCCTGCTGAGCTGAGTTCAACCTCAGCACCCACATGAAGGTGGAGAGATCCAACTCCACAAGTTTGTCCTCTGTCCTACACACAACACACACACACACACACACACACACACACACACACACACACACAGAAACTCTTTACAGGGGAAATAATACACAGTTTCCTAGGTATTTAAAGCAAGTAAGTTACTTACTTCTCTATCACTGAATTAAAGCAACAGAGAAATTTCTGAGTAGTTAAGGTTAAGTTATCAAAACAGTATTATTTCTTCCATGTCCTAAATATTATCACAAATAAAAATAAACTAATCTTCTAATATATGATAGATTACTAATATATGATAGATTACTTGTTATATTAACATACAGCATAATATACATTATGTGTATTTATCTAATATACAAATATTTATTAATATATAATATTAGATAAATTTACTTTCTATTTAGATGACGTAGGTAACCATACTTTAAAGTTAAAAAACCCTGTGATTTGAGACAGAGGTATGAGAATATAATATTATGAAAATAAAAGGTCTATAAAGATATATATATATATATATATATATGATAGTGTACATATAAATTTCTCCTTATTATCCTATCATGTCAATCATGAATTGTCTCTTCTCATGGATATAAGAGAGTTAGTGATGTACACAGCTCACAGATGTATCCTTATATCTATACAGGGTCCACAAATAGTCAATACACATATATGCTCAATAATGCACATCTTTGAATACTGTGCTTTCCAAAACACATAGACAATTCAACATTTGATCCATATTTTTATGAGAGCTTTCTTTAGGAGTCTCTTAAAAGATATGTGAGATATATAACATAAATGCAGTTAGTAGTAGGACAAACACAGGGCTTACAGAAAGGAGACATTAATTAACTATCTTCCATTAAAAGGATTTGCCATGTGACCTCTCCAAGTCCATCCTCTCACCTCCAAGAAGGCATTAACAGTAATTCTTAGCTTCCTGTCTCAAAGCCCTGCTGTAAAATGCACATCATTTGTGTGTGTGCACATGGGTACATAGCAGGAAAAGCTCCATACAAATGCTTAATAACATTGCTTATATTTCCCTACTAAAATTTGTAAATATCAATGGTATAGTTTGTATCTGAAATACTTTCTCACAGGCTCACATTTGAACAATTGGCCTCACACTGTGGCACTATTTTGTATTATTCCTTCTGACAAAATGATGAATTAAACCAACCAGAACACAGCCCTACAATGAACAGCTCTGGCTTTAATACTGCTTCCATTTTTCCCCTAAAACTGTACCCAGCAGCTTGAATTAAACCGTACTGAATGGATATTTGTTCAGGCATGAATGCTTTGCTAAACGATTTTTCTTTCTGATATGTAAGGACGGGCATTGTCTTTGGTTGACACCAAACAGAGGCCACACTTGAGCATTGTGTGGCAGAAATGCTCTATCAGGCATAGTTTATCAACTCTATTCAGAACTGTCCTCCTCATAAACTGGCTGTACACTACAGATGTACATTACATTATAGATGTTTCTTTATAGAACTGATCCTTTTACAACTAAAAAAAAGTATAATACTTGAAGAATTCAGCAACACATTAGAATCATGAATTAAAGTGCATGCTGAATAAAATTTCTAGATTAAGTTCAGAATGCCAACAATCATAAAATTAAAAGAAAAGTTTGGTTACAGATTTGGATCTCTAAGGAATATTTAAGGAAGAATTACTCAGGAAATAAAAGCATATGAGTCAGGTGGTGGTGGCATACACCTTTAATCCCAGCATGCAGGAAGCAGAGGTAGACAGATCTCGGAGTTCAAAGCTAGCCTGATCTACAAAGCAAGTTCTAGGACAGCCAAGGCTGTTACACAGAGAAACTCTGTCTTGAAAAACCAAAAAAAAAAAAAAAAAAACAGTAATTTAACTTTGATTTTATTAATTCAAATTCTAGACTAGCTTTTCAATTAAATTTAAGTCATTTTAAGTTATAAAATTTTTTTATTAAGAAAAAAAAATTTTTATCTTTTTTTTCCAGTTTTTATTTAAAGTTGTCACATGGATGTGGTGGGTATTGTGTTCCCTGAAATATTGTGTGTTCCCCGAAATAAACATATCTGGGGGCAGAGAACAGACAGTCACTAGAACAGAGCCAGAAATGGTGGCTAGAAAATGGGAAGAGTAAGCCATAACAGAAGTTGGGCGGTGGTGGTGCACGCCTTTAATCCCAGCACTTGGGAGGCAGAGCTAGCCAGATCTCTGAGTTCAAGGCCACTTTAGAAACAGCTAAGCATGGTGACCCATGCCTTTAATCCCAGGGAGTGGGGGCAGAAAGAAAAAGGTATATAAGGCGTGAGGACCAGGAACTAAGGAGGAAAAAGCATGGAGTTAGTTAAGCTTTGGAGCAACACAGTTCAGCTGAGATTCATGTGGAGGAGGACTCAGAAGCTTCCAGCCTGAGGAAACAGGATCACCTGAGGAACTAGCAAGGTGAGATAGCTGTGGCTTGTTCTGCTTCTCTGATCTTCCAGCATTTACCCCAATAACTGGCCTCGGGTTTGAGTTTTATTAACAAGACCTGTTAAGATTCCTGTTACACATGGACATCTGGCTTGTAACACTCCATGAAAAATAATTACTCTCGTCAGCACTCTGTGTCAAGTTATGTTCAGATTTCGAATATTTACTAGTGTTCACTCTATTTTTATGTAACTCTGAAGAAAAATAACATTTTATTATAATTTTCAAGAGGGAGAGAAGAAAAATATCTTATACAAAATCAACTAAGTGGCATGAGAAAAAAATTATTTTCTAACAGCATGAATCTATTGTCCAGCTTCCTACCTGATGCAGATGCTAATTATAGTGATGGCATTCCATGTCAAAAAAATTTAATGGGCAATGTGTGCATGAAGGTGTGTATATGTGGCTGATACACAGATTTAAGCAAATTTCTTTCATTCATTTTACACACCAATCAAAGATCCCCCTCTCCCCTCCTCCTGTCCCTCCAGTTATAAAAATTAAACCATCTTATGCTATAACCATTTTATGAGGGGTTCCACCGCACCCTTTGAGCGTCCACGCAGAGGTTCTAGAGCAGTGAGAAGCTTGAGCAGATCACCTTGCTCTCCAAAAGGAAGGCACACTGTTCCAGCCAGCAAACGACAGGAAATGCATATGACATGATAGCTTGGCATGCATTGCTCATGGCTGCACAAAAGTCTGTGTTCATTCACATACATTCATCCAACAAACATTTACTGAGCCACCTGCTATTCCCTTTGAAGTCATTTCCTTTGAGAAGTTCACTATCTACAAAGCAGTAAGTGAGATGGCTCAGCAGCTGATGTTCAATAACCAGCACACACATGGTGGAAAGAGAAACTTGACAGACCTCTACACATCTCTCACACACAATGAATTAAACACACGAACACACATATACACACAAAAATGTTAAGTAAATAATAAAGAGCTATGTTTAGATGAAATACAGCATAACTTACTAGGGTATACAATGTAACATAATATAAAAAGATAAATTCCTCTGACTTACTCATTCTGAGATACACATTACCCACACCTAGTTAGCTAAGGTACAATTCATGAACAAACAGAATTGATATCATGTAGGAACTACTCAGAAATAAAGAATCTCAGATCCCTCCTAAGATCTACTGAATCAGTCTGTATTTTTAATGAGCTCAAAAGGTAATTCCAATATATGTTTAAATTTTAGGAAGAACTGGTGATTTAAAATACAACCGAAAACCAGTAAATGTAGATGTGATAATCAAAAAAATCTATGTATTTAAAGATTGATTTATTTTTACTTTTTATGTGGATGAGTGTTTACCTGCATGTATGTGTGTGTGTGTGTACACCTTCTGGAGCCTAGAGCCAGCAGAGGCCAGAGGGGGTATCAGATCCCCTGGAGTTACAGAGTTATTTGTGGATGCTAGGAACTGAATCCAAGGCCTCTTCAAGAATGGCAGATGCTCTTATCCACTAAGCCATATTTCCAACCCCTTAAAAAAGTCCCTTTCTGAGGCCTTTAAAGAGTATATACACCTTTTTAACAAGTTCAGCTGTTTAGTTTCACTTAGTAGGAAGGAAACTGAAATACTACTCACTATCTACAAAGAAAGAAGACAGGAAAAAAAAAAACAGTAAAAAGCAATTTCAAACTGAGATAGCAGTGCTAGGCTATTTAAAAATAACATTAATCTACTGTATCAGCTACCAAAAAAATAAAAAAAAAAGACCTAAATGTCTCATTGTGTTACATTAAGATGATGTTCTTTTTGTTGTTTTGTTTTTTGAGACAGGGTCTTAATGAGTATCCTTGGGATGTCCCAGAATTTTGTAGACCAGGCTGGCCTTAAACCCACAGAGATCTGTCTGCCTCTGCCTCTGCCTCCTGAGTGCCGGGATTGAAGACATGCCCAACCAGGCCCACTGCAGATGAAGCTTAAATGTGCCTTCCGATCTAGATCATAAGCGCCCCAGGACAGGGCCCTAGGTGTTTCTTTCCTCTCTTCTCCTTCCCCTCCCCCTCTTCCTTCTCCTTTCATCCCTTTCTTCCTCTCTGGCTATTTCATGTTCTGTGGTTTCTGACACAGGGTCTCACTCTGCAGCCCAGGCTGCTCTAAAATTTACTATGTAGCTCAGGTTAGCCTTGAACTTGCACCAACTCCCCTGCCCCAATCTCCAGTGTGAATAATGCTGGGATTAGGAGTAAACCACCATGTCCAGGCTAGTTTGATCCACAGTCAAAAGGACGAGTTTGGCGGAAATATGCACAATACACTTGGGAAAACCTTACAAGCGACAAAGTTAAAAGTAAAACAGGACAGCTAAACGAAAAGCCATCTTGTACCAAGCCCACTTACCAAGCACTCAGGGAAAAGTGGGTTTGCTAATCTATGGCTCCCAAAGTCTCCCCTTGCTCTGTGGGAACTGGTCAGGGGAAGTGGGACTGGAGAGAAGAAAGGGCGGAAGTGATGGAGTGAGACTACTAATTCCAACAAACATTCCTGGAAGTCAAACCAGGAAAAGTGGGAACCCACACGAAATAGGTGGACTGTGCTGGCTGGTTTTATGTCAACTCGACACAAGCTAGAGTCATCTGAGAGGAGGGAGCCTCAACTGAGAAAGTGCCTCCATATTGTTAGGCTGTAGGCAAGCCCATAGTGCATTTTCTTAACTAGCAATTGACGTGATAGGCCCAGCCTAGAGTGGGTAATATTCTCCCTGGGCTGGTGGCCTTGGGTGGTATAAGAAAGCAGGCTGAGGCACCCCTCCATGGCCTCTGCATCAGCTCCTGCCGTGTGTGAGTCCCTGTCCTGACTTGCTTCAATGATTGCAATATGGAGGTGTAAGTCAAATAAACCCTTTCTTCCCCAGCTGCTTTGGTCATGGTGCTTCATCATAGCAACAGTAACCCTAAGACCCAGACCGTAAAGGGACCTTTAAGAGAATAAATGCTACCACTAGCAACCATCCACTAGAGTGCCCTTGCCCCATAACCACACACACATAAGAGTCCCAACCTAAGAACTTCCTTACAATGCTTTAACTCAGAAAAATTCGCCCCCTATAGTCCTCAATCAGCTGACTAAAGGCAGTTTATATATAATACATTTCAATCTTCCCAGACCGTAAATTCATGCTATAAACAGATAGGTCACTTTCTAGAAAGTTCTGTATCACTAATTTTAAAAGGTTTCCATACTGTGTTAAAAATCTTTTCATTAAGCTGGCAATAGAGCACAGTGTAGGTGGAGTGCTTGTTTACAGTGTACACACACAGGCCCTAGGTTGGATTCCCCAGCACCACTCCCCAGCCCAAGGGAAAAAAGTTTACTGATTGTCCAGACCCACCTTTGTCTTAAGCCAAGCAGTTGTAGTTACTACTCTCCAAACAAATCATTGGTTTTCTTGCCTAAGCCCCTGCTTCTGCAATTTCTCTGGTCTCTTGATGGCACGGCACTATCTAGTATGTAGCCACTAGTCAGGTATAGAATCTAATATTTGAAGTGTGGCTAGAACAACTGAAATCCAGTATAAATGCAAACTATACATGAGCTTTTTCATATGGTAAAAATTAAAAACTGAAGCTGGGTGTGGTGGTGCACACCTTTAATCCTAGCACTTGGGAGGTAGAGGTAGGTGGATCTCTGTGAATCCAGCCAAGGCTACATAGATTGTTACAGGCCAGCTAGGGCTACACAGTGGGACCCTGCCTCAAAATAAACATGTAAGTGAAAACCTTTTTAAATAATGAGTACATATTCAGATAACATACTGGATATATATTTTTTAAATACAGTAAAACTTTACCTCTTTTTTTTTAAGTTTCCAGTGAGGCAAAGGGAAACATGTTTTACTTCTGTAGCTCACATTATAATTATTTTGAACAGTGTTAAGGTAAATTTTACTAATTCTTCAGAGTTTAACTCACATACCAGCGCCTCCATGAAGCTTTTGTAATGTATGTTGAGGTGGTTTCTGTCTCTTCTGAACTCCCATAACACTTTTATTCACAATCTCACAGAACAAAATTAACTTTATCTTGTTACTTTGTGTACCTGTTACAGTCCCCCGAGTCCAATATAGGCTACTTGAAAGAAACAAGATTTATGTTTTCCTCCTATACTCTGAAGAAAATACGCACTAAGATGCTGATGTCCGCTGAGGTGAAAGTCTCCATTACCGCATCATCTATCCCATTCAACTATTTCCATTTTTCTTAATTAGTAAAGCATATGTCTATTAATTCTTTTCATCGTGTTTACGTAAACAGTGCCAGTGATCGATATAAAAACAGTGTGAAGGGGGGGGGGGGCGGGGGGTGTGTGTGTGGAATCCGTGAGTATTACATGGGATCAATATACTTGTATCAACTGATCAAACTACTTCCAAAGTAGAAGCGTTTGCCAAAAAATTAATGACACTGGGTGGAAAAAAAAAAAAGCCCACCAAAAGGTATTGGAAGGGCTGGGGTTGTATCACAGCTGGTAGAGTGCTTGTCCTTGCACACATGAAACCCTGGATTCAATCTCCAGCACTACATACACCAGGTAAGAAGGAGCTTGCCTTTAACCTAACAGGAGAAGGCAAGAGGATCAGAAGTTCACAGTCATCCTCAGCCAAACTAAAAGTTCGAGGCCAGCCTTGAGCTACACGAGTCCCTTTAAAAACAAACTCTTCCCATGGTCCAGAACGGCAGACATGCAGAAGCTTGGGAGAAACGACAATAAAGTCTAATGGGCCATCCAAAGCTATGCAATCAAGTTGTGAGGAAAGTGACGGGATGGAAAGATAACACTTGAGAAAGACAAATGTTGGAAACAGTGGGGAGGCAAACAAAATTAATTAAAAAAAAACAACAACAACTGAACTCTGGAGGAGGAATGCTGCGGGGTGCGTCTCCCAACCTCTGCACTGTCAAAGGTCGCGTTGGTTATTTCCAAAGACCTTGTTTCAAATGGTCTGAGCTCTCTTCAACAAGCCACTTCCTCCTTAGCGCGCCCACTCCAACTCCCTGGCTAGGGACTCGGCCAACTCAGGGTTGAAGCCACCCTCCTCAGCTGGACCAAGAGGGAGGACCTGACTTGGGCGCAGAGCCGGGACGACCCGGGAGTCCCCGGGGTTCCGCCCCAGCCGCAGGAGCCCACGGGCAGAGGGGACCCGGAGACGAGGGGGGCGGGGCAGAGGACCCGCAGGAGGACAGGTGCCCAGCTCGACACCCGGGCAGCCGGCACGTCCGGGACCGGCAGGATGGAGACCAGGAGGAGAGGGGGCCATTGGGAATTAAACCTGGGCTCGCACTCACCAGCTGTCCCCGCCCGACGTTGACAGTGGCAGAAGCTCTTCTCCTTCCGCCATTGCTGTTGACGTCCACGTCACTTTGCCGAAAAGTGGACCTGGCGCCGAGACTTGCCTCGGAGACTCAGTGTCGTAAAAGGGGTTCCGAAGTCTGAGACGGAGGCTGGCCTGAGCGAAAGAGGTGGGAGGCGAGGAACTGGAGGGATGCAACGTCACCGCGGCCCGAGGGCGAAAGGCGGAGCCTGGCGCTTGCGGGAGGCCGCGACTCGTGGAAGACCACATATCCCAGGATGCCATGGGGCCGCGAGCAAAGCGGGAGGGGGCACGAGGCTTGTGGGCGGGGCCACGGGAAGTGGGCGTGGCGCTGCGGGAAGGCGTGGCTCGGAGGAGGCTCTTGAATGTGAGGCCTCCCGGCTTGGCGTCTGCTTAGAGTCTCCGTTCCTGTTTGGCGTGGAACTGTGAGCCAGAGTTGAGAAGAGTCCCAGCTGGTGGAGAGAGGAGGGCAAGTACGAATTCACACACCACCTCATTTGTAAGGACCATTCAAAAAAAAAAAAAAAAAAAAAAAAAAAAAAAAATGCGAAGGCCGGGGATAGTGCAATGTACAATGCCTGCCCAGCGTCCTCAGTGCAAAATCCTCAGTTCAATCACCAACGCCACAAGAAAATAAAAATACATGAAAGGCTACATACTCTATGCCTGAATACTTAAAAGTTATAAATCAAACTATTCTGTAAAGAAAATAAGGTTCTAGCCTTCACAGGCAGAAGAATCAACTCTAGTTAAAATTCTGAAACGGGAATTCCAGTTTAAGACAGCTGTCAAGATCCTTCCCTTCCTATCCTATGTCCCATTTGTCCCTCCTAGATGGACCTCCCTGTTCCACACTCAGGTTTCATCCACAGCACCAATATTACCCAAACTCTAGCCCCTTGGCTATCCTTGACCATTACAGATTCTGAACGGACCTGAAGAAACACTTGTAAGTCCTAGGAGCAACGATGCAGTGAACTACGTAAAACATGAATAAATCTGAAAATTTCATGTTAAATGAGCAAAACTGATTACAAACGAATGGCGTTGTTTATGTTTGGTATCAATATATTAGGAATAAATACATGTACACTGAAAAATGCAGGGGTGATGTGTAAAAAAAAATGGGAAGGCAATTAAATTTTAGATGAGGCAGAAATGACTAGAAATGGCTTTAAGTAAAGTAAGTTTCTGTTTCATTGGTTATTTGGTTTTGTTTTGTATTTGGTTTGTTTGGTTTGGGTTAGGTTTCTTGGGTTTTTGTTTTGTTTTATTATTGTTGTTTTTGAGACAGGGTCTTACTATGTAGCCTTGACTAGCTTGGAACTCACTATGTAGACCAGGCTAGCCTGGAACTCATAGAGATCCACTTGCCCCTGCCTGTGTTAATTCTTTTAAACATGGATTTTTGCTGTGTTACTGGGGTTGGTCTTGACTCCAGGCTCCTGTCTTTGAGCTTGTGGACTCAAGTATTTATTCTTCCTGCCTCAGCCTCTCAAGTAGATAGTATGACAGGTGTTTGCCACTGAAATGGCTTTATAATTTAATGTTTTATCTTTAGGAGCTGAGTGGTGCCTTCAGGGGTGCCCATTATTTTTTATAAAGTATACTTTGATATCTAAAATGCTCTATAATTTAAAAAAAGTATTTGAACAGTGTAGTATAGCTGTCTCAGTTATAACCCCAAACATGTTGACTTCCCTTTGAAAAAAGAGACAATAAAAAGTTGGAACATTATTGTAGTCACTTCCAAGCCTGGAGGAGATGTGTAATATTCAGTTCTTTGTTGCAGAAAAATCTTTTTTACATAGAATGTGGCTATAGGTGACCATTATCAATCAATCAGTCAATCAATCAATCAATCAATCAATCAAAGGTGTGACTCAGATCATCATTCCAATGCACAGACCCTCTGCTGGATCCCTTCAGTTGTTCCAGGAGGTTTTCAGAAAAAAGGCTCAAACACTATTCAGTCAGTGACACACAATCAATTGTTCACCAGTCAAGGTGATTCGAGCCTCCAAAGTGCAGTTTATTTTTATTGTAACCAAATTAGTGAGTGTGTTATAGTTGGTGAAGTAAAAACATCCTATTAAAAATATTTTACTTAATATTTTCAAACAGTTCTTCACTCTGTGAAAGTGGGTTGAAACTTTAGATTTCTTTTTAATCTGTTTAAACCAGCTATGTGGGCATCTGACCTGTGCAGATCTAAGACCCAGGCCCAGACAAGCACTGTGCCTGTTTGGATAACCTGCTTCTGCCATCTTGAAATTAATGTTCAGAATAAAGAGTCTTCTCCTTTTCTTTTCTTTTTTCTTTCTTTTTTGTTTTGTTTTGTTATTTTTTCAAGACAGGATTTCTCTGTGTAGGCCTGGCTGTCCTGGAACTTTCTCTGTAGACCAGGCTGGCTTCAAAATCCAAGATCCACCTGCTAATGCCTCTCAAGTGCTAGGATTAAAGGCATGCCCCACCATACCTACTTGAGTCTTATTGTGTTCGTTTTTGTACCTGTCTTCACAATTATGACAGCTACTACCTGAAAAAGTGAATAGCATCATAATATCTAATAGAACAATTTCCTTTGGTAATAATATTGTCAGGGGCATTTTTTCATTTCTCATCTACCCATTCCAAGTTCCCCATAATCTTCATTTGGAGACTATGATGTTCATAATGAACCCCATCTCCTTCTTTGACGATTAGAGGCCTATGTTTTTGAAGGCAACTCCTCACATCATTAGGATGCTTTTGGTTGTTTTCTTGAGTAGCTTCCTCTGAGTCATTTCCCTGGTGTTTGGGTTGTTAACATCCAAGCTGCTGAGCTTGTGCACATTTCTGTGGTAGGTAACGTTTTACCCTCTCTAATCTTTCTTTTGTTCTTCTTCAGCATCATCAACCTCTTCCTTTACCTTGTTTGGTCTTCTGAAAAACCAAACCCTGCACTGGATGAGGCTGCTGAGATAGTGTGGAAAGCTCTAGTTGTTGAGGCCTCTCATCTTAAGGCCTTGCTTTTGCTTGGGCTCTGGTTTTCCCCCATTTCCTCTAACACGCCTAATTCCCTGAGACGGCAGTGGTTTTACCACCTGCAGAACACTTTCTACCTGGCTGCATATTTTTGTGTGTTCTTTCCATTATTCAAAAGGTCCTGCTAGCTATCTAGATTGTTACATGTTTAAAATATTAGCATGAAACCACAGTAGAGTGTATTAAATTCTAGTGAGAGACCTCTGCTTCAGACCAAACCAAAATTAAAGCTCTTAAAAGACAGAGATTTTATAATGAAATCATGTGCCAGAACTTTCCTTACAGTATTTTTCTGTCTTAACTATAACATCTAATTTATATTTCTTCATCTGGAGCAGAGGGGTGTAGAGTCCTTTCCTATTGTTTTTATAAACTTGGTGCTATGCTTAGGTGGAGTTGATCGTGATGACATGTGCACAATGCTGTGCAGTCACAATGTCATCCAGTGAGATGTTGTGTGCCCAGCCTGCATTTATGCACGAGTCCTCACATCATAAAGAAAAGGTATAATATTTTTCACATTAACCTTGAATAAAATCAGAGTGTATTTTATTTGAATTGTAGAAAATATAAAAATGTTGTTAGCTATTATTTGGTGTTTGGGGTCTGTGGTAGTTTGAATGAAAAATGGACCCCATAGACTTGTAGGGAGTGGCGTTATTGAAGGTGTGGCCTTGTTGGAGTAGGTGTGGCCTTGCTGGAGGAAATGTGTAACTAAAGGGTAGGCTTTGGGGTTTCAGAAGCTCAAGCCAGGTCCAGTGTCTCTCTTCCTGCTTCTGCCGATCCAAGTGTAGAACTCTCGGCTCCTTCTCTAGCACCATGTCTGCCTGCATGCCACCATGTTCCACCATGGACTAAACCCCTAAAACTGTAAGCTAGCCCCAATTAAATGTTTTCTTTATTAAGAGTTGCTGTGGGGGTTGGAGAGATGGCTCAGAGGTTAAGAGCCCTGGCTAAAACTTAAAAAAAAAAAAAAAAAGAGTTGCTGTGGTCATGGTGTCTCTTTACAGCAATAGAAACCCTAATTAAGACAGGGTCATATAATTAGGTGATTTATGTTGTATAACATATACTTAATTCATACTATTTCTATAACAAATAGCAAATTTTCAATAAATATTTGTTAAATGAAGTGAGAGATTTGGGGAAGTATTTTTAGAATAGATGAAACCATTAAACTACATAGAAACAACTGGTTGTTATCAAGGTCAACTAGGGTTATGAACTGATCTGTGTGGTCAGAGTAACTGAATTATATGGTAGTTTCTTTTATTGGTTTTATTTATTTACTTACTTACTTACTTAAATTGGGTCTTGAAGTCCTCAAATTTCTAGGCTCAACTGATTCTTCTGCCTCAAATTCCTGAGTAGCTGGGAATATAAGCACATTGTACCACACTTGTGTTCTTTACTTTTCATTATAGAAATATAGCGTGTACGTGTGTGTGTGTGTGTGTGTGTGTGTGTGTGTGTGTGTGTGTGTGTGTAGTGGAGGGATATATGACTTACAACTTTTGATCACTTATCCCATATCCCTACAGCTCTTTCATTACTCATGCACATTCTCAGCTAATGATGACATAATAAGATGTAGTAGTCTACTTCTGTGTAACAAATTACCTCAGAACTCAATTGCTTGAAAGAACCACTTATTATCAATTTCTGTGCATCAGAAATTTGAGAACAGCTTGGCTGCATGTTAAGGCTCTGGTTTTTTGTGTTGTTTTGTTCGAGACAAAGTCTCACTATGTAGCCCTGGCTGGCCTGTAACTGGCTACATAGATCAGTTTGGCCTCCAACTCACTAAGATCTACCTGCCTCTAATTCCTGAGTGCTGGGATTACAGGGTCTTTTGAAGTCATGATCAAGATATCAGCCAAAATGGCAGTCATGAAGTCAAAGGAAGTCTTCACTGGGACGAAATGGTTACTTCCTTCTGTGTTTGGTCACTCACACAGCTGACAAGCCTTTTAGGCCCACCCCATATGAGCTTCTTCATGGCCACTTAAATATCCTGGCCGCACATTAGATCCTGCACATTCTTCATTGCCCCATCGGGTTTGATACTGAGGTCCCTGCTCCTATCACCGCGGCCTTCTTTTTATGTTCCACTTCTTCCAAACTTGTAAAAGTTTACTAGCAAGCCTTTTCATCTGCACATACACAGCATTCTGTGATCTTGGCTGTCTCTTTGTTTTATTTCGTAAGAGAGCATCTTGGATTCTTGAACTCTGAAAATGACAGCCATTTATAAGTTCCTAGACCCCACTAACACAAAATGCAAAGCTGAAAACATAGATTTCACTCAACATTCTTGCAACATAACAAAATATTTATTTTTGTTGGTGAAGCTATCATGTGAGAGTTTCAGGATTTTAAACATTTCCAGGGATTTCCCTTTTTTTATCTAATAAAGACAAATGTTTTCACAGTTATCAAAAGAATTTCAAGTATTTGTAACCTTGAAATCCCATCAAGGATTCACATTCCAAGAAGCCTTTAACTATTAAAGCTTACCATGGAATTTAAGGATGGAGGAAAACAAGTCAATTCCCATTCACAGACGAGAGGTAAACAGTTGGCAGCAATTTCAGCGGCTGCTTTTAATCAGGCCACAAGTGTTAAGCAAACAGCGATTAAAACAACTAGCTGAAAACAGGAAGACGTCTCCATTGTGCTTTTCCACCTCTTGACTGTTCTAAGTCAAGTTGACACTTTAATAGGCTATGTAGATGAACCAACCCAAAGTCAACATTTGGAAAGAGACTGACCCATTCTTGAGTTTGGGGTATTTAATGTGGGAGCTTGTTTCACCCTTTCCTCATTCCGAGTGTGTTCCCAAATGTTCCAAACAAAATGCTCTTCTTCATGGGGTTGAGTCACCCCTGCTTGGAAACAGGGCTAGTAAACAGTATATCAAGTGAAACTAGACTCTAAGTCTAAGAGGTGAATTCTTACTTTTTGTGAAGTAAGACCTCTCAGGACACACACTTTGTAAGTAGTGTCCTTTAGAAGATGCCAGTGTTATTGTTATGTATGTATTTAAGGAATGCCTTCATTCACCCCAGACTCCTTTCCTCTTAGGTGTATGCCCTTCAAAATAAGAAAATTACCAATGAGTAACCAAAGGTACTTAGAAGGAATTGTATGCTATGTACGTTAAAAATAATGAATATGGGGGTTGGGGATTTAGATCAATGGTAGAGCACTTGCCTAGCAAGCTCAAGGCCCTGGGTTTGGTTCTCAGCTCTGAAAAAAAAATAATAATGAGTATGTTCTAATTTTGACAAATATGTTTATTTATAATCTACATTCCAAGTTTACTCGAAAGAGTACAGAATTTAAAGAAAATCCTAAAACATCGTGAATATGAAAATGACCACAGGGGCAAAAACTTGTATTGGTCCAAGATTGCTACAAGTGTGGTCCAACACATTTGTATAGAATAACATCATGTTACAATGCCAAGTGGTTGAACATCTCTAGTTTACATACAGAATTTCTTCTCTAGGCTGGAGAGATGGCTGAGAGGTTAAGGGTGAATGAAATGAGGACATGACTGCTCCAAGGTATGGTTAGGAGAATTTTACTGTAGATGTGAGGGGGAGTTCAGCCAAAAGCATCTGGAAGGGTCCAGACTGAAACAGGCTACGGCAGGGGTGGAGGGTGGGGTGGGAGGGGGGAGGAGAGTGCAAGAAGACCAAGAAAGCATATGGATGCAATGGCAGGTTTATATAGGAATGAGAAGTGGGTGAACTGAAGCTAAGCCCAGCCCCTGGGCTGGAGGGGTTTAGGGTAGTGGGCGGGGTGAGAAGTTCTGGGAGGAACCACAGGTGCTGAGTGAGCCTTGTCCAGGTTCCTTTGGGACCTGACAAAGACCACTTGTTGTTCTTGCAGAGGACCTGGGTTTCGTTCTTAGCACCCACACAGTAGCAATTCCAAAGGATCCATTGCCATCTTCTGACCTCCTCCCGAACCAGGAACACACATGATGCACATACATGCACATGGACAAAATACTTATACAATAAAATATATTTAAAAAATACTTCTTCTTAATAATTTTGCTCTTGGTTTATTTCTGATAATCAAGAACTAATTTCCTACAGTTAATTCTCTCCAATAGACCAGTAGCCCCTGTATTTGTATTTCTAATTCTACTTTTCTTTTGTGCTCTTTTTTTTTCCTTTGTTATTTTTTTCTTATTATTATGTGTTTTAAATTTTATACATCAGCCATGGGTTCCCCTGTCCTCCCCCCTCCCGCCCCCACCCTCACCTTCCCCCCAGCCCCTCCCCTCCATTCCCATGTCCTCCAGGATCAAGGCACCCCTGAGGATTCATTTAAACCTGGTGGATTCAGTACAGGCAGGTCCTGTCACCTCCTTCCAGACTGAGCAAAGTGTCCCTGTGTAAGCCCAAGGTTTCAAACAGCCAGCTCATGCACTAAGGACAGATCCTGGATCCACAGACTGGATGCCTCCCAAGCAGATCAAGCTATTCAATTGTCTCACTTATCCAGAGGGCCTGATCCAGCTGGGGGCTCCACAGCCTTTGGTTCATAATTCATGTGCTTCCATTCGTTTGGCTATTTGTCCCTGTGCTTTTTGCAATCTTGGATTCAACAATTCACGCTTTTGCAGTCCCTCCTCTTTCTCAACAGTTGGACACCTGGAGCTCCACATGGGGCCTGGCTGAGGATCTCTGCATCCACTTCCATCAGTTATTGGGTGAGAGTTCCAGCACGACAGTTAGGGTGTTTAGCCATCTGATCACCAGACTAGGTCAGATCAGGCTTTCTCTCAACCATTGCCAGCAGTCTATAGAGGATGTATCATTGTGGATTTTGGGGGAACCTCTCCAGCACTCTGCCTATTCCTGTTCTCATGTGGTCTTCATTTATCATGGTCTGTTATTCCTTGTTCTCCCTTTCTGTTCTTGATCCAGCTGGGATCTCCTGCTCCCCTAAGCTTTCTTTCCCTCAAATCTTGCCCTTCATTACTCCCACTGTTGTCCAGGTTGTTCATGTAGATCTCATCCATTTCTCTGACATTGGGTGATCCTTGGGTCTTTCCTAGGGTCCCGTTTTCTAGGTAGTCTCCCTGGAGTTGTGTAGCAGTCTAGTCATCTTTGTTTTACATCTAGTATCCTCCTATGAGTGAGTACATACCATGTTTGTCCTTCTGAGTCTGAGTTACCTCACTCAGGATGATTTTTTTCTAGATCCATCCATTTGCCTGCAAACGTCATGATGTCATTGTTTTTCTCTGCTGAGTAGTACTCCATTGTGTATATGTGCCATATTTTCTTTGTCCATTCTTCAGTTGAAGGGCATCTAGATTGTTTCCAGATTCTGGCTATTGCAAACAAAGCTGATATGAACATAGCTGAGCAAATGCCCTTGTGGTATGATTGAGCATTCCTTGGGTATATGCCCAAGAGTGCTAAAGCTGGGTCTTGTGGGAGATGGATTCCCAATTTTCTAAGGAAGCACCATATTGATTTCCAAACTGGCTGTACAAGCTTGCATTCCCACCAGCAGTGGAGGAGAGTTCCCCTTGCTCCACATCCTCTCCAGCATAAGCTGTCTTCTGTGCTTTTGATCTTAGCCATTCTGACAGGTGTAAGGTGGTATCTCAGAGTCCTTTTGATTTGCATTTCCCGGATAATTAGGGATGTTGAGCAATTCCTTAAATGTCTTTCAGCCATTTGAACTTCCTCTGTGGAGAATTCTCTGTTTAGTTCTATAGCCCATTTCTTAATTGGACTGTTGGGCATTTTGATGTCTAATTTTTTGAGTTCATTATATGTTCTGGATATCAGCCCTCTGTCAGATGTGGGGTTGGTGAAGACCTTTTCCCATTCTGTAGGCTGTTGCTTTGTCTTGTTGACCGTGTCCTTTGCTCTACAAAAGCGTCTCAGTTTCAACAGGTCCCATTGATTGATTGTTTCTCTCAGTGTCTGTGCTACTGGTGTTATATTTAGAAAGTGATCTCCAGTGCCAATGCGTTCAAGAGTACTTCCTACTTTCTCTATTATCAGGTTCAGAGTAGCTGGATTTATGTTGAAGTCTTTGATCCACTTGGATTTAAGTTTTGTGCACGGTGACAGATATGGATCTATTTGCAGCCTTCTACACATTGACATCCAGTTATGCCAGAACCATTTGTTGAAGATGCTTTTTTTTCCATTGTACATTTTTGGCTTCTTTGTCAAAAATTATATGTTCATAGGTGTGTGGGTTAATGTCAGGGTCTTCAATTCGATTCCATGGGTCCACATGTCAGTTTTTATGCCAGTACCAAGCTGTTTTTATTACAGTAGCTCTAAAGTAGAGCTTGAGGTCAGGGATTGTGATGCCTCCAGAGGTTGTTTTATTGTACAGGATTCTTTTGGCTATCCTGGGTTTTTTGTTTTTCCATATGAAGTTGAGTATTATTCTTTCCAGATCTGTGAAGAATTGTCTTGGTAATTTGATGGGAATTGCATTGAATCTATAGATTCCTTTTGGTAAGATCGCCATTTTTACTATGTTAATCCTGCCTATCCATGAGCATGGGAGATTTTTCCATTTTCTGACATCTTCTTCAATTTCTTTTTTCAGGGACTTAAAGTTCTTGTCATATAGGTCCTTCACATGCTTAGTTAGCGTAACCCCAAGGTATTTTATATCATTTGTGGCTATTGTAAAGGGTGATGTATCTCTGATTTCCTTCTCAGCCTGTTTGTCTACTGTATATAGGAGGGCTACTGATTTTTTTGAGTTGATCTTGTATCCTGCTATGTTGCTGAAGGTTTTTATTAGCTGTATCAGTTCCTTGGTTGGATTTTTGGGGTCACTCATGTATACTATGATGTCATCTGCAAATAGGGAGAGCTTGACTTCTTCCTTTCCAATTTGTATCCCCTTAATCTCTTTATGTTGTCTTATAGCTCTGGCTAGAACTTCAAGTACTATATTGAATAAGTAGGGGGAGAGGGGACAGTCTTGCCTTGTTCCTGATTTTAGTGGTATTGCTTTGAGTTTCTCTCCATTTAATTTGATGTTGGCTGTTGGCTTGCTGTAGATTACATTTATTATGTTTAGATATGTTCCCTGTATTCTTGGTTGCTCCAAGACCTTTATCATGAAGGGGTGTTGGATTTTGTCAAATAACTTTTCTGCATCTAGTGAGATGATCATGTGGTTTTTTCTTTGAGTTTGTTTATATGGTGTATTACATTGACGGACTTTCGTATGTTGAACCACCCTTGCATCCCTGGGATGAAGCCTACTTGATCATGGTGGATAATTGTTTTGATGTGTTCTTGGAGTCTGTTTGCCAGAATTTTATTGAGTATTTTTGCATCAATGTTCATGAGGGAGATCAGTCTGTAGCTCTCTTTCTTTGTTGCACCTTTGTTTGGTTTAGGAATCAGGGTAATTTTAGCCTCATAGAAGGAGTTTGGTAGTATACCTTCTGCTTCTATTGTGTGGAACAATTTAAAGAATATTGGTATTAAGTCTTCTTTGAAGATCTGGTAGAATTCTGCAGTGAAACCATCAGGTCCAGGGCTTTTTTTGGTTGGGAGACTTTTAATGACTGATTCTATTTCCTTAGGGGTTATTGGACTATTTAAATGGTTTATCTGGTCTTGATTTAACTTAGGTATGTGGTACCTATCCAGAAAATTATCCATTTCTTTTAGATTTTCCAGTTTTGTGGAGTAGTGGTTTTTGAAGTATGACCTGATGATTCTCTGGATTTCCTCATTGTCTGTTGTTATGTCCCCCTTTTCATTTCTGATTTTGTTAATTTGGATGCTCTCTCTCTGTCTTTTGGTTAGTTTGGATAAGGGCTTGTCTATCTTGTTGATCTTTTCAAAGAACCAACTCTTTGTTTCATTAATCCTTTGTATTGTTCTTTTTATTACTATTTTATTTATTTCAGCTGTCAATTTGATAATTTCCTGGCATCTGTTCCTCCTGGGAGACTTTGCTTCTTCCTGTTCAAGGGCTTTCAGGTGTGCTGTCAAGTCACTAGCATGAGATTTCTGCAGCTTCTTTATGTGGGCATTAAGTGCTATGCACTGCTTTCATAGTATCCCATAAGTTTGGGTATGTGGTGGGTGTATTCATTTTCATTGATCTCTAGGAAGTCTTTAATTTCTTTCTTTATTTCTTCCTTAACCCATTGTTGATTCAGTTGAGCATTATTCAGTTTCCATGAGATTATAGGATTTCTGTAGTTTTTGTTGTTGTTGAAATCTAACTTTAAACCATGGTGGTCTGATAGAACACAGGAGTTTATTCCAGTTGTTTTGTATCTGTTGAGATTTGCTTCGTGGCCAAGTATGTGGTCAATTTTAGAGAAGGTTCCATGGGGTGCTGAGAAGAAGGTATATTCTTTTTTGTTTGGGTGGAATGTTCTGTAGATATCAATTAAGTCCATTTGAGCCATAACATTAGTTAAGACCATTATGTCTCTGTTAAGTTTCAATTTGGTCGATCTGTCCAGAGGTGAAAGTGGGGTGTTGAAGTCTCCCACTATTAATGTGTGGGGTTTTATATGTGATTTAAGCTTTAGTAATGTTTCTTTTACATATGAGGGTGCCCTTGTGTTTGGGGCATAAATGTTCAGAATTGAGACTTCATCTTGGTGGATCTTTCCTGTGATGAGTATGTAATGTCCTTTATCATCTCTTTTCTGATTGATTTTAGTTTGAAGTCTATTTTGCTGAATATTAGGATGGCTACACCAGCTTGCTTCTTAAGACCATTTGATTGGAAAATCTTTTCCCAGCCTTTCATTCTTAGGAGTTGTCTGTCTTTGAATTTGAGGTGTGTTTCTTGTATGCAGCAGAAAGATGGGTCCTGTTTTCATATCCATTCTGTTAGTCTGTGTCTTTTTATAGGTGAATTAAGTCCATTGATATTAAGGGATATTAATGACCAGTGATTGTTTGTTCCTGTTGTTATTTTTACTTTTGGGTTGTAGTGTCTGTGTACTTCTCTTCTTTGGGGTTTACTGCTGTGGTGTTATCTATTGCCTGTGTTTTCCTGGGTGTATCTGCCTTCCTTAGGTTGGAATTTTCCTTCTAGTGCTTTCTGTAGGGCTGGGTTTGTGGATAGTATTGTTTAAATCTGGTTTTGTCTTGGAAGGTCTTGTTCACTCCATCTATGATGATTGAAAGTTTTGCTGGGTATATTAGTCTAGGCTGGCATCCATGCTCTCTTAGTGTCTGCATTATATCTGTCCAGGTCCTTCTGGCTTTCAAAGTCTCCATCGAGAAATCGGGTGTTATTCTGATGGGTTTACCTTTATAAGTCACTTGGGCTTTTTCCTTTGCTGCCCTTAATATTCTTTCTTTATTCTGTATGTTTAGTTGTTTAATTATTATGTGGTGAGGGGACTTTTTGGGGGGGTCTAGTCTGTTTGGCGTTCTATAGGCTTCTTGTATCTTCATAGGCATTTACTTCTTTAAGTTGGGAACGTTTTCTTCTATGATCTTGTTAAATATATTTTCTGTGCCTTTGAGTTGGTATTCTTCTCCTTCCTCTATCCCTATTATTCATAGGTTTGGTCTTTTCATGGTGTCCCAAATTTCGTGGACATTTTGGGTCATGACTTTGTTTGTTTTAGTGTTTTCTTTGACTGATGAATCTATTTCTTCTACCATATCTTCAACACCAGAGATCTTCTCTTCCATCTCTTGCATTTTGTTGGTTATACTTGCCTCTGAAGTTCCTGCTTGTTTACTCAGATTTCTATTTCCAGCATCCCTTCTGCTAGTGTCTTCTTCATTTTTTTCTAAGCCCTCTTCAGGTCTTGGATTGTCTCCCTTTCTTTTTCATGATTTTCTTTCAGGGACTTATTGTTTTCTTCTGCTTTAATTGTCCTTTCCTCTAGTTTTTATAGCTTTCTTCCCATTTTTTATTTGTCTGTTCCTCTACTTTATTTTTGATTTCTTCTCTATAAGGCTCTAGCCTCTTCATGATGTTACTTATAAGGTTGTTTTCTCTTCTTCTTCTATTCCGTGATGTTCAGGTCTACCTGTTGGAGAAGGGCTAGGTTCTGGTGATGCTGTATTGCTCTTTATTTTGTTGTATGTACTTCTGCCTTGACGTCTGCCCATCTCCTCTTGAGTTCATTCTTGGTCTTATCAGTGTACTTGGTCCAGAGAGAGTTAACAGATTTAGGGAGCCTCTCTCTGGTCCAGATGGAAGCTCTGGGCCAGATGGGAGCACTGGTCCAGATGAGAGTGCTGGCCGGATAGAAGCTGGGGGGCTGGACTCTGTGTCTCAGGAAGTCCCTGAAATCTCCTTATCTTGTCCAGGTAGGAGCTCCTCTTGTCCAGATGGGACTTCCTCTGGTCTCTGGTCCAGATTGGAGTTCCAGGGCAGGATGGAAGCTTGGGGCTGGTCTCTGATTCTCAGGAAGTGCCTGGGGTCTCCAGCAGATGGGTGTGGGGGCAGGGTGTGGAGACTGCAGTGTCTGCCTGCAGTCTTGGAAAAGGGGAGCCTTCCTGCAGGGCCCGCCAATTGGCAGGAAACTGGGGCCAAGTTGGTCAGGTCCTCCTGGAGTGGCCTGTGTCCAGCGGTGGGACCCAGGGGCAGTTGCCTCTCTGACTATAACCCAGGCACTCACCTCTGGTTCAAATGGGAGTTCTGGGGTGGACCCTTTTGTGCTCTTTGTCTGTATATCTAGCCATCATCTATTTGACGGTTGTGCTTAGGTGACTCGCCAATATTCTGAACTAACATTTCCAAAGCAAAGTTCATTGTCTACTTACCTAAGGCTCTTCCTGTCATGTCCACAGTGTTGAGGACTTTGCATTGTATGTCAGCTCATGAACCAGAGGCTTAAGCATTATTCTCCTTCCCATAAATCATCAGGGCCGATGAATTTCTACCCTTGAAATGTTTATTATGTTGCTGCTTTTGTAGTTGTTCCTCATCATGGTTTATACAAATTCCTTAATTAGCATCTAGGCTCTTCACATTCTGTGCAGTTAAGACAATCTCTACTGTCAGATTTGAAACATGCAGCCCTCCGGATCAACTTCCATAGCCATTTTTATTGTGTTATTTTCCATCACATGAACATCTCCATACATTTTTCAGCGTTCCTCCTCTAATAGCCCCCCATCACCTTAGAGCAGACCCCAGGCTACACGTTTGTTACTTGCTTGGTCCAATGGAGGCGTTTGAATGTGTGCCCCTTGCTGCACATTCTTCAGAGTGACAGTCTACTTAAAACCCTTCGATGATGTGGCATTCTCTACGGCAATTCCTCACCACTGATCACACTTGAGTCAAGTATTTTCCCATCTTCCCTTCTAACCTTCATATCAGCTACTGTGCATCAAACACCCCGATAAGCCCTGGTATACCGAGACCTTCTGTTTGCTGCAGCCTTGGCTTTCTGCCATGTTGCAGTCTACTTCCCTGCCCCACTCAATTAACTGCTCCTGATCATAAGACCTGAACAGAATTTCCTCTGTTACTCCTTTGCCTAGGCAGATCAACTCCTGCATTTGCTACCGCCATTCCTTAACATACATCAATTATATTTATCAACCTTATGTTTATCATGTGGTTATATTTGAGATATACAGATGAGATCTTTGGAACTACTTTGTCTTTACATTGCCAAAGCCTAGTATAGTGCCAGATACGTGATTATAATTTGCATATGAATGAAGGAATGTAAGATAAATTGCTATAAACACTTGCAGAGCAATTACTATATGCTACATGTTCTGCTAACTCATGATATCTTGTCAACAACCTTCTAACAGCAATGAATGAATATGTAGTCCAACTTCAAGTAAATAAAATAGCTGAGTCATTTTCTTTGTGGTTTAAGAAGAATCTCTTTAGAAATTAAAAAGATGGTCATGTTTGTATTAAGTGAGAAAGGCATGAGTTCAGAGTCCTTCTTTAGTCATAACAAGTAAGAAGAATTTCTCAGAAATGCAGATGACCTCCTGTTTCTGCATAATGAAATCCTTGCTGGCAAAGGCAAAAATCTGGTGCCATATTTTTTAACCTCAAGAAAAATAATTTCACCAGGCAGTGATGACTTTAATCCCAGCACTTGGGAGGCAGAGGCAGTTGGATCTCTCTGAGTTTGAGGCCGACCTGGTCCACAAAGCCAAGACACCTAGAGCTACATAGACAAACCCGGTCTCAAAACAAAACAAAAACAAAATTAAAAAAGAAAAAGAAATTATTTTGCCATGACTATATTGTTATTAAATGTATTTGCACATTTAATGATAGTCCATCAGCTGAGATCAAACCTCTATTTGTATATAACACAATGATTAAATTTTTCCCAGTCATCATCTTTTCAGTGTCCTAGAAGGCCCTAGTTAACCTGTAACCCTAACATTTTCTCCAAATCGAAAGCTCCTATTAGACATCTTTACGCCTACTTATAAATGACATTCAGATAGCCAAAGCTGGGGGAAAGAAATTCAGATATTGAATGACATGATGAAGTGTGTTGTTGTTTGTTTTGCTCTTTGGGGAGCCCCAACACCCAGTTCTCAAATAAATCACACACGGAGGCTTATTCTTAATTATGAGTGCCCAGCCTTAGCTTGGCTTGTTTCTTGCCAGCTTTCCTTAAGTTATCCCTTCTACCTTTGCCTCTGGACTTTTTCTTTCTCTTACTTCTGTATATCTTACTCTTACTCCATGGCTTGCAGTGTAGCTGAGTGGCTGGCCCCTGGAGTCCTCCTCCTTCTCTGGCTACTTCTTCTTTTCTCCCAGATTTCTCCTCCTGTATATTCTCTCTACCTGCCAGCCCTACCTATCCTTTCTCCTGCCTTGCTATTGGCCATTCAGTTATTAGACCATCAGTTGTTTTAGACAGGCATAGTAACACAGCTTCACAGAATTAAACAAATGCAACATAAACAAAAGTAACACACCTTAAAATAATATTCTACAACACAAGTGCACCTAAGTGCCAGGTATTCTGATGCGAGAGATAGAAATCCATCCTGTTTGGAGAGAAGCGTTCCTCTGTAGAGATGGTGGGAAGATGAAGCACATCAATATTTGGTATAGAATGGAGATTGACTGAGGTTCTTAAACAAGATGCAGCAATGTAACATAGATGGGATTTTTACAAATACGAATGTAGGATGGAGTTCATGTTAGACTGAATGTGGAAGTCAACAGAGATAAAGATGTTGGATGGGAAATAATAAGAACCTAAACTACAGGGCTGGAGAGAGGGGTCAGCAATTAAGAGCACTGGCTGCTCATCCACAGGACCTGGGTTCAATTTCCAGCATCCAGTGGTGGCTCACAATTGTCTGAAACTCCAGTTCCAGTGGATACGATGCCTTCTTCCAGCCTCCACAGTCACACGTGATGCACGTGTGTACACTCAGGCACACACATACACTGGGGCACACACATACACTTTTTTTTTTTTTTTTAAATTAAGATCCTGAACTAGGATGGCTGCCACAGAGCAGAAAGAAAGTGAGGAAGGTTGTAAACAGAGAAAGATTATGAAAGACACAGTTCCCAGTTAAGTATGAGACACGGGAGAGGGATAGCAGGGTGGCCCAGAGAACGGTCCCCAAGAGATTCGGTTCAGATGGAGGTAAGACAGAAGTGGAGCATGTGAGACAATTGCAAGCAGACTGTGTAGGTCAGAACACGGATAATGTCGAAAGATCTAAATCCTGAAAAACTCCGATTCTACTCACTTCTGTGGGATAAAAAGTAGCCAGCCAAGGAACAGAAAATGGCAGGAGTTGGTCAACGTTTTGAGACTAGAATTGGGAAATATTTTCAAAACTTTAGACACACGCATTCTACCCTAACAATCGTCTCATGACTCTTGGGGATATTCGCACAAATAGGCGAGAATGTAGACAAAGATGCTTACTCTTGGCTGGCAATGGTTAAAACAAACAAACAAAAAAAACTGGCCAGGCTGATTGTCCATCAGTGACTGTTTCAGCTGTCCAATGAAATGCTAGGTTGTCCCTAAAACAAGTTAGAGCTGGTGCATGCTGATATGGAAAGATTTTTTGTTAATTTTTTTTTTTTTTTTTTTTTTTTTTTTGGTTTTTTGAGACAGAGTTTCTCTGTGTAGCTTTGCGCCTTTCCTGGAACTCACTTGGTAGCCCAATGGAAAGATGTTTTTAATATATGAAAAATTTAAGAAAACAAGTTCTAAAATAGCATATCCAGTAAAACCTCATTTTCTCCCAAAATTTCATATACACATAAGAAGTTATGAAAAAATATATTTGGTTTCCGGGTGTGGTAGTGAACATCTTTAATCGCAGCACTTGGGAGGCAGAAGCAGGCAGATCTCTGTGAGCTCAAGGTCAGCCTGGTTTACATAGTGAGTTCCAGGCTATGTCATGAGACCCTATCTCAAAACAACAACAGAATATATTTGGTATTACTAACTTCGATAAGTCTGGTTTAGGAAAATTTTCATTTTATACATCTATACATTGAAGTATTTCCCCAATTAACATGTATTGGATTTGTAATGAGAATAAAATATTAGGAAGCTCCTTTTAGGAAAAAAAACTGGAATTTTTGGAAAACCAGTTGTAGATAACTTTAGGTTATCAGTGAGTCACTGATATCAAAGATGAGACACCTTGCTGGAACAAGGCAGGCGAACTTAACCTTGAGAGATAGTGGCATGTGGTATCTAAGTATGGGAAAGTCAACGCTCAGGTCCTTTTTGATTGGGCACTCCCAAAATAGTCTAATCCCTTTTGTATCTTCTCACACTGCTTTCCTTGGGGTAAGTCCCGTCGCTCACCACACGGCCTCTGTACCTGATGTTTTTGCTCTTTGTCTTCAGAGAAGTCCCCCACTCCACAGACCCCAACATAGGCACACAGAACTCTAGCTATCCACTGTTCTGCAGACCTCAATTGTTCACCTGCTCAGAGAAGTGTCAAGAAATCCTTTTGGAACATGGAAGCCTGCCTATTATTTGTGTCTCTATATCCACCATGTGTGGTTGAGGAGTCCGGAAGCTAAGAGGGAAAGGGAAGATCAAGTGACATACACATGAGTCGGAGTTATGTCTTAAAATATTCTCCTCCTCCTCCTCCTCTTCCTCCTCTTTCTCCTTCTTCTTCAACTTTATTACCTATTTCTTTTATTTTGCTTTTGTTTTTTTATGTTACAATTTTTAACATAATTTCTTTATTGGTTCTTTGGGAATTTCACATCATCCGCTCCAGTTCTGCCCCTTTCTCAGTCCCCCCATATCCTCCCCTCACCCCTGAAGCACCCCCCAAAAGAAAATTTTAAAAAATCAGAACAAAACAAAACATAACAAGCAAACAAACAAAAACAAGAATAAGACAAAATGAGACAAAAACCCCTCTCTGCTTCTCTCCTGCCTCTCCAGCACTTATTCTTCATCCTGGTGGCATTGGGAGTGGTATGTCACACAGTGCACCCTTTTGTCCAATCAGCCTTCCTAGCAAATGTTCATTGCAATGAGTCATTGGTCTGTTTCAAGGCCTCTGGTTTCTGGCACACCATCATCACTGGATCCTCACAAAGCTCCCCTGGAATATCCCTCAGCCACCCCAAGTTAGAGAGATCCTGCAGGTATTGTTCCACAGGACCAGTCCCTGCACGAGCTCCAACAGGTTCTAGATGGGGTAGATGTTAGAGTGGGCCAACCCAAGGCCCAGCTGTGGGTGGTAGCTGAGCTGGTCAGTCTGGGCCACTAGAGCCAGCCCCGACTCAGGCAGGGCGGAGCCAGCTCCCCTACACCCAAGCAATCAGGGTCAGTCAGTTCTCCCTCGCCTGTGGTGAGGAGTGGGGCCATCTCTCCTGAGTAGGTTTGGGGAGAGGGAAGCAGCCCTCTCATGAGGGTCCAGGCCAGCTGTCCAACTTCCCCAGGGCTAGTGAAAGGCGGCAAGACCGGCTCAGCACCGCCCTCTGGTTTCATCATGCATGGTTCCTATGGCCCCTTGAGGTGACATGGGCCACAGCCAACACAAATCCCAGCTTTAGATGGACCCAGCAATGGCCCTCAGCAGCAGCTCAGGTCGGACAACATTCTGGCTCCAGGTAGAAGCACTGGCCACTCAGATCAGGATGGCTCCGGTGGCAGCATGGCCCCCAGACACCAGCAAGGCCACAGATTGCAGCCCCAAACCCCGGCTTCTGTGTGACCTTTGGTGGCACATGTTTTCGTTTGTTTGTTTTTTGTTGTTTGGGGTTTTTTTGAGACAGGATCTCACTTTATGCCTCCCCCCCCCCCCATGTCCAGCAACTCACTCTGTAGACCAAGCTGGCTTCGAACTCACAGACGTACCTACCTCTGCCTCCTGAGTGTTATGATTTAAGGCGTGTGCCACACCTGGCTTTATTTCTTTGCCTTTTAAGTTTCTTTGTGGTTCTTTGTAAATGTTTTGCATATGTTCTGTAAGAGAACCTTGGACTCATCTGTAGATCGTTAATTCCTTTTCCAGTCCTCTGCACATCTGAATAACAGAGGGAGCTAACACAAGAGGAAAACACCCACTGCCCAAGCGCGTGTTAAAACCTCCTCCGGTGGTTTCTAATGTGTAGACCGCATGGAGAATCACTGGCAGAAGCAATGTTGAGGCTGCACTCTATGTGGAAAACCGGAGAACACTTACACCTGGTTCCCTCGGACCCTTCCTTACAACCGGGCTCCAGATGGTGTCAGACCTACATCTTTTCACAGAGGCCAAAGGCGGAAAGCTCTAGAAAGCCTACTACCCTCAGGATGCCTCTGAGTAAGGCTGATTGATGGCTTTGAATCAAAGCAGCTGGCTGTGGGACTAATTTGATTACATGTGCGGCTGCTTTCGGGACAGTTGTCATAAACAGGAGCAGACACAATGCCTAGGGGGACCCAGACAGATTCCCTGTTCTGTCGCTCACGTGACTCCAAGACTTTAAGATCGTACAAATACTATTACAGTACGTTAAGGGATGGGGGATCCTGAGGCTCTGGGAGATTTCAGCTTTCTTTTTCTGCACTGCCCAACTGCTAGGAACCCTGATTCCCAAAGTCTTGAACGGTTTACCAGTTGAGGAGGCTCTGGATCAGGACAACTGGTCCCTGGGTTGGTGACAAACCAGACTCAACAGGCCTTGTTTAAATCGCCTCTGCCACCAAAGCTTCGGTTTCCCGAGACGAAGTAGAGTGCCCCCTGCAGTTCTAACAAGTGACACTAGGTGGCACTCGTGTAACTTCAGTGGGGAGCCATTGGGGCGGGCTAGCCGCCTTCAGTTCCTTAAAAGACCCAGGACAGATTGAGGGGGACTGTTTCTATTAAGAACTTTTGGGGTCTGTGATAGCCTGTAGTGTTTTTACAAGATTATTTCACTAATTATGCCCAGCTTTCAGTCTTCTTTTCCCCATCTGAAGGTTTTAATGTTGAATAGAAAACTATTTCTATGGCTGAGCCACATTTATTTTCTTGTTCTTTGTTTTTGGTGTTTGGTCCAAGCCTTAACTATGTAGCTTAGGTGGGCCTCAAATTTGAAATCTTATGTCTTAGCCACCAAAATACCCAGATAGCCCACCGAGTTGACGTGAATTTTTTGGCGCTGGAAGGGAGCAGGAGAGAAATCACAGGGCTGGTCTAAAGGGCGTGATTTAAACACTAGGATGGCGTGGTACAAGGTTGGGTGCAAGGATAAGCTTTTGGCCCGGTCTTGGGCCCCTGGAGGGTTTCTCTGAGAGGGTGGGTTTGGAGGGAGAGGAGTGGGCGAGATGTAGGCGCAGGGCTGCGATGCCCGTCCTCCACACGCTGGGTGGAACTCTGAGAGGGCAGGGATTGGGGCGGCAGGGATGGAGTTTTCTCAGCTGGGGTGAGCTGCTCCGGCCGAACACTAGTTTACATTTGTAACTTCGTGTGTGACATAAAAGCATATCATTTTGGCAAGTGCCAAGTTCTCCGCGTCGCATGCCACTCATCAGGAACTTTTGAGAGAGACCCCTGAACCAACAATATGCTTCGCCCCCCTCCCTTTTTGCTTTTTCTTTTTAGAGAAATGCACTTATTCTTTCACGCGATGAGTTGCCCACCACTACGCAGGGTCAGCTTGACACGGCTCTTGGTCCAAGCCTCGTTCCTCAGTGTTTGTCCAGACATCTGAAGCTGCCAGTGGAGCTCTTCCCAGCTCTAGCTCATCTCAGGGATTCAGTCCTGCTCAACTGAATCAGAACATCCATTGCCCCAAAGATGACACTTCCTTCATTGACCAAAGTCATCCAAGTCACCTGTAGCACTTTCCTTCTGTCCAGGACCACGGAGTAGCAGCTAAGGACCTAGAAACAAGAACAAACATACAAGCACTGACTTGGAAGTGTAACTGTGAGAGGACATTTATGAATTTCCATATTGCTGATTCATTTTGAGAGTCAGAGGACAGTTCTGGCTTTCACACCTTTGAGTTGCATGAATTTTCTGGGTTGAGGTATCATCAGAACTCTCCAACCCAGAGGTGGCGTGAGTGTGTGTGTGTGTGTGTATGAGTATATACTACTGGTGTGCTAGTGCCCACAGAAGCCAGAAGATGGTATCAGATCACCTGGAACTGGAATTGCAGACAGTTGTGAGCTGCCAGATATGGGTGTTGGGAGTCGAACTCAGGTCCTCCAGAAAGAACAGTAAGTTCTCTGAGCTGCTGAGCCATCTCTCCATCCCCCGCTACTTTTATGTTTAGTTATGTGTGTAAGTGTATGGGTTTGTACATGTGACTACAGTGCCCTTGAAGGCCACAAGAGGGTGTCAGATTTCCTGGAGCTGGAGTTACAGGTAAATGTGAGTGTCTTCTGGGAGAGCAGTACTTGCTTTTAACTGCTGAGCCATCTCTCCAGCCCTGATAATTTGTAACTATTTTCTTCCATCAAAGTGGAATGCTCTCTGCATGGGGTTACATTTCTCTATTCTTTCAATGACCTGATTTTAGTTCTCATCTTCCTGCCAGTTCTACAAAGTCTGGCAGGTCCTCAGTTGCGGCTTCTTTTGGCCACTTTGTTATCATTCACTGTTTTTCCATCCCAAGAGAAACAAGACTGGACTTTTTGGAAGGAAGTTTAATCAAGTTTGGACACAAACTAATTTTATGAGTACAGTGACGCTCTGAGTTCTGTTTTATTCATTGGTAACAAGAAGAATAGGGACCTGGGGTGATATCTTAGTCAGTCATGAGGACCTGAGTTCAAATCCCAAGCACCCATATGCAGCAGGACATAGTGGTGTGTATCTGTAATTCCAGCAGTGGTGACGGAGACTGACAGAAATCTGGAGCTCATTGGCTAGCCATCCCAGACATCTTAGTGAAAAGTACCAGGTTCACTGGGAGAACCTGTCTCAAAAGCCAAATGTAGCTGAAGTTTTCCTGTGCTCGCTGGCACCAAGATCTCACAGCCACTTATAAAATTCCTTCCTGGTCCTGTAACTGCTCTGACCCAAGTAAACACACACAGGCTTATATTATTTTTAAACTATGGCCATGGCAGGCTTCTTGCTAGCTAGCTCTTATATCTTAAATTAACCCATTTTTATAAATCTATACTTTGCCACATAGCTCGTAGCCTGCTGGTACGTTTATATCTTGCTTCTCATGGCAGTGGCTGGCAGCATCTCTTCTCCTCTCTCATTGGAATGTCCCATCTAACCTTATTCTGTCTCACCATTGGCCAAACAGCTTTAATTATCAACCAATCAGAGCAACACATATTCACAGCATACAGAACATCATCACCCATCATTTCCCCTTGTCTTTCTATTCAAAAGGAAGGTTTTAACTTCAATATAGTAAAATTACATATAACAAAACAGTTGTCAAGCAAGACTTATAGTTACAATATCTAGTCTACCTAATTAAAGAAGATATCCTATCGATCCTATATTTGTCAGTCTAAAGTTTCATATCTAATTTATCTTCTTTTTTTGGGGGGGGGGGGCTGAGGATCGAACCCAGGGCCTTGTGCTTGTTAGGCAAGTGCTCCACCACTGAGCGAAATTCCCAACCCTAATTTATCTTTTATCATGACTAAAGAAACCCATAATTATAACTATCTAGTCTTCAACTACACCAAAGACCTCAGAAGGATACAATATATTATCAAGCAGTCGATGCAAGGGCATTATTTTGCCCAGTGGCTAACTTTTGCCACAATGAAAGCAAACTCCATAATGAGTTTCTTCAATGCCCATTATCTTCTCTGAAGTAGATTCCTTCCTCTAACTATAAACCTCTGTCCTTTGCTGTTGTCCTCTCTCTCTCTCTCTCTCTCTCTCTCTCTCTCTCTCTCTCTCTCTCTCTCAGAATCAGACATAGCCCTCCTTTTAATTTTCCCCCCTCTTTACTGTGGGTTGAGCCTAGGGGCGCATACTGGGAAAGGACCCTACTGCTACATTCTCTGTCCTGTCCCTGTTTCCTTTAAGGACGCCCCTCTTCTCCACAAGGGCTAATTCACATTCTCACCAGCAGAGGGCAAGCTTCACATTTCCCTGATGGTTAGCACCTTTCCACATATCTGTTCTTTGTTTTCTTTTTCTAAAATTATTTTATTTTATTTGTGTGTATGAGTATTTTGCCTACATGTCTGTCTGTGCACCACATGCATTGGATCCTCCAGAACTGGAGCTACAAAAGGTTTGTGAGTGTTAGGAATTAAACCTGGGTCCTCTGGAAGAGCAGCCAATGGGCTCAACTGCTGGTTCACCTCCCCAGCCTATTATTCATTGTCAAGATAGGTTGGCCTCACTATTTATCTGAGGTTGGCCTTGAACTCCTCATCTTCTTGGGACTGCAGATGTGTGCATGCACTGTCATGATCTCTCTCTCTCTCTCTCAAGCAAGTTTCACTAGCTTGGACTCAATTGTCTGGCATTTTAAAGATTGCCTTCTTCTGCTGATTTGATCTTTGTTTTACATGCCCGGCAGACTGATTTCTTTCTTTTTGTTGTGTTGTGGTTTTGGTTGGTTGGTTGGTTGGTTGCTAGTTGGTTTTGAAACAGGCCTCCACCATAACCCAGGCAAGGATGAAACTGGCCATGTCACTCAGGCTGGCTGAACTCATAACAATTTTCTTCCCTCAGCCTCCAGAGTCCTGGGATCACAGGTGTGCATTCACTCTCCACTTCCCTCTGAAACATATGTGTGCCTTACTGAGAAGATTGTGTAAGTCTTCTGAAGAGTAAACCTTACCTGGCAGCCTGTTTCATTAAAGCCTTTACTTACAATCTGTGTGCCAGTTCTTATCATCTGTTTACATTGCAAGGGTTTTTAGAAGATCATTGACATTCATGCTCACTTGGGTGGCAGAGGCAGGCAGATTTCTGAGTTTGGGGCCAGCCTGGTCTACAGAGTGAGTTCCAGGACAGCCAGCACTACACAGAGAAACCCTGTCTAAAAAAAAAAAAAAAAGCCTTCATTCATTCATCCCATCACACTGCCATGTGGATTTCTGTGTACTTCAAGCATTCCCTTCCACTCTCCTCCCTCCAGGTGCTATGTAGTGACTCTTAAGGGCTGGGCTATTATTTAAGCAAGTCAAACTGTTCTTGTTCAATACCAGAATGTGCTGAGAACTTACTAATACTGAAAATGCAAAAACCTAAATGAACAACTAATTGAATGAAGAAAACATAGACTGATGCATGTCTATTCAGTAGCCCTGTCTAAAATACCTTTATCTCTTGCATATTGCTCACCACTAAATATAAGCACCTTGCAGGAAATCTATCTGGTGAATTTCTGAGCTTCCTGTCTCTGCTTCCTGGGCAGTGTCTAGCACAGATAGCATTATAAAAAATTAGATAAGGGACCATATAGGCAACAGGACCAACAATGGAGGGCAATGCCAAGCCTCTGCCCTTATTTGTAAAGCATACAAAGCCATGCCCTTGGCTCTGTCTAAATCAGGTATTGTCAACCACCAAGGTAACAACTTAATGACCAAATCTGAGAGAGAAGATGATCTTCAGTGCCACATTTCATTCATAATGGTGACAGAAATAATGCCACTTGATCTGTTTACTTCTAAAGAATGTGCTTACTATCATAAATGTAATCAGATCATATGCCAGGAACAAATCATCCCGTTTGGTTTATATTTTCTGGTACCAGCACTGTACCAATTTTATATCATCTGTCATCTTACCAGTATTCATTTTATGCTGGAATTTAAAAAATTACCTTATTTATTTATTGTATGTGTGCACAGACATGTAGAGGAGGGCCAGAGGGTTGTCACCTCCCCTACTATCAAATGGGACCCAGGAATTACACTCAGGCTTGGCAGTAACAGTCTTGACTCACTGAGCCCTCTCACTGACTTTTCTGCTAGAATTTTAAAAAACAAACTCTAGACATCATGATTTCACCCAGAAATACACTGGTCTTAAGTAAAAAACAAATGCATAACCATAACTTTTATTGCACTAAACTAGCATAATCAGTACCCTCATTGCCTTTAGCCTATGATCTATTTTTAAATTTTTTATTTATTTCTTTTATGTGTATGGGTATCTTGCCTGGATATATGTCTGTGCACCATGTGTGTGCCTGGTGTCTACAGATACCAGAAAAGGGCATTGGATCCCCCAGCACTGGAGTTAAGACAGTTGTGAGCCATCATGTGGGTGTTGTAAATTGAACCCGGGTCCTCCGGAAGAACACCCAAGTACACTTAGTTGCTGAGCCATTTCTCCAGTCCCTAGTGTCTTTAAACATCTCCATTCTGCAGCAAAGGTGCTTTTGTCTTGAGGCTGTCCCCGATCCACATCTTGTCCTTACATCCTATTTGTTCCTACACTCCATTTGTACCAGGAGGCAGGGCAGGAATTTTCAGTGTTCCCTGGAGTCTTTAACTTGGGCTACTGACAGGGAATTCTTATTGGATCCTTGAAAATGACATGATTAATGAGCCACACAAGGGAAATGAGTGATGGCAAGAGGGGTGCCACTACGAAAGTGGCCTCAGGACATTGAGTTTATCACAAGGTCCTTTCCTTGAGTCCGTTAATTTTTCAGTTGTAGTTTAGGGAGGGTATTTGACCTTTGACCCCAGTGGAATTAGGAGTCCTTTCCTATATTTGCCAAATTGCTAAAGCCAATGGATATTCAAGGAAAAACATGTCCAAATTTGGGGCCACAGAGGAGCCTCTGTGTGAATTATTGCTCCTGAAACCTCTCCACACAGCTGTCTGTGGAGAGGGAGAGACGGGGGTCAGGATTCTTGGATGAGCTGCAGTCCGTTTTCTGAGGATGTGGTTGATCCCAGAAAATACACAGCTAATTTATAAGAGACTCAGAGGAAGGCAGCTGCCTTGAAGAAAACACATTGAGAATTTTAGGGGTCAAAAACTGACCTCAATTCTTATGGGAAATTTTCACTGGTGTGTACCAAGGAAGGCTGTAGGAAGTTGTGGGCCATCTGAAGGCTCCTGACAATGCTCCTTCACCTCTTAGACAACAGGGGTTGCAAGACAACAATTGTTAAGATACAGACTCGGCTCAGTCCTGGCTGGAAGGAAGGCCTTCCTCTAGCCACTCACCCAGATCCTAGGATTTAACTGTTATTTTCCATTTAACAGAGTCCAACAGGGTAGATACACACATCAATAAAGTCTTAGATGCGAATTATTTTTATAGTCTTTGAGTCTTTAGAAGCTAATAAATCACATTAAACAGAGCCCCAGATTATCTGTCTTCCTTTTTAATGCCTCTGCAAGACCATGCGTTATCTCACCAGATCGGAATGTGACAGATTCTATTTTGAATCTTCCAACGACTCTTTTCATTTAGCCTTTCTGAGAACCAGAGTTGAAAAGAATTTGTGCAAGCACAAGTCACCCCCAGTTCACTGGACCTTTCAGTTCTGGTTTCAAAGAGGTCAGTGTCTTCTTAAGAGCCATATGGACACTCGAGAGTGTTCTCAGGAGAATGAAATCCTTGTGCTGAGAAGTAATCTGCAGGGGATCCTTCACAGAGCTCCGTCTGGTGAGACAGTGACACATCTGTGGCCAAAATAAATGATCTGAGCACTTAAAGAACAGGACTGTCTCAGTGAACCCAGTAAACCCCAATTAAAGAGACTCTCCATTGGTATGGAGACTGTTCATTTCCAATGAAACTAGCAAGACAGGAGTCTCACAAAAACAAAACAAAACAAAACAAAACAAAAACAAAAACAAAACAAAACCAATTACAACAAAACCCCCAAAAGAGTAAAGAGCATGCTGCCCAAGCAAGCATGTTACAAGGTACAGCTGAGAGCTATACTCATCATTCTCTCTCTCTCTCTCTCTCTCTCTCTCTCTCTCTCTCACACACACACTCACACACACACACACACACACACCCTCTCTCTTTCCCTCCCTCCCCATGTGTATAGAGATGCATTGGCCTATGGTTGTGCTTGTTGAAGTGTCTGCCTCTATTACTCTCTACCTTATTGTTTTGAAGCAGAGTCTCTCTCACTGAACTTGGAGTTCATCATTTTGGCTAAACTGGTCATAGGGACCTTGGGATTCTGCCTGTCTTTGCATTGGGGTTACAAGAATGGGCTGCTTTTATGTAGGTGCTGGGGATTCGAACTGGGGTCCTCGTGTACAGCAAGCACTTTACCCACTGAGCCATCTCCCCAGCCCTGCCGCTGGATCTCTCACTGATATTTGGCTCGGAAAAATACTTAGCACATGCACAGTTATCTACTCAGAAATGGCTTTTGGAATCTGCTCTTCCAAATTTGCAAGTACATGTCAATCCTGAGGGTGTGTGTGGGTGTGTGTGCTTGCATTTGTCTTAATGCATGACTAGAAATTCAATTTGGGGGGCTGGAGAGTGGCTTCGGAAATAATAGTGATTGCCACCAAACTGCTCCATCCCTTGAACCTACATGTTGTAAGGAGTGAATCACTCCTGCAAGTTATCTACCACAGTTATCTTCTGATCTCCACAAGTGTGCAGTACCATATGTGTGTTCCCCTTGCCCATTAATAATAACTCCTCATTCTTCTCTCTGCCAAGCCCCTCATGGCCACCACCACCCTGTCTCAATGAATCAGACTGTTCTAGCTATCTTGTGTTAGTGAAATCATATAGTGTTTTTCTTGTTTTTGTAAGTCACTTATTAAGGTTGTTATAGTGTCCTCAATGCTCATCCCTGTTTTGAAATGTCTATCTCTCAAAGGCTGGGTAGCATTCCATTGTCTGTAGCCCTCATTCAGTTACCCATCCTCTGTCCATGGACACTTGGCTGCTTCTACTTTTTGGCTACTGCTATCAGTATGTGCACACAAATACATCTTTGAGATCTTGCTTTCTAATAGTTTTTTTAACTTACGTATATAGATGTTTTGCAATCTATAAACAATATTGTTTTCAAAATGTCACAGAGAATTATCCAGGTGATAACTGATAGTCCATGTTGGGTCCATCTTAGATGACATTTATCCTGACATTAAATACTTGCTTCCCAGCCACAGTTGCCCCTCTCTCTTCTCCTCCCAGTCCCTTCTTCAACCCCATTTCTGTTCCCACTCTCCAATCCACTCCTCCTCCATTTCAGTTTAGGAAGGACAGGTCTTTCATGAGTATCAACTAAACATGGCATATCAAGTTGCAGTAAGACTAAGCACCTCCCTCTGTATTAAGGCTGAGCAAGGTGATCCAGTATAAGGAATAGGGTTCCAAAAGCCAGTAAAAGAGTTGGAGACAGCCCATGTTCCCACTGTTAGGAGTTCCACAAGAGGACCAAGCTACACAGCTGTAGCATATATGCAGAGTGAGGTCAGTCTCATGCAGGCTCCCTGGTTGTTGGTTCAGTCTCTGTGAGCCACTACGAACCCAGGATAGTTGATTCTGTGAGTTTTCTTGTGATGTCCTTGACCCCTCTGACTCCTCCAATCCTTTCTTCCCCTCTTCTGCAGGATTCCCCAAACTCCACCTAACGTTTGGTTGTGGGTCTGCATCTGCATGTACATTTCCACCAATTGCTGGATGAAGTCTCTCTGATGACAATTGGGCTAGGCACCAAATGCGTCACAGGAGATAGTCAGTTCAGACTATGTATCTGCTATTGTTACGAGTCTTAGCTGGGGTCATCCTTGTAGATTCCTGGGAGATTCCCTTGTGCCAGTTTTTTACCTGACCCCAAAATGTACCCCACTTTCCAGTAGTCTCTTCCCCCCCACTCCAAACTTCATCACTCATGTTCTTATCCCAACGTGTCCACAGTCTACTCACGAAATCTCTTCTATTTCCCCTTCCCAGGGAGATCCAGGCATCCCCACCTGGATCCCAAATATTATTTATAAATGTTTATTTTTATTTAAAGGGGTTTGATTATAAATACATTCTCTTTCTAAAAAAGAAAAGGGGATATAGATATGATAGGATAAAAGGGTAGATTATTGAATCTACTTTTAAAGAGCAACAATTTATTTGAAATATTTTATATTGCTATGGATTTTAGTTTATTGATAAAAATTTAAAGTTAATTTTGTTATACTATATATACATTTCTACTCTGGTTTAAGGTATTATGTTTATGTAACTCATTTAAATTCTAATGAATAATTAAAAAATACAGATTAATAATTAGTCTCTTATGATAGTCAAACTTATAGTCATGTTAGTTAAGTTTTCTAGGTATACATAGATATAATTCAGTTAGGTAGGTAATCTTCAAACACTTCAAAGAGCTACAGAATATGGCATTTAAAATGTTTTAAACTTAGACTTTCTGGGCAGTGAGATGTCTGCTTTTGGTAGTACCAATCTACTACAGAGAGGAGAATGGGCATCAAAGACACTCCATATGGAGTTTATCTTCTTCTTGGCAGAACTGGCCATTTGGGCAAGAAACTGCTCTTGACTGGACTGCTTGACAAAATGTTGTATAAACTAGACAGGCAGAACCCATAGGAAAGTCACTACTGAATTTGCCAAAATGGGGTGAAATGGTTCTTCAGGTCCCTTCTTCTTAGAGGAGACTGCCAAATATTCTACAGGACACAGGGAGAAGTGACTGAAAAACTCTAGGCCTATTGGTTGAAGACGGATGCCCCAACATTACAGAGGAACTTTAGATGGTTGTCCAGGCATGCAGCTGTCTCTGTCATTTCAGAATTTTGGAAGTTGCTTACAAAGCATTTCCTGTTTACTTAGGTAATATATCCTTCTTAGGTCTTTGATGTAGTTGAAGACTAGATAGTTATATTATAGTTTTCCTTAGTTATGATAAAAGATAAATTAGCTATGAAACTTTAGACTCACAAATATAGGGTAGATAGGATATCTTCTTTAATTAGATAGACTAGATATTGTAAGTATAATTCTTGCTTGATAACTGTTTTGTTATATGTAATTTTACTATATTGAAGTTAAAATCTTCCTTTTGAATATAAAGAAAAGGGGAAGTGCTATGGGATATCTTTCTGTATGCTGTGAATATGTGTTTCTCTGATTGGTTGATAAATAAAGCTGCATTGGCTTATGGCAGGGAAGGATTGAGCCAGGTAGGAAAATCCAAGAGAGACAGTGGGAGGAGAAAGGAGGAAGCAAGATGTGAAAATACTGGTAAGCCATGGCCACATGACAACTTATAGATTAATAGAAATGGGTTAATTTAAAATATAAGAGCTGGAGGCTGGAGAGATGGCTCAGAGGTTAAGAGCACTGACTGCTCTTCCAGAGGTCCTGAGTTCAATTCCCAGCAAGTACATGGTGGCTCACAACCATCTGGAATGAGATCTGGTGCCCTCTTCTGGACTGCATTCATACATACTGTATACATAATATATATATATAAGCTAGCTAGCAAGAAGCTTGAGCCATAGGCCATAGGCCAGTTTGTAATTAATATAAGCCTCTGTGTGTTTATTTGGGTCTAAGCAGCTGTGGAACTGGGCAGGACACAGGAAAACTTCTAGCTTATTACACCAAGGTCTTTCATATTATTTGAGGCTATTGTAAAGGGTGTTGATTCTCTGACTTCTTTTTCAGCCTGCTTATTGTTTGTATATAAGGGGACTACTGATTTTTTTTTTTTTTTAGTTAATCTTATATCCAGCCACTTGACTAAAGGTATTTATCATCTGTAGAAGTTCCCTGGTAGAGTTTTTGGGGTTGATTACGTGTAATATCATATAATCTTTGGATAATGATACTTCCTTTCTTTCCTTTTGTATCCCCTTGATCTCTTTTTGTTTTCTTATTGCTCAAGCTAGAACTTCAAGTACTATACTGAATACATATGGAGAGAGTGGACAACCCTGTCTTGTTCCTGATTTTAGTGGAATTGCCTTGAGTTTCTCTCCATTTAATTTGATGTTGGCAATTGCCTTGCTGTATATTACCTTTGTTATATTTAGGTATGTCCCTTATATCCCTGATCTCTCCAAGACTTTTGTCATGAAGGGGTGTTGGATTTTGTCAAAAGCTTTTTCAGCATCTAATGAGATTATCATGTGTTTTTTTTTTCTTTCAGTTTGTTTATAGTGCATTACATTGACAGATTTTCATATGTTGAACTATTCCTGCATTTCTGGGATGAAGCCTACTTGGTTATGGTGGATTATCTTTTTGATGTGTTTTTGGATACAATTTGCCAGTATTTTATTGAGTATTTTTGCATCAATGTTCATGAGTGAAATTGGTCTGTAGTTCTCTTTGTTTGTTGAGTCTATGTATGGTTTTGGTATCAGGGTGACTGTGGTCTCATAGAAAGAATTTGGCAATATTTCTTCTGTTTCTATTTTGTGGAATAATTTGAAGAGTATTGGTATTAGCTCTTCTTTGAAAGTCTGATAGAATTCTGTGTTAAAACTGTATGGTCTTGGGCTTTTTTGGTTGGGAGATTTTTAATTTTTAATGTTTCTATTTCCCTAAGGGTTATTGGTCTATTTAAACTGTTTATTTAATCTTTTTTTTTTCTTTTTAAAGATTTATTTATTATGTTTACAGTGTTCTATTTGCATGTATTCCTGGTTGCCAGAAGAGGACACTGGATCTCATAACAGATGGTTATGAGCCACCATGTGGTTGCTGGGAATTGAACTCAGGACCTTTGGAAGAACAGTCAGTGCTCTTAACCCCTGAGCCATCTCTCCAGCCCCTATTTAATCTTTTTTTAAAGATCTATTTATTCATGTATTTTATCTGTACACCAGAATAAGGAATTTGACCCCATTACAGATGGTTGTGAGGGAATTGAACTCAGGACCTCTGGAAGAGCAGTCAATGCTCTTAACCATTGAGCCATCTCTCCAGCCCCCTCTTTATTTAATCTTGATTTAACTTTGGTAAGTAGTATCTATCAAGAAATTTGTCCATTTATTTTAGATTTTCCAGTTTTGTGGAGTACAGGTTTTTGAAGCATGACCTAAAGATTCTCTGGATTTTCTTGGAGTCTGCTGTTATGTCCTCCTTTTTGTTTCTGAGTTTTTTGATTTGGGTATTTTCTCTCTGCCTTTTAGTTAGTTTGGATAAAGGTTTATCTATTTTCTTGAAGAACTAACTCTTTGTCTCATTGATTCTTTGTATTGTTCTCTTGGTTTTTACTTTATTGATTTCAGCCCTCAGTTTGATTATTTCCTGCAGTCTACTCCTCTTAGGTGTGTCTGCTTTGTTGTTGTTGTTGTTCTAGAGTTTTCAGGTGTGCTGTTAAGTTGCTGGTATGAGATCTCTCCAAATTCTTCATGAAGGTACTTAGTGCTATGCAGTTTTCTCTTAGCACTGCTTTCCTTGTGTCCCATATGTCTGGGTATGTTCTGCATTCATTTGCATTGAATTCTAGGAAGTCTTTAACTTCTTTATTTCTTCTTTGACCCAGTGGTAACTCAGTAGAGAGTTTTTCCATTTCCATGAGATTATAGACTTTCTCCTGTTGCTGTTGTTGTTGAAATCTATCTTTTAAATCCATGGTGGTCTGATAAGATGCAGGGGATTATTTCATTTTTTTAATCTGTTGAATTTTGCTTTGTTGCTGAGTATGTGGTCAATTTTGGAGAAGGGTCCATGCAGTGCTGAGAAGAAGGTATATTGTTCTGTGTTTGGGTGAAATGTTCTTTAAGTACCTATTAGGTCCATTTCAGTCATAACGTCTGTTAATTCTGTTATTTCTCTATTTAGTTTCTGTCTGGATGACCTATTCATTGGTGAGAGTGAGTTGTTAAACTATTATTGTGTGGGGTTCTATGTATGATTTAAGCTTTAGTAATGTATCTTTTACAAATGTGGGTATATATATATATATATATATATATATATATATATATTATATTTGGGGCATAGATTTTTCAGGATTGAGACATTGTCTTGATGTATTTTTTCTTGATGAATATGAAATGCCTTTCTCCATCTCTTTTGATTAATTTTGGTTGGAAGCCTATTTTGTTAGATAATAGGATAGCTACACCAGCTTGATTCTTAGGTCCATTTGATTGGAAAATCTTTTTCTAACCCTTTACTCTGAGATACAATGTATATCTTTGATGTTGAGGTGTGTTTCTTGTATACAGCAGAATGATGAATCCTGTTTGTGTATCCATTCCATTAGCCTGTGTCTTTTTATTGGGAAATTGAGTCCATTGATATTTAGGGATATTAATGACCATTTATTGTTAATACCTGTTTTGTTGTTGCTGTTGTTGTTGTTGTGTGTGTGTTTGCATCTCTGTGTGTGTTTCTCTTCTTTGGGTTTTGATGGTATGAGATTAACTATTGCCTGTGTTTTTGTGGGTGTAGTTAACTTCCTGGGGTGTGAGTTTTTCTTCCAGCACCTTCTGTGGAGCTGGGTTTGTGGATAGATAATAGTTAAATTTGACTTTGTCATAAAATATCTTTTTTTTCTCCATCTATGGTGATTGACAGTTTTGCTGGGTATAATAGTCTAGGCTGGCATCCATGGTCTCTTAGAGTCTGCAAGACATCACTACATTCCTTTCTGGGTTTTAGGGTCTCCATTGAGAAGTTGAGTGTGATTCTAATAGGTCTACCTTATATGTTATATATGTTACTTGGCCTTTTTTCCTTGCTGCTTTTAATATTCTTTTGTTGTTGTTGTTCTGTATTTTTAGTGTTTTGACTATTATGTGGTGAGGGGATTTTCTTTTCTGATCTAATCTATTTGGTGTTCCGTAGGCTTCTTGTACCTTTATAGGCATGTCCTTCTTTTAGGTTGGGAAAATTTTCTTCTATGCGTTTGTTAAATATAGTCTCTGTCTTTCTGAGCTGTGCTTCTTCTATTCCTATTATTCTTATGTTTGGTCTTTTCATAATGTTTCAGATTTCCTGGATTTTTTTTGTTAGGAATTTTTCTTATGCTTCTTGGTGAGGCACCATACTGCTATCAGAAGTAGCAGTAAAATCAATGCATTTGCCACTGTTTACCTAAGTTTAGTAATAGCTAAAGGCAGCTTTCTTTCTTAGAGGGAATTGGAGGGGAAATCAAATTAATTGGACTAATTAATGCTGACAACTGACTAGGAGCCATTTTTAATGGAATAAATTTACTTTTTTCCTAAAAAATGATCTTGTAGTATCAAAATTTTTTGATACATAATAAACACATGTAGATCAAGGTAACCTTTACCACAATCAATATTAGAGCAACTATATCACAATCTCTCCTCTTTCTCTCCTCTCCTTTTGCGTCTGTGAGAATTTCATCCAGTATATGACATCTCTGTGATTAGACACTTATGGGTGACTAATGGCTTCACTAGGAACAATTTTGAGCAGGGACATCCTACAGTGCAAATCAGTATCATTATCATGGTAGGCAGCCATAAACATAATGTGTTCTACTGGTCTCAGAACACCAGCCTCTGAATCCATATGGATCTCCGTATTTTGTTGGGAAAGGGTATTGGCTAAATTATAAGGTTAGTGGATGAGGATTATGATCAGGTTTAGCTCCTGGGCTGCAAGACATGGTAACAGCAAGTGAAGTCACCATCTGGGTTACATGATCATTTCATGGGTCATAATGTTTATCATCTACACATAAAGAACAAAGAGGAAGAAATGAATGTCAGAAATAATAAAAAAAAAAAAAGGTTCTTTTGGAGAGGTTATAAAATGTTTTTATTTCTCCTGCAATAACCAGTGGATTAATTTTCTGGTCTATTTAATGAAATGCATTTAGCAGAGTAAAATCAAATAGTCATAGTGTATCTGTTAGAACGTTTTAAGCTTTATTTTAGTTTTATTTTCACTCTCTGTAGCAGGCATTTCTAGGGCTGAATTGGTAGTCTCCACAATGTTATGAAGAGCCCAGCTCTTCCCATTCTCTATGTCTCCATCCTCAACATGAAAATACCAGGATCTCAAATCAAATTGCTCACCTCTTGTTTGTAAGATGGTTGGAGCACCTCCAGATATGTTATTTCACAATTGCATTCATAGACTGAAGCAGGGGACATCTACAGATTGTGTGTGTGTGTGTGTGTGTGTGTGTGTGTGTGTGTGTGTGTGTGTGTGTTTTGCAGTGTGTACACATATGACGATGTTTTCCTCTATCACTCTCCACCTTGTTTTTTGAGACAGAGGCTCTCATTGAACCTGGAGCTCATTTCTACACATGACCAGGGAGCTCCCTGGGTCTTTCTGTTTCCCTCTCCCCACAACCCTGGGGTTACAGGCACACACAGCCATGCCTGGCTTTTACATAGGTGCTGGGGATTCAAATGCAGGTCCTTTGCTTACACAGTAAACAGTCTTTCCCACTGAGCCATCTCCCCAGTCACACAGTTCTTAGGTATGCTTCTTTCTCTTCCTGCTCCTCCTCCTCTCTCTCTTCTTCCCCTTCCATCTGCCTTAGAGAAAGGTAGTTTCCTGAACTGACCCAACAGACTTCACATAGAACTGCACCACTTGGTAAAGTATGTCCCGAGCATTTCAGTGTCTATTGTACTTGAAGATGAGCTCTGGCAGGAGGGAAGAGGGTGAGCAAACAGTCCCTGAGACAGTGGCTCCAAGGCGCTTCTAACTACATTGCACGTAGAACGAGCTTGCTCCTTCTCGGCTTTCTGTGTCGTTTCTCCCTTTACCCCCTTCAGTGTCCCCTCATTTTTTTTTAACCTTTAGGGCAAACATGGAAATCCAGTTGCTCACCCTCCAAAAACGAAAGCCCTGCTGGTCACTCAACCTCGACCTTCCTTGTAGGTTTCTGCAGCACCCATTTTCGAAGACCATTTGGAAACTCCATGACTTCTCAAGATAATGGCCGGCCTTAGATTGGAAAACGCATTTCTAATGCCTCATCCACAGATGCCGACTATGAACAAGGACTGAGAATGTTTATAAATAAACAAATCAAGAGTGATTTTTCCGGCGTTAGCCTGCAGCGAAAAGCTTGAGAATTGAGAGGCCTGCCCTTGTCTGTCCCTGCTGCTGCTGCTGGCCTTGAGCCCCACAAGATACTTCTAGTCATCAGAGCAATGACTTCAGTTTTTCCATCCCAACTGTGGTGAGAATGAGTAAGAAAAGCAGAACTTACCTCTCGGGGGCAGGACCCAAGCTCCGCACTCACAGAAGGGAGATCCGTTGCTAGGCAGTATTTCACTCTCTAGATTTCCAAGACTTCCTACATTTGTCAGAGTAGTTCTGAATCATCCGGTGGAAACCACAGGACAGAATGCTGATACTGGACAACTTTCCTGTGCAGCCAAGTTCCCTGCTTCTAAATGAGCTGTCCCCACTGTCGTCTGAGTCATTGTAATCCAAATCTATTTCACCACCTCCTTTCCTAATCACTTTACCACATAATCATTTTTTAGCGGAGAAGAGATGAGGATTTTTTTAAAGCCTCACCCCAAAATGAAGTCTCACTGAAGCACTGACCTGTTATTAGGTTAAAAAACAAACAAACAACATAGTTTTTAGGAATCTGCTTAATAAAGACTTCAGAGAAACTTAAAAACTTTTTTTTTTTTTTGAGGCATGGTTTTGCTGCAAAGCCTAGGCTGCTCTAATATTGGCCATCCTCCTGCCTCAGCCTCCCTCATACTAGGATTACAGGTATGCTCAACCGTACTTGGCCTTCCAAAGGGAACTCTATTTGGCAAAAGAAAGTCGAGTTAGCAATGGAATTGTGAGCCAGGCCTGGTGAAAGAGACTCTGAGTTGAACCTTTGAGTGGCTTCCTTGGCTCTCAGGACAGGAAATGGACTTCCCTGTGGAGAAGCCAGCAAAGAGCTGCTTTGTGGTACAACCACTTATGGATATTCAGAGACAAAAAATGTTGATCACCACAGGCCACAGTGCTGGGGAATTGCTGGACACATAGCAAAGCAAAACCACCAGCAGCTGCTTGAAGCTTGCTTCCTCTTATGAATATTGCATTAATAAAGCCAGTGCTAAGTAACACAGCAGATGAAAACCCCCTCCCTTCATGGGGATGGCTGCAACACTGGTGGGGGAATGATGCTTTGTCAAAGTCAGTGGCTATTCTGGCTTAGGTGTTCTGGGGTTATGTGGAAGAAGTTGGAAGTCTGGTGCTGCTGGGAACATTTCCTTAATCCATAGCATAAAGGAACCGAGAAAAACCTAGAAGAGCAGGGGATCATGATCAACCATGGGGTGAATGTGTACATTTGTGGGGGGCTACCAAAGTTGATGCACTACTAATGAGGAATGGAGAAAATCTCACAAGGCCCCACCCTAGATAAAGAACTGCAGACACCTAATGGTTGCCGAGAGACAGTGAATTAGCCTTTCCGAGGGATGAGGCCTCTAATTGGTTACCCAATACAAAGTAATCAGCCCTGAAACCATGTGCACACAAACAAAAATGGACACAGCAGGTTGTATTTATGTATTTTTCTCTCTCTGTAATAAAATAATAATAATAATAATAATAATAATAATAATAATAATAAAAGCAAAAGATGCTCTCATTTTGAAAGTGACAGGGGGACTTGGGTGGAGTTGGATGGAAAAACAAAGGTTGATGTAAGATAAAAACCCCTTCACAGCTGGGGTGCTGGCTCCTTTTCCTGCACTCAGCGTTGTGAGCTTGCCACACAAGGTCATAGTCTAATAAGTAAGTTTTGAATAAAGATCAACTCTACATCACCACCACCACCATCACCATCATCGTCATCATCACTACAGGGTATCATGTATCCCATACTGGCCTCAAATTTACAGTGTAGCTGATTATAAGCTTGAACTTGGGATCCTCTGCCTTTATTTCTTGAGGGATTGCAGGCATACATAAACCATCACACATGGGACTTGTGTGGTGCTGGGGAGTGAACTGAAGGCCTTGTATATGCTCAGACAGTGTAGCACGAATCTTAACTGTTCTTATTAATAAAAACAAGCCCGGAGCCATGTATTGGGGTGAATGCTGGAACATCAGAGAAGCAGAACAAGCCACAGCCACCTCACCTTGCCAACAGCTGATCCTGTTTCCTCAGACTGGAAGCCTCTGAGTCCTCATCCAGAATAAATCTCAGCTGAACTGCTGCTCAAAAGCCTAAAAGCTTAACCAGCTCTAGTTCCTGGTTTTCATGCCTTAAATACCTTTCTACTTTCTGCCATCACTTCCTGGGATTAAAGGCATAAGTCACCATGCCTGGCTGTTTCCAGTGTGGCCTTGAACTCACAGAGATCCAGATGGATCTCTGCCTCCCAAGTGATAGGATTAAAGGTGTGTGTGTTTGGGGCTAGAGAAATGGCTCAGAGGTTAAGACCATTGGCTGTTCTTCCAATTGGCTGTTCTTCCAGAGGACCTGAGTTCAATTCCCAGGAACCACATGATGGCTCACAACCATCTGTAATGAGGTTTGGTGCCCTCTTCTGGCCTATAGGCATATGTGCAGGCAGAACACTGCATACATAATAAATAAATAACTTTTTTAAAAAGGTGTGTGTGCCACCATTTTCTGGCCTCTATGTCTATCTAGTGGCTGTTCTGTCCTCTGACCCCAGATAAGCTTATTAGGATGCACAATATATCAACCATAATACAGTATCATAGTATATGGACAAATGAAGTTCAGATCTAATGGCTGCATTTATGCCTTTCCTAATCAGGAGTGTGGACTAAAAACATAAGGGCTGGGAGTCTTAAGTCAGTGGGGCTTGATTTCAATCAGACCTGGACAGGTCACCTTAAGCACCAGCAGTAACTCAGCAACAGCCTCGGCCCAACTCTACATCGTTGTTCTCTGGTAACTCCATCCTATGCAATCCTATTCCCAATGACTGTCCCTGCATCTAAAATACACACCAAAATAGATGTGTCTTAAAGGTCTGGGTTTCCCAACAGTCCCAAGCTCCTCTTCACGTGCTCTTATGTACTAAACACACCCAGACTCACACTCAGACAGACTCTGATTTTCCATTTTGTTCTTTTTCTCTTGATCTTGAGTACATTCTCCCTCCTCTCTTCACGACGTTGTCAGGGTTGGTGACAGACTAGAGTAGCACAGTTTCTCCAAGCTTGCACCAAATGCTTCACAGTGATATAAGGACAAGCCACGCGCCATGGTATATACCTGTTGTTCTAACACTCAGGAGGCTGAGGCAGGAGGATCATTTGGGCATAAGACATCCAAGATCATTCAATGAGATCCTGACACACATACCTGAAGAATTTAGAAACGTGTAGAAAGAAGGGAGTTTATGGTAGGAGTAGGGGTTAGGGACATGGAATGGGAGACAATGAAAATCAGAGAATTCTAATTTCCCACTACTGGGAGGTTGATGGTGAACAAGGAGAACTTCCAGACTAAACCAGGGTGAGAGGCCTGTGAGGACAAATGGCTTTGGGTGTACTGGCTTTGGAGAAGCAAGAAAAAGGTATGAAACCTTTTGTTTTTCTCAAATTGGTTTCTCGTGAACACAACATGTGTTTTTGTATAGGCTCTCCCCATAAGCCTACTCTAGCTCCGAGTGAAATCAAGGATGCTTTCTTTGGGAAGGTGCTTACCCACTTGAACACAGGTGCCGTCCTGGCTTCTGTAATGGTTAATTTTATGCTAACGTGGCCAAGCTATGGAGTTCCAAGATACCTGGGTGGATTATTCTGGATGCTTCTGATGAGAATTACAACAGTGGATTCTTCATAAGCAGATTGTCCTACATAGTGTGTGGAACACTGACTAGAAAAGGGTAGACTATCTGATCGAGAGGGAATGCTCAGCAACCATGGAGTCCACCCACAGCATAACACTTCCTGGCAGAATACTTTTGGACTTATTAACTATAAGTCTTTTCTTGAGCAGGACTCATCTACTAGAATGTAGAGCTGCCAACAACCACGCAAGCCAATTATAAGAAATGTTTAGCTACCAACATCACACACATACACACACACACACACACACACACACACACACACACACGAGCGAGAGAGAGAGAGAGAGAGAGAGAGAGAGAGAGAGAGAGAGAGAAGAGGGATTTTTTTCTGTCTTACCAATACATCCCTAACTGATAGAGCATCTTTATACCTTATGTCCTTATGAGTTTGAGATAAAACAGTTGTATTTGCTTTCTCTAATTAGCACAGTAAAGGAGGGCTGTGGGACAAAGGGCCAGGAGCCCAGGGTCAGAGGTTAATGGGTATGACTCAAGTCATGTGTTTCCTTTTGCTCTGTTCTGGAACACCCAAACCCCAAAAACAATTGCTGAGCTGATTAGAGCATTGACAGACAGTGGTGTGTGGATTTTCTACTGCCACTATAGCAAGCTGATGCTTACTCTGTGCTTAAAATAACAAGTTCTTTCCCATGTGTGGATAGAATTCAAGTAGTAAACATCCCTGTTGAGCCTGGTGTGATGGTTAATACCAACAGTTCACTTCATAGGACTTAGAATCCCATAAGAGACAAGCCTCTGGGAATACCTGTGAGGGACTGACTAACCTGAGGTGGAAGACCCAAGATACATGTGGGCAGCACCACTCCATGGGCTGGAGTCCCAGACTACATAAAAAGCAAAGGCCAATTGAGCACCAGCGGTCATCTCATGCTCTGATTTTCTGACTCCTGACGCAGTGTGACCAGCTGCCTGCTGCTCTTAACAGACATGCCTTCACCGACATGATGGACTGTAGCCTCTGGAACTATAAACCCAACAAACCCCGCCTAACTTGCTGATGCTTCTTCATCTTTTTCTTTTTCTTTCTTTGTAGACCAGGCAGGCCCTGAACTCACAAGAGATCCACCTAACTCTGCCTCCCAACTGCTGGGATTAAAGGCGTGCGCCACCGCTGCCAGGCTCAGGCCTGGCTTCAAAACTGTTTCAGGTATTTTGTCACAGCAAGGCAGATAACTAATATAACTAGTGTAATGGTACACGCTTATGATCCTAGCACTAGGGAAACCAAGGCAGGAGGTCAGTCTGTGTAGACAGTGAGTTTGAGGCCAGCCATCGTTCATATTCTAGATAGTGTCATTTTAATATCAGGCCTAGAATTGCTTTGTGTCCTCAACAGGCTCAAAATAGTTTAAAGGATTAGTAACTCTTAGTGCTATTACCTTGTAACATTAAAGAAACTTTCTTTTTGATGTATTTTGAATACTCAAGGTATAGGTAAGCATTGCTTGGTCTATTCTTGGCATAAAACTTGATTGCAACTCAGTTCTATTGCTCAGCTCAACAATTGTGCTTTGAAAAAAAATCTATAAATTCATCCAGCCAGAAAACTGAGTCTAATTGGAAAGCTAAAAGGACTTAGTTCCGGCTTGCTTGCTCTTATTGTAATGGCAGACCCCTGGGGAACTCACCCACTCTCAAGTACAAGAACTTCAAATTCTTAACACTTGGTCTAGAGTTCAAAAACCATTTATTGTCTTCATTCCAAGAACATTTTACTGCACACATTTTTCCTCCTCCTCCTCTTCCTCCTCCTCCCTCCTCTTCACCCCACTCTGGGAATCTCATTATTTATCCACATAGTTGGGATTATAATTGATTCAGTCAATCCAATAACCCCTTGTTGAGATAGCTCAGAAATGTTCCAGCTTTGCCAGAAATCTTTGGTTCTTTTACTTCGTTGTCCACTTCTGCCTTCTACTGTTCTTCTTTTCAAACCTTGACTGCACTTCTACAGGAAACTTTTTTTATTCCTTTTCAGCATCAAGTAAATTGCCAGGATGGCGAAAGAGGCCAACAATGTCAATGCTCCTGTCACTGTGTAAGTGAGCCCCAAGAAAAGGCCACCTCCTCCAATCCATGTCAGGGTGGAAAGAACAACAGATTTTTCTCCCTGGAACATGGTAACTGGAAAATCTAGAAGGTCTGTTAAGGACTCAGTATTTTTCATTGGTACCATGGCAGATATAAATACACTACATTAAATGATAGACAATCGATCTTTTTTGTAGACATGAAACAGTTATTCATATGTTTCAACACAGTCAACTAGTACTCTATTTTGCTAGAACAAAATTAGTCAATACAAGGGTCCCCTCCACATAGCTACAGTGTACAAAGGAGATGCTGAAGTATATTGATCGGGATGATTTGCCAGCAGCTAGATAAGGAGCAGATATCTAACTGCCTTTGATGAGTCTAAGGGAGCATAAAGAATATAAATAATGTTCACAGCAAGCCGAAAGTTTTCTTCGTGATTCAGAAGACTCCAGAGAGGTTAAGTTCCTTAACAGGCCAAAGCAGGGATCCTCCCCACAGATAAAATTCTTTAAGAAGAATGAGAATAATAAATAAAGCAGAATGAACAGTGAAATGTTTTTGGTGAGAACGCTAAAGGTGGTGGATTTGTTAGGGTTCTGCAGAGGCAGTGTCCCTGTTGCTGGTGAGAAAGCGTTTCAAGTGGGCTTGCTATGCAGCATTTTAATGATGTCATCTTCATGATGCATGCGGCCTGAGGGTTTTAAACATCTGGTGCCTTTTGTAAATGAAACTAATAAACAAACAAAGCCTTCTCATAGCAACACAGAGGACAGAGGCATTTCCCAGCAAAGCTCTTAAAAGGCTTCCAATCTCTTGGCAACATGCTATTTAAAGACACAAGCAAACATGTTAGGGACACGTTCTCTGTTTCTTTTTTTAATACTGGAATTCTTCATTGTCACCTGGTCCTTGGGTGCTGCCTTACCTCATCTGCCTGCCTGTGTTTTCTCCAAGTTTATTTGAAAGGGAGAGTCCTAGTCTCACCTAGAGGGCATCATTTTCCTCTGTAGTAGTGGACACTGCTACAGTTCAGGCTTTTGCTACAGTCTAGGCTTCAGCCAGGCCACACAGGGGTAGTACGAGCAGAGGGCTCACACTCGGTTGAATTTGTGCGTGGACCATCGTGAGATCAGCATTCAAGAGTGGCTGGTAGCAGTCACAAAGGAGAGCATGTCTGGAGAGGAAAAACTGTCTCCCTTGTAGGATGTGGCTTCCTTTCCTCACTCCCAACCCAAATTGTAGCAAGGGGTGGAGGCAGCGTTTTGATCTTGTTTTTTCCTCTGCAGTTTCCTGTGTAGTTTCCTCTTAGGACAGTCAGGAAGTCTCAAGAGATTCAACTTGAGAGACAACACTCACCAGGCAACACCCAATCCCTGTTTTAAAGCAACTACTGCAAAAGAAAACGAAAGGCTGACAAGGCAGAGATGTTCTATCAGCAGGGACCTCATAGAGGAGCACCCCTGCCCTCCTGTGGGAGAGTTCCACACACCTGCTCTAGGAGAAAAAAAATCCTGGGGTAGGGTGCAGGACCACATGTGGACATATGCATTTCACATTGTGTCAAGGCTTTTCTATTCCAGGATTAGCCATATAGCTCAGTGGAGGAGCATTTTCTTAGTGTGCCTACAGTTCTGGGTTTGATCCCTGGCATTGAAAAAGAAAATAAGAATTTCTCATTGAACCTCTCTGGGAGTTAGAGATGACTATGGAAGAGGATAATTCAGTGTGGAGAAGCTCTGGCCTGATGGGTGTCCTCTAGAACAATCCTAGCCAGTAACCCTGGTATGCTATAAGAGGTGTGGATGCCTAATTGGATGCTTCCAAGCTGGGTGAGAACCTAGCTAAGGAATCTACCTCCTTCAGGGAAATGAACTCTACACAGTTAGTATAAATTATATGTAAATGTATAACTGCTTAGAGATAAGACTTGGTTACATTTTATAGTTAAAACTTCATTGTTGTTTTAAATCCAGACTCACATTTGTATCTTTAAATTAGGAGGAAAAATCATAATCCATTATTCGAACATATGTCTCCTAACTTGGCCCATATGCCTGTTGCTAAGACATGGTCTCCCATTGGCAGGCTCTGTACCTAAGGGAGGAAGAGCACACATCTGCAGTGCAGAGCTCACAGCATTCCTGGCCTGGATTGCATCAAGCTGTCCACATCCACAATGACGTCTTCATTGAGGCAGCCATTGTTTGCTGGATGGTCTCTATCTAGTCCATAGGTAGGTTTGGTCAAGTACAGAGCTTCACATTTCCCGGGGTGATGAGTCGGGGAGATGGGGGCTCCCTTGCTCTAACACACTTTTGTCTAAAGGTTCTATGGTCTGTGTCAGCATCTGCTATTCCAATCAGCCTTCCAGATGTACTTCTTATTACCCACTCCCTTATTTTTTTGATTCTCCATCTCACCCTACTCAATATGGCATGCTTCACCTCACTGCTTTAGATGTCTACATCTACTGTTTATTGGTCTTTCTTGGGGACAAAAATACTCCTTTCCTATATCCATATCTGATATTGCTACTGCTTGTTGTTCCTTAAAAAAAGACACATCAAATACACATTTCAGACACATTTATATGATGATGTTATAGTTGATGATGATAGCTGAAGAAGACATATCAACCCCAAATATGCCACATCAGCATATTATTTCGGCTTAAGGTACTTGAAAATCAGCAAATGCAAGAAGGGCACGCTGACCTTCCATCCTCTTCTGACGACATAGGCAGGGATGAAACATGCCCTCTAACACTAGAATTACTTTTTACTAGGTGTGGGGAGAAATGCCTTTAATCTCAGTGCTTGGGAGGCAAAAGTAGGAAGATCTCTGTGCATTTGAGGTTAGCCTGGTGTATATAATGAGTTACAGGATAGCCAGAGCCACATAGTGAGACCCTAACACAAAAAGAAAGAAAGAAAGAAAGAAAGAAAGAAAGAAAGAAAGAAAGAAAGAAAGAAAGAAAGAAAGACAGAAAGAAAGAGAGAGGGGGGAGGAAGGAAGGAAGGAAGGAAGGAAGGAAAGAGAGGAAGGAAGGGAGGAAGAAAAAAAGAAAAGAAAGAAGGGAGGGAGGAAGGGAGGGAGGGAGGGAGGAATAAGATATTTTTACTATCAGAAGTCAACCTGCAAAGACAAATTTGGTTAAACTAACCCTCAGCAGTTCTTACATAATTGATACTCCTTTAAAACTAGCGTGTAAATACATGCAGTCACTTCTTTGGGTCTCTCTATTTTTTGGGAGCGTTCTAAACTACATTATAAACAAAATTTGCATGTTTTTCTCTTGACATGTCAATCCAGAGATAGAACCTCCCCTCGCCACCCCCGAATCAAGGAGGTAGCATTTTCCTCCTCTGTGTGTTACTATAAAGTGCTACTTTTTTTTTAGTGGTGCACATATTTGGCTGGAGGACAGAAACGGAATGGAAAAACTCAACCATGAACAGCCAGATTTCGCCTTCACTCTTAGGAATGGAAGAGGCACAAAAGGATACTGTAGGAGATGTTGAAACTGTAGTTACCAGCAGGTAAACCTTCAACAAAATTGTGCACACGATTGAGTCGGCGGTACAGTTTTTTGAAAGTGGGAAAAGCAGCTGTGCGCATCCATACAATGAGGTCCTCATTGATGAAGCCATTGTTTCCTGGGTCATCTGTATCTAGTTCATAGATAGGTTTGGCCCAGTGTGGAGGCTTTGCACTTCCTGTGGGAGTGGGGGATGAAGAATATGGTAGAGAAAAGTCAGCTCTCCCTTTAGTTTTCCTTAGAGAAAGAACTGCATTCACAACAAAGGAGAAATTTGACTTTAAAAAAAGAATGTGCGTGTAAGTTTAATATGTAATCATTAATTATATTGGTTTAAAACATTCTAAGGAAGAGTGTACGATAATGTTGTAGGGTTAATAAGAGATATCAGCGATACTGCAGATAGCTCCTGGGTAAGGGTGAGTGCTGTCAAGACTGAAGAGCCGAGTTCAATCCCTGCAACCCACACAGTGGGAGATGAGAACCAGCTCTCAAAAGTTGTCTTCTGACCTCCTGCACATACACCAGAGCATACTCATCCCCTGCCTTCTATACCCACTCACTTTAACCTTATGATAATAGAAATGAATTCTAAGAAACAAAAACAGAAAGAGAAAGTGTGAAGAAGTAGTGAGCACTGGAATCACAGGCTTGCGTGAAGTCAGGAGACCATATACTGACTTTGCCCCAAGTCTCACGCTTGCTTTTTCTGCTGACCACATTGCTACCCCCACTCTACAAAGCACCCTTGAAGACAGAATCACCCTCATCTGTTCCCTATCACTCATTCCAGCACCTGGAATGCAACAGGTATTCAATTATCAATTACTGCTTCATGAAGGGATCTAAGGGTCTTATTCAACCTGCCCAAAGTTGATAGGATCCATGTTGAATTTCAGAGAGCTAATCAACAACAGTAAATTGTGTGAGGGACTTTTTCCTACTGTCTGGCTAGTCCTTCTACCTATGGGGACTCAAAAGATAAATAAGAAGCCTCTTGGATAGGTTTGGTGTCCCATGATTTTAATCCCAGCACTGAGAGGTAGAGACAGGTGACTGAGTTCTCAGTCAGTCAAGGGCATACGGTGAGACCTTGTCTCAAAGACAACAACAACAACAACAACAAATCCTATAACAGGAACCCCATTCTTCTTCAACTGGGACAATTTGCTTCTAATAGACTCCCCACCACCCCCCGCCCTGGGCACAGGCAAAGGTGCTTATCAAAGCTATACTAAATCTGGTATGATTATCGACTGGAGTAGTTTATACCACACGTGTTCCTCTGGAAATAATCCTGTGCTAGAGAATCCTCCTCTGCAATTATCACGGAACCTGTCTATTTTGGCCTTTCACAAGACACCAGTCATTGATTCTAATGAAAAAAAAAATGTGTTTGGGGCCTACATTGTAGAACCCACTTACTGGTTTGTCTTGTAACCATGACCTAAGGCGATGTATGCCAGGGACAACTGGGGCTAGAACACAGCTTGTAGAAATGCAGGTTTTAAGACCTCCCTATCACCTTCCAGTTCCACCACTTCCCATATATCTGGATGATATCATATGCATGGTCTGGTCTGAGACATCAGCTTTCTTCATTTTCCAAGTTAATTTGGGTCATTTGTTTTCATTCATTCATTCATTAAATAATACCATTTCTTGATTGTTTACTTTGTATCAAAGGTCAAGGATAAAAAAAAAAAAACTATGTAAGATCTTTGAAGGAACTCACAGACAACTACATAGACTACAATGTGATAACACTTTGAGGCAGGAACAAAGGATGGCAAAGGAGAAGAGAAACCCAAGGACTCTACAGTATAGACCTACAGATACTGTGGTAAGACAAAACAATAAAATGTTGTCAAGTTCCTTGAAAAACTAGTGACTGAGTTGTAGATGCAGGGACTAGGCAGCACAGGGCAGCCCCAGTTGACATCTGCTGCCCACAAGTTCATGCAATTTGGTATTTATTGCAAACAGTCTGTATACATGTAACTTCACTCTTTCAGCCTCTAGACATGGTCTTGCCTAGCGTGTGAGATGTACATATGCAGTGAATGGGGCCACTACTTGAACTTGTGATTGTGTCTGAAAGAAGAGCAGAGACTTTTTCAGTCAAACTACAATGTAAGGTATCTCTAAGCCCCTGCCAGCTGCTCAACATTCCAGCTAGCAGGCATGAAGTTTCTGACTTTGCCTGTTAGATGTATGAAGCTGCCGGGCTGTAACCTGGTGGAGGGGGGGATAGTGTTTTGGCGTTGGGGTTTAGGCAAGAACAGGTCTAGTTGTGTGGTCATGATGTCTCTGTAGGAAATGGATGCTGAGCAGTCCAGATGAGAAGCATGTGCAATCTCGACAGCCATTTTGTGATGGTCTGAATAGATCACTAGGTATGATTAGGTATCAGATTTTTATTTTATAATAAATCCTTTTAGCGGTGAAGAGCTAAAGACTGGAATGAAATGTTTAATGTAAAATCAAGTGTATTTTCTTAAAGTTTCTGAAAATGACTTAGTTTGGTTGACATCATCCCACCACAGCAACCACAATGATGTTAATGACCATGTGAAAATAAAAAAAAAAAACTAAATCAGAAGAACATCTGAACTTATTTCAAAAGTTTGTGATTATAGACTCTATCCAGACAATGGTTTAACTCCTACAGAAAGTCCATTTATATGTCTTTCTGGGAGCATGTCTTCATTAAGATTAAACAGAGCTGGGCATGGTGTCATAAACCTTCAGACCCAGTGCTCAGTAGGCAGGGTCAGGAGGATCTCTGTGAGTCCAAGGCCAGCCAGAGTGAGACTATAAAACCCTGTTTCCATAAAATAAGAAATAAAAGGATTTATTTTTACTTTCATTTTGTTGTTGTGGTTGTTTATATAGTTTTTTTGACACAAAGTCCTTTCCCACATTCCTGAGTGCTGGGATGGGCAGTGCACCTAGCCTACCTAGTTGCATTGTGTGTGTGTGTGTGTGTGTGTGTGTGTGTGTGTGTGTGTGTGTAGGTGTACCTGTGTGCACGCTTATAATAAGCACTGGGTGTCAATGTGCATAGCTTTTTGAGATAGGGTCTCTCCTAAACCTACAGTTAATTGGTTAAACTGGCTGACTAGAAGCTCTGGGGATCTACCTGTTTCTCCAGTTCCCTACCCCCAGCACTAGGGTCACAAGTGTGCATTGCCACATCCAGCTTTTTATGTGGCTATCGGGGATCTGAACTCAGACCCTCATGCTGCAGCAAGCACTTTAAACTACTGAGCTCTCTCTCTCTTTAGCCCCTAGGTTTTTACTTAAATTTTTTTCATAGCCAAAGAAAAGGTCTTAATGTGTTGACTTCATCAGGACTAAAGAACTGTGAACAGTTAAATGAAGCTAGTTTTATGTGAATGTCTTCAGACAGGAAAATTCAAGCAATAATAAACCCTTGGGTTTAATTCCTCATAGAATCAAAGCAAAGCTTTTTAGAAAGTCAATCATGAAGATAAAAATCTGGCATTTATTATAGATGTTACTATAAACTCAGTTAAGAACTCCAACAATCAAGTTTAAATTGTTTGCTTTTGTAGTAATAAAAGAAGTGCAAATCTGGTGGAGCAGCACCCCACAGTGAAGCTAATTCCCTGAGCAAGTAGAGAAAACAACAGAGAGGAAGTGCCCTTAAACTGGTGTGGTACACACATGAAGCACAGTAGTGCCCATTAATGCTACAACACATTACTTATCAAGAGTTTCAGCTGCAGAAAGAAGTATTTTTTCTGTATTGACAAAACAAAAAGGCAAAACACTCAGAGTGACACGTGTGACAGGCAGATACATATTTCAGCAGGCATATCATGAACGAGAATTCTTGGAATGCCTCAAACTTTAAGGAAGGCTTTTGTCTATCAATAACTCATGTCATGATCTACAGTGATCCCCAACTTTTTTGTTTTTTAATGAGCCCTTTAACTTAGGGTTGCATTTTGTGCAAGACAATTGAATTTATTTATTTTTTTATTTTTATTTTTTTGGAGCTGAGGCTTGAACCCAGGGCTTTGCACTTGCTAGGCAAGCACTCTACCACTGAGCTAAATCCCCAACCCCCCCCAAAAATTTTTTAAGTATGCAACATAGGTAATGTCAGAAATGCTAGGTTGTGAAGACTTTGTGAGCAATACTTAATGGAAAACTAAGCTTCCAAAGTAACATTAAAACTCACTCAGGTGACAGTAAAGGAATAACTGAACATATGATAGTTCAAAATAAGATTCAATTTTTGAATTTTATAATTGTGCCTCAGATTATTTTGACTTGTATAAAGACTATTGGTAGGCACTCTTACTTTTGGTTAAAATAATTTCTGTGCCAGAATAAAGTGATATTGAGAAAGCCCAGGATTTATACTGTAGCATCTAAACTTCATGATACATTCAAAACAACCAAAAAATAGAAAAAAAAAAAAACAAAAAAAAAACATGGAGTAAAAAATGCCTATGAAAATATTTGGATTAAAATACTAGCATATTTCACTACAATGAAATAAAAATTCACATTCTCCTCTGTACTGGCTGGTTTTGTGTGCTAACTCCACACAAACTAGTCATCAGAGAGGAAGAAGCCTCAGTTGAGGAAATGCCTCCATGAGATCCAGCTGTAAGGCATTTTCTCAGTTAGTGATCAATGAGGAGGGCCCAGCCCATGGTGGGTGGTGCCATCCCTCGGCTGTTCGTTTTGGATTCCATATGAAGGTGGGCTGAGCAAGCCACGGGAAGCAAGCCAGTAAGAGCACCCCTCCATGGCCTCTGCATCAGCTCCTGCCTCTGGGATCCTTCCCTGTTGAGTTCCTGTCTTGACTTCCTCCAGTGATGAGCAGCAATGCTGAAGTGTAAGCCAAATAATCCCTTTCCCCCCCAACCTGCTTTCTGGTCATGGTGTTTTGTCACAGCAATAGAGACCCTGACAAAGACACCACCCCATTTAACAAAATTGACTCTGACTATGGAGATGATATTTACTCAGAGTCAAAAGACAAGACTCATTTAAAGGTGCTGACAATCTTAAATTGATTAGCTACAGAATTCACCTTTTAAAGTTGCAGACAATTTTTTGAAATAATTAAAAATAATAAGGCCATAACACATACAGCCAAGAAACCAATTGAGCTTGTGAATGGGTATCCAGGAAAATTATTCTGCTGTATTATCTTTACTGTTTTGATACTAACTAAAGCAAATATTTCAAAAGATATTTAATATGCATTTATATATTTTAATTTTTGAAAACCAGCATTGTTTGAAAGTAAATTTTAAAAATTTAAAGTAGATTTGAGTAGAATTGTTTTATAGGTACATCAATACTATGTCAATTTATTAATCAATAAATAAAAATTTTAAATAATTAGATAGTCATTTTTATTTTAAAAAGTTATCCAGTTGAAGCTGGGCATGGTAGTGTATACCTTCAATGCAAGCACTCTGGAGGCAGAAAGGGACATATCTTTGAGTTTGAGGCCTGCCTGGTCTACAGAGCGAGTTCCAGGACAGCCAGGGCTATACAGAGAAATCCTGTCTCAAAAACCACTCAAAAATGTGTCCAGTTTCATGAAAAATTGTAGCTTAAACATGAGTTTCCTAAAACATTTACCTTTTCTTAATGGTTAATTTGAACAAAACATAGAACCAATTATTTCATATAAACCATGGAGGTGCCCAGGATGGGGAAAATGAGGAATGAGGACAACAGGAATCAAAGAAATAAAAAAGAAGCCTTGTGGGATCTTACACACACACACACACACACACACACACACACACACACACACACACACACACACACGGGAACCAGGCACATGCCTTTATCTCAGCACTCTGGAGGCAGAGGCAGGCATATTTCTGAGCTCTGCAGTAGCCTGGTTTACACAGTGAGTTCAGAACAGTCAAGGATATGTAGAGAGACCCTGTCTCCAAAAACAGGGAGAGGGGAACTCTATCGAGTAACTGTCTGGATCTTACCTGCAAATGCACTAGCAAGATCACTGGCTCTTGGATTCCGAAATTTGACATACTTATCTGTCCACCATGTAAGCCCACTCTTTAGCATTGGGACTTCTATATTTATAGATGAATTAAGGTTGTATGAAAGAGTGATGGTATCTGAAAGGAAATTTAAAATTATGGTAGAGATGTTAGCCATTTTGCTACCTTTCAAAATGCAGACCCAGACACAGATGAAAAACAAATTAGTTGGGTTTTTTTTTGTCTTTTTTTTTTTTTTTTCAGATACTCAACACGCCTACATGCCATAGATGCTTAATCATGAGATCATTTTTTCTTTAACCAACATTGAGCCAATTATTGAAAAATATTCTTTGGCTCCATTTAATTGTGTTCTCTGACAGTTCCTTCAGATTGCTGGTGAGGGAGAAGATATTTACAAATGAAACACCAGACATCAGTGTTCTGGCTTATTCTGGATGAAATACTTGGCGTTAAGCAAGAAAATAAAACCAGCCACTCAGCTGCCCGGGTAACATCCTGGATGTGGACGTGGTTACACGCTTATGGAAGAGATAGGAAAAAAGTCACCTACCATTGAATATGCTGTTGGCAATTGCACCACAAGGAATGATGGGGGTGCTGTTGTGGGACAGTTGGAACGGAGAACAGTTCTTAACATCCTGTGTGCAAGATGATGTATCAATGAGAGGTGCTTTTGGCAAACTCTCAGACTATTGAAAAAGAGAACACTGGCAATGTGCATCGACTCTCATTAGTGTATTGGCATGGGCAAAGATTATGGACTGCTACCTGTTTTTTTCAGGGGTTCTGGCTCACTTAGACTAGAATATGTTCAGTCTTTGGAGATATATGTGCATGCGAATGTCTAGGTATTTTATTTCCTCTTTAATAACACAGAGCATGCCAAAACTATTTGCAGGAAAAATATTTTACCTTGGTATGCTTAGTATCACATTGAGTCTACATGGGAACATTTCTAAAAATCTGTGAAAGTGTACCATATTCAGAAGGGTATTCGGGCCAGATTCCATAGCTAGATGACTTTATAGGGCAACTGCTAGACATGTTTAGGTTATCACTTCCATAGACTGTCAGGATGGAATAATTAATGATTCACCTAGTTTCTCTTGCTAACCTATACGAACTACTGAGAATAAAAATGTATAATCCTAGGATACCTAGGCTTTTTTCTTTTCTTCGAGACAGGGTTTCTCTGTGTAGCTTTGTGCCTTTCCTGGAACTCGCTTTGGAGACCATGGTGGCCTCGAACTCACAGATCTGCCTGGCTCTGCTTCCCAAGTGCTGGGATTAAAGGCATGTCCCACCACTGCCCAGCATATATGTAGGCTTTTATACCTAGTTAAACCAAAGGCTTTTATTCAAGCAAGTTTCCTTTAAGTAGGATGGATCAAGGACCTCAGTTTTAAAAAGGCAAACATGGTTAGCAAGTGAATCAAACAGAGACCAAGGTCTCTCAGAACACAGGATAGCTACTTCAATGGCTATCACCCACACTAACTGCTTTAAAAGGGGCCAGTGCTTGCTCCTGATAATATTTATCTCAAATGCTCAGCTCCTTCACTTTAAGGATGAAGAAAACATTTCTATCTTCAAAAAACCTAGATTCTGAGTCCTGCTTGACTCCTGTCTTTTGGAATGACTTAAACAGAAGAGAACGTTACACCAATGGGACTGAGCCTTACCCAAATATCCTTCCCCACCAGTTGACTGTTGCTTCTCGACAGAATATATCGATAGAGGTTCTGATAGAAACCATACAGTTTGTAGTACATGTAAACGTCACCCTGCATAAAAGAGAAATAAGAAGCAAATAAGATAAATTGACTGGGATATTAATAAACATCAATACCTCCTAAAAAACAAACAGGAAACAGTATACAAAACGTCGATGGGAACTTAGTTTCTTTTTAGAAACTAGAAACTCAAAAAAGAAAAAAAATGTTTGGAGACAGGGTCTCACTGTATAGTCCTGGCTGACACAGGACCAGGCCAGCCTTGAACTTACAGAGATCTGCCTGCCTCTACCTCTGGAGTGCCGTCTCCAAGCCCAGCTTCAGGCTGTGTATTTTCAACACATAAATGCAGATTTATGAATTTTGTCTCTTTGTGGCGATACCAGAAAAATACTTGGCATACCATGTTCTAAACTTTTAAATTACTATTTATAAGATTTCAATATCTAGGTATTTCTTCTTGATGGAACACGCTTTTCTCTTTGGGGTCCCCAATCAATCTGAAACAGCTGTAACATCAACAGCACTAGTATAAGCTTTCCCAGCAGCCTCTTTGGTGCGGCAGCTTCTGGGACAACAACATTACTTTTATCAGCTTCAGAGTGGAGAGACAGGGACTTAAGCAGCTGAAATAGTTGGAGTAATTAATATCCAACAGCATTCCAGTGATTTTCCCAGTGAGAGTGGGGTGCATGGCTTGATTAAGACTGTTCATCCAGTATTTGCTGGTGCTCTTGAGTGGGACAGCAGTTAATAATAGTTAATGACCTTGTATGTGAAGAACAGGCCATGTACTAAGATGTTGCTGGAGACTATACAGTATATTTATACTATGGCATAGTGAGACAGCAGAATAGCCACAGCAGCTGCTGTTGTAGGTTAGGGACCTTTTGTCTGTGGTGGTGTCTCATTGTATCAAATAGTGGTCTAGGAGCAGTTGCATGGATGGTAGTACTGGGCATATTTTGGGATGGATGAGGGCCGGCATGCTGAGGGTCTTAGTGAGGACTTGGTTTTAGATGAACAGCCTTGTTAGGATAGGATGCTTGTATGGAGCTTGATTCTGAGTTTGTGGGGTAGTTGCCATGGGATGACCTGGAGGAGGTGCTGACTGGCAAGGCTGACTGTGGGTTTGTGTGTGTTGCTCAGTGGGATGGACCCAGGGCCTGTCTTTGCACTGAGCTGAAGCTACACACAGCCATTTGGTGGTCACCATTCTATCTCTCCCTTCAGAAGCTGTTTTAATGCTTCATTTAGGAAGGACAAACATACCACACCAAACATTTTGCATGTTGCATTGATGTAAGCACCCAGAGCCATGAGTACAGTTTCAAATGCAGGGGATGTAACTTAGAACTGGAGTTACTAAGCACATGCAGGTGAATATGCATGCTGGGCACATGGGAAGCAGGAGATGGGAAACTCCCCGAGCTCAGACTCTCGTGAAGAATGTCACTAACTTAGCGGCAAGTTCTGTGCTTTTCCTAAGAGCGCAGGTAGGTGGGAATTGATGTTAGGTTTTCTCTTTAGGATTTTTCTTCCTTCAAAAATTTAAATATTCTGGGCCTTCAAGAAGGAATGGAGGAGAGGGGGATTCAGGAAGTATGGATGGACTCGAGGGCTAGAAGAAGGTCAAGAACGAGAGCAAAGAAGACCTCAGGCCGCAGTATTTCTTCAAACCATTCAGCAAGCTGACAGGAAGGCTTATGCTATAATGCCTCACAGGATGCTTCTCTTCTGGGGAGAGCCTACCTTAGTTACCACTGTGATCAGCCCGTGGCATATAAGATCCCCTGGAAGCCTGGCCCGTGGGCACAGAGCTAGGACCACCCCTCAGCTACACTCCCCGCATGGAGCGCTGAGAAGAGATGTTTATGCCTCCATGGTTTTACCTAGCAGTCAAGACTCAAATGAGAAATGTATTTTATTCTATTTCTCAAAGATATTTCAAATGTCCACCCTGTGCTCTGCATTCTACACCCCTTCCTCTCAATGTCTCCCACAAAGACCTGGTTCCCTGCTTTCCTTCAGAATGTTACTATACATAGGAATCCAGGTACAGGCTAGCCTTCTCTCTGTCTCTCCACTGAGCACCCACCTTAGGGCTTACAGCTCATTTAGCTGGTCCCAAACGCAAGTCATTATCATCTCCTAAAATATCGATTCACTTCTCCCTTCCCTTCCTCTTCCCTAAAGGTCAGGGTGGACAGCTCTCCTTGCCTCAGCCTGTTCCGGGACGTTTCTTCATGGAATCTCCCTAGAATCTGTAGTCACATGAGGAGATAGTTTAATCAGCTCAACAGCAGGGGTTTCTCTTGGCATTCCTCACACTGCCAGGGAGCCACGCTGAGAGCCTCTTTTGGATCCAGCAACTGCACTGGTAAGATGTCTTGGGGTAGGAGAATCCATGGAGAAGTCCGCCAGGTAAAACTCTTGACACCAACTTAACGTGTGACCTTAGCCAAGTCATGTAACTTCTCAGTCCATTAACGATTTCACTTAACACGAGGTGCTAAATGTAGTAAGTTCTATAGCCCTGTCCACACACATATTTATAGTGGAACCTGTGTGATTGATCATACAAATCATGTTGGAAAGTTAAGAATCTTGAGGTTGGGGGTAGGTGGGCTTTTCGGAGACAGGTGGAAACCTGGTGCAAGGGAAACTCCCACAAACCTACAAGGGTGACCCCAGCTAAGACGCCCAGCAATAGTGAACTGAACTGGCCATCTCCCGTGATCAGATTGGTCACTACCCCAGTTGTCCTCAGAGAGCTTTCATCCAGTAACTGATGGAAACAGATACAGAGACCCCCAGCCAAACATTAGGATAAGCTTGGGAAATCCTGCTGGAGAGAGGGAGGAAGGATCATAGGAGCCAGAGGGTTCAAGGACATCACAAGAAAACCCACAGAATCAACTAACCTGGCTCATAAGCATTCAGAGAGTCTGAACCAACAACCAGGGAGCCTGCATGGGACTGACCTGTCTACATTTATGTGACAGTTGTGTAGCTTGGTCTATTTGTGGAACTCATATGACAGCAGGTTCTGTCCCTAATCTTTGGCTAGCTCTTGGGAACCTCTTCCTCACACTGCATTGCCTTAACTAGTCTAAAGATAAGGAGAAGGAATGGTAAGACAGGGGAAACCGTGGTCAGGATGTAAAATAAATAAATAAAATTAAAAATAGAATCTTGAGGTTTAGAAACAGAAAACAAACAAACAACAACAACAACAACAACAACACAAAAAGCATTCTGAGGTTGTAGAGTCATGGACTCAAGACTTACCATTTCTACCTTGCTTTATGTCTTATATCTTTCAGTTTTTGGAAAGTATTTGACGGAAAGTACAAAAACAACATGCAGAAACATGAGGAGGTCCATCAGTATGAAGTGAATTGAACTCACCTCCATTTTCTCTGGAAGGTAAAAGGGAACAGAGCAAGTGCATTCTTTGTCAAAATTTGAGCTATCTTCCCGTAGCTGAGCACAGTTTGCGCATATATTTGTGTAATTAATCTGTCAGGCAAGGAAACACAATAATTCATTTAGAGGTTAGATGAGCCCATATCTGAAAATTCATGTCCCAGCCTATCCAAAGTCTTCAATTTTTTGGAGATGGAGCCCGTGGCATGGCTAGAGGACAGCTTGCAGTGTGGATGTTCTTTTCTGGGGTGCTTGGGATGAGGCCTTCCTACAAGTCTTCCACTGGGTCGCCAGGAGGCATTTTGCCACTGGCTGGGAACTCCATATCTCTGCTGCACACTTCTGTGATTGGTTGGGAGGAAGCCACTTTCCCTCAGTCCTGAGTAGGGGCTGCTAGGAAGGCATTAGCCAGTGATTCCCGAAGACCGTGCTTCCAGCCTGAGCCTAATCACCTTTACAGGAAGCTCACTCTCTAGTTTCCATGTTTTTCTATGGAAAATATTCAGATTAATTACCTCACACATCATCTGGAGGAAGTTACTGAAAGTGACAAAGCAGAAAAACAGTATTTCCAAAGAAGATTACTGATGTATGTGCAATAATTCTCAGCTTGAGAAAGCCTTTTGAAAGTTAAATTCTGTGGAAAAATTATATAATGAACTCTTTAAAAAAAAATAAAAAAGAGTCAAGTGTCCCAAGTGAGTAACGATGCCTGTGTGCTCTGGCAAGGCACTCCACACTCAGTTCTGGAAGGATAAAGCTGGAAGACAGTGGGAGGCAAGGTTCAGAGACAGGGTAGGGGCTGGGGGGACCAGGAATGGCGTGCTCCCCAATCCTGTGGGCAGCTTCTGCTTCCCTGTCTATGATGAAGAGCAATCAGAGGATTCTGGGCAAGTGGAAGCTCAGAGAAGCAAGGGAGGGCTCTTTGGTAAGGTGCCAGTAGGATGTAGGATTCTTCTGGAGAGAAACTAACCAGAAAAAAAGAAATACTGAGTCTTTGTGAAGTCCCTTAGAGTTAAAGCAAAGCTGAATATTAAAGCGCTACCAACGCTCTCAGTCACCATTCTCCACACTCACGGCATGGCTTGAATGATTGCTCTGAGAAAACTATTCCGTTTCTGGTTGTGGAACTATACTTCAACTGATAAGGAGTGTTGAAGAACAGGACAGTATGCCAGTCGAGAGCAAGCACAGACAGCACACTGAACCACACCAAGGGAACTGGGGCTCCAGTGTGGCCAAACTCCTCTTTTGGCTGGAGGATTAGGACCTCTAGGATTCTAAATTCTCATCATCAGCATGATGGAACAGTTGTCTACCAGAGATGTCATACTGGAATGCCCTTTATTTCATAGATTCCATTCCTTGTTGTGGGAACACAGAGTTAGAAGAAACATTTCATGACCGCACAGTTTTTGAGTAGATGGTATCTCCGATGCTTTCTATCTTTAAGAATTTTAGTGAGAAACACATATCCCCAATTTGCTATGTGCATGATGACAGTATTTTGCAATTCGTGTTCAGCTGAACTTGTAAGCCTTTAGATAAAACCAGAGCAAAGACTATGGTCTGCTATTCATAGAATTTGAGAGGCAGGTGTCACTCATACTTAAAGTTTCTTGTAAAGAGTGACTCCTCTCATTGGGTATATAGCTAAAGACAATGCAATTTAGCACATTAAAAAGATACCCATATTCCCACAATTGTTTGCAGTTCTATTCATAATATCATGGAATTGATCTCAATCTAATTGTCTAGTGACAGATGAATACAGACAACATAGTATATCCTAATAATGGAACATTATTAGATCATAAAGACAAAATCTTGTCATTTGCAGCAAAATGAATGGCAATGAGGTTATTACAACAACTGATATTGCATGCTGTCATTTATATACGGAAGCAAAAACAGTTCATGTACAGGAGAAGAGTAGCCAGAGGCCAGGAAGGGCAGTGGGAGGGGGGATGAAGCTGACCGAGGTGAACCGAACACAGAAAGAATAATCCTTGTGCTCCACAGGACAGTAGTGTATCTATGGCTCATAGCAATTTCCTGTATATTTCATAACTATCTAGAAGAGAGGAGCTAGAATCTAATCATAAGGAAATTAAGGGGAGGAAAATGGCAATTCCCTTGGTTTGCTCAGTCTATATTTGTAAACATGTACTAAAACAACTCACTGTGCCCAGTAAACTATGACACGTTAACTACACAAGGATAACATTTAAAAGCTCATATGGATTACTGGGGTCTGGCGGGCTTTTGAACTTGACTCTCTCCTTCTGCCTTTGTTTGTTGCTTGCTCACTTCTCCAAGATCACCTGACTTGGGCAAGCTCTTAGATGTAAATATGGCAGTAGGTGATCAGTGTGACAGCAAGAATGAATGACGTCAACACTAAGACCTCTTTTCCCATCTGCAGCCCTGCCAGCCCAAAGTTGGGTGGATCCAGTCATACCTAGTTTCCCATTGAGGGGCTATGTTCTTAAAGTGACTGTTCCCATTTATTTAGTCCCAAACTGAGCAACTTTGGAAATGAAAAGAGTAAGCCACCACAAACCTCGATTTCCTTGGTGCTCTTTGCAGACAGTAGAAGGATGATGCCCATACAGAGGCAGAATCCTCCTGTGGCAAAAAAGATAGAGAGGACCACCGAGGCAGATAAATCTAGCTGGTGGGCAGGCAATGTTTGTTGCTTCAGGGCTGTGTTTTCTGGCATCCTGGACAGGTCATACTGGGGCATCATCTCCGTTTTGGTCCTGTAGATGACTCACACACTTTAGGGACATTTAGAACATTCACACTTGTAGTCCTATCACATGATGCTAATGCTACATGAAGAATGACATGAAGTTGTAAAGTTCCATCTTGGTCTCTATGCAGACCTGCTACCGGTAAGCACAACTCTCTGCAGTCACTGCTGGATGCTCTTCTTGATTTCCGTTTAGTAAGCCTGGTGTGTTAATTGCCATGCCTAAGAGAGTTCGCCTCAGCATCTGTAAAAACCAACTGCTCATGCTCAGAAGCAGTTGTTATGGGAAGGTTCTGAGGTTTGTTGGCTAAGTCGAGGTAAAAGCTTCCTAAATTTATCTTTATGAACTTGTGTAAATCTTTGGTGATTAATACAAGTGAAGTTAGGGCTATCAGCTTTCCCTCAAATATGGCTATTGCCTAATACGAATATGAGCTAAGTTAAGAAAATGGCTCTGAGACCACAGCTAGCTTTGCCATTTGTGAGGGAGAAAGGAGAAACAAACAGGAATTTGCAGAATGTAGGTGCATGTATTTAACGTCACCAGCTTTCTTTCTTTCTTTCATACATAAGAAAGAACCAGACAGAAAATGTAGATGACAATGTTTCCTCTTGGGGTGGGAGAGAAGGCTCAATGATTAAAAGCACTGGCTGCTCTTCCTGAGGACCCAAGCTTGATTCCCAGTACCCATAGGGTAGCTCACAAGTATCTTTAATTCCAGACCCAAGGGATCCAATGCCCTCTTCTGGCCACCTCAGGCATTGCATGCACATGGTGCACAGACAAAATACTCATAATTCAGGCTCAGACAAAATACTCATGCACGTGATTCAGGCAATATGCAAGTACATATAAAATAAAAATAAAAATCTTGAAATAAAAAGGCTCCCCTTAGCCTCTCTCAAATCTACTCTTTAGAGGTTAGCAAAGCATCATCAGATGTTCAGCCTTGCAATATGGTATTAGCTCTGGTTTGAGGGTTTTCTCCCTTGGCCATTAACAATTTATAAATATTCCTTTATGCAGACTTTGAATTTTACAAAGTCGGCAGAGAAGCCATGCTGTGTCAATGACCAATGGACCTGATTTAAAAGAATATCAAGTAAATGCAAATACACACACACACACACACACACACACACACACACACACACACACACAGGAGGAAGTTTCCAATTCAGAATCAATCACGCATGGGAGATTTTCAGCATGCCATTTGAATCTGACCTGCAAGTGGAGACTAGACAGGCTACTGCTGTCCCCTATCAGACAGCAGTTTAGTATGCAGCAAAACATAATTTTAGGCATTGCAAATGTACCCTAAAGCTGGGCAGTGGTGGTGTGTTGTGGAATATTATTTTAAGGGATGTTCCTTTTGTTTATGTGTGTGAGATATCAGAGGACACAGCACCCACTAGTTGTTTTGCTAAATGAACATGGCTAAGGGCTGGTTTCAAGGGCAGCCACAGAGCACAAGATCAGATTCATCTGCATAAAACTGTCCCACAAGACACTAGGCACATTTGTGACTTAAGATCCTGCTCCAATGCTGGAGCAGATAATGCTCAACCAAAGGGTTATTTATGTCTATAACAGAGCATTAAGAACAGTATTTTTCACTCAAAGAGCTCCAAAGTTGCAGCTTTCTTGAGTTGTCACCCATACTGGGGTGGGCTTTCTGTACTGCAGCTCCCTTTGAGTCGTCCATACTCTAGTTATGTAAACCCTCACCCATGTGTGTATAAGTAACTCCAATAAACTTATTAGTTAACCAACCAACCAACCAACCAACCAACCAACCAACCAACAAACCCAAACAGTATTTCTTAGCCGTCTTATAAAACAAGTTGACAAACTTAAAAGAGCTTCACAGGTAGTTGTTAATCGTGTCTCTCCAGAAAATCAAATCCATAGACACATAAGTATATATTATAAAGAATTGTCTCACACAATTTTAGAGGCTAAGTCCAAAATCTGCAGATTCCAGTCAGTGTCCCAGTTGAGTCCTGAAGACCAAGAGACTGGTATAACCTTAGGAAGAGTCAGTTTTTCAGTTAGAATTCTGTTAGTTGGGGGTGGGGGAACTCAGCCTTCAGTTCTGGGTAGGTCTTAAATGGGAGGGGGTAAATCCCATTCACGTAATGGAGGGCGATCTGATTCAATTAAGTCCAATGATTTAAATGTTACTCTTACCATAGACAACCTCACAGAATAATGCCTCACTTTCTGGCACCATGTGGTTCAGCGAAGTAGACATATTAAAACCTGTCATCTTAGGCAGGAAGTGCAAACACTTCTAGTGCAATGTTCTTGAGATAGCCAGATACACATTATATACCCACCGATTTATATTCACTCTTATCTAAACTTTTTATTTTTTATTTTTCATTAATTTTTTTCTTACACATTTTGATCATATTCTTTCCTTCCCAACTCCTCCCCATCACCCTACCTATTCAACTTCATATTCCCTTTCAAAAACAAAACAAAACAAAACAAAACAAACAAAAAATGGACAACAAAAATCTAATCAGGCAAAAAATACCCAAACCAAAGAAAAGAAAAAAAAAAAAACCCCACAAACAAAATAACCACAAAACAAAGCAAAACAAATCTCCCAAACTCCAGACTGTCTTCTATTGGCCAACTATTCCTGTCCTGGCCTGGGGTATACTCCTGGACATTCCATAGGGCATTTCCTTTCTCAGCAGGTATCAGTTACCAATAGCTTCTTGGTTAGGGGTGGGATTTTGGGTTCACTGCCCTTGTCAGTGCTGGGATCATGTCTGGTTTGAACTTGCTCAGGTCTTGTGCATGCTGTCACAGGCTCTGTGAATTTATGTTTCATTCCTGCTGTGTTGAGAAGACAATGTTTCCTCGGAGTCATCCATCACCTTGGCTCTTAAAATCTTTCTGCCTTCTCCTCCACATAAATAGATCCCTGAGCCTTGAGGGAGGGGTTTGATGATGACATCTCACTTAGGACTGAGTGCTCTGAAGTCTCACACTCTGCACGTTGTCCAGCTGTGGGTCTTTGTGTTAATTACTATCTGTTGCAAGAAGAATCTTCTCTGATGAGGAGCGAGTGAGACACTTATTTGTGGGCATAGCATTGTGTTATTAGGAGTGATTTTATTGCTATATTTCTTTAGTAGAATAATAGTAGGTTTTTCCTAGGGCCCATGACCTACCTTATGTTCTTGGCCAGTTCAGCAGTTTTGAATATTGTTTCCATCTCGTGGAGTGGGCCTAAATCCAGTTCTATTTAACACAAGTTACACTTACAAATACATCTCATTTGTTTTGCTTATTAATAATGAATGTTCCTCAACACTTTTGACAAATGGGTATGTTATGTGACATAGAATATTAAGCGGCATCTCTGATTTCAACCAGCTAAGTGTCAGTAACACCTCTCACTGGATGCCAGTAGTAGCCTCTTGCTCCAGTATGCAGCTAAACATAATTTTAGGCATTGCAAATGTACCCTAAAGCTGGGCAGTGGTGGTGTGTTGTGGAATATTATTTTAAGGAATGTTATTTTGTTTATGTTGTATTTGTTTAACTCTGTGAACCTGTGTTACTGGGCCTGTATAAAACACCAGATTAGGCTAATAAAGAACTGAATGGCCAATAGCAAGGTAGGAGAAAGGATAGGCAGGGCTGGCAGGCACAGAGAATTTATAGAGGGGGAAATCTGGGAGCAGAGAGCAAGGAGCCAGAGGAGAAGGACTCCAAGAACCAGCCACCCAGCTACACAACCAGCAATGGAGTAAGATTTATAGTGTAAGAGAACAGGAAAAGCCCAGAGCCAAAAGGTAGTCGGGATAATTTAAGTTAAGGAAAGCTGGCTAGAAAGTAAGCCACGCTAAGGCCAGGCATTCAAAAGTAAGAATAAGCCTCCATGTGTGAATTATTTGGGAACTGGGTGGCAGGCCCCCTAAACAAATGAGTAAACTATGAAGAACAACAGTGGCACATGCCTTTTATTGCAGCATTTAAGAGGCAGAGGTAGGAGGATCTCTGAGTTCAAGGCCAGCCTGGTCAACATAGGAGTTCCAAGCTAGTCATGGCTAGTGAGATCCTGTCTTGAGGAACTCCCCCCCCCCCCAAAGCAGATGCACCCTAAGTGGGGAAGATTGCCAGTCTAAGAACCACTGTTCTGGACTGACTCATTGGCTAGTAGCTTGTTGTGTGGTGGTATCATTAAAAAATCGGGGGAGGGATATTCTTAAATTGTAGTCGTTATTTTTCCTTAATCACAGTATAACCTGGTGTGTATACTCTCTATGTACACTTACAGGAGACAGGAAACCAATGACAGACCAAAGTAATGAGTCCAATGCAGTGTACTTATTGAGCTTCCTTGCAGGGGGGTGGGGGGTACTGACACCCAAATAGCCACATTGCTTTAATCTCATCCCAGCAAGGGTAACTGTCATCACTGCATAGGTGGAGTCTGTTCTTCAGGGAATGGACTACCTATATACTAAAACATACACTGTATTTTTTATATTATTATTATATTTGTGTTTTAATTTTACACATCAGCCATGGGTTCCCCTGTCCTCCCCCCTCCCGCACCCACTCCCACCTTCCCCCCAGGCCCTCCCCTACATTCCCATGTCCTCCAGGGCCAAGAATCCCCTGGGGATTCATTTAAACCTGGTGGATTCAGTACAGGCAGGTCCTGTCCCCTCCTTCCAGGCTGAGCAAAGTGTCCCTGTGTAAGCCCAAGGTTCCAAACAGCCAGCTCATGCACTAAGAACAGGTCCAGGTCCCACTGCCTGGGTGCCTTCCAAGCAGTTCAAGCTATTCAATTGTCTCACTTATCCAGAGGGCCTGATCCAGCTGGGGGCTCCACAGCCTTTGGTTCATAATTCATGTGTTCCCATTCATTTGGTTATTTGTCCCTGTGCTTTTTCCAATCTTGGTCTCAACAATTCATACTCTTACAGTCCCTCCTCTTTCTCAACAGGGCCTGATCCACCTGGGGCCTGGCTGAGGATCTCTGCATCCACTTCCATCAGTTATTGGATGATAGTTCCAGCACGACTGTGATGGTGTTTGGCCATCTGATCATCAGACTAGGTCAGATCAGGCTTTCTCTTGACCATTGCCAGCAGTCTACAGAGGATATATCATTGTGGATTTCTGGGGACCTCTCCAGCACTGCCTATTCCTGTTCTCATGTGGTCTTCATTTATCATGGTCTGTTATTCCTTGTTCTCCCTTTCTGTTCTTGATCCAGCTGGGATCTCCTGCTCCCCTAAGCTTTCTTTCCCTCAAACCTTGCCCTTCATTACTCCCACTGTCGTCCAAGGTGGTCATGTAGATCTCATCCATTTCTCTGTCATTGGGTGATCTATATCCAATATAGATATTTAGTTCTATAGCCCATTTCTTAATTGGACTGTTGGGCATTTTGATGTCTAATTTCTTGAGTTCTTTATATATTCTGGATATCAGCCCTCTGTAAGATGTGGGGTTGGTGAAGACCTGTTCCCATTCTGTAGGCTGCCACTTTGTCTTGTTGACCATGTCCTTTGCTCTACAAAAGCTTCGCAGTTTCAACAGGTCCCATTGATTGATTGTTTCTCTCAGTGTCTGTGCTGCTGGTGTTATATTTAGAAAGTGATCTCTGGTGCCAATGCGTTCAAGACTACTTCCTACTTTCTCTTCTATCAGGTTTAGAGTAACTGGATTTATGTTGAGGTCTTTGATCCACTTGGACTTAAGTTTTGTGCATGGTGACAGATATGGATCTATTTGCAGCCTTCTACACATTGACATCCAGTTATGCCAGCACCATTTGTTGAAGATGCTTTCTTTTTTCCATTGTACATTTTTGGCTTCTTTGTCAAAAATTATATGTTCACAGGTGTGCAGGTTAATGTCAGGGTCTTCAATTCGATTCCATTGGTCCATGTGTCAGTTTTTATGCCAGTACCAAGCTATTTTTATTACAGTAGCTCTATAGTAGAGCTTGAGGTCAGGGATAGTGATGCCTCCAGAGGTTGTTTTATTGTACAGGATTCTTCTGGCTATCGTGGGTTTTTTGTTTTTCCATATGAAGTTGAGTATTATTCTTTCCAGATCTGTGAAAAATTGTGTTGGTAATTTGATGGGAATTGCGTTGAATCTGTAGACTGCTTTTGGTAAGATTGCCATTTTTACTATGTTAATCCTGCCTATCCATGAGCATGGGAGATCTTTCCATTTTCTGACATCTTCTTCAATTTCTTTTTTCAGGGACTTAAAGTTCTTGTCATATAGGTCCTTCACATGCTTAGTTAGCGTAACCCCAAGGTATTTTATATCATTTGTGGCTATTGTAAAGGGTGATGTATCTCTGATTTCCTTTTCAGCCTGTTTGTCAACTGTATATAGGAGGGCTACTGATTTTTTTGAGTTGATCTTGTATCCTGCAATGTTGCTGAAGGTTTTTATTAGCTGTATCAGTTCCTTGGTTGAATTTTTGGGGTCACTCATGTATACTATCATGTCATGTGCAAATAAGGAAAACTTGACTTCTTCCTTTCCAATTTGTATCCCCTTAATCTCCTTATGTTGTCTTATAGCTCTGGTTAGAACTTCAAGTAGTATATTGAATAAGTATGGGGAGAGGGGACAGCTTTGCCTTGTTCCTGATTTTAGTGGTATTGCTTTGAGTTTCTCTCCATTTAATTTGATGTTGGCTGTTGGCTTGCTGTAGATTGCCTTTATTATATTTAGGTATGTTCCCTGTATTTCTGATCGCTCCAAGACCTTTATCATGAAGGGGTGTTGGATTTTGTCAAATGCCTTTTCTGCATCTAGTGAGATGATCATGTGGTTTTTTTCTTTGAGTTTGTTTATATGGTGTATTACATTGACGGAGTTTCGTATGTTGAACCACCCCTGCATCCCTAGGATGAAGCCTACTTGATCATGGTGGATAATTGTTTTGATGTGTTCTTGGAGTCTGTTTGCCAGTATTTTATTGAGTATTTTTGCATCAATGTTCATAAGGGAGATCGGTCTGTAGTTCTCTTTCTTTGTTGCATCTTTGTTTGGTTTAGGAATCAGGGTAATTGTAGCCTCATAGAAGGAGTTTGGTAATATACCTTCTGCTTCTATTGTGTGGGACAACTTAAAGAGTATTGGTATTAAGTCTTCTTTGAAGATCTGGTAGAATTCTGCAGTGAAACCATCTGTTCCTGGGCTTTTTTGGATGGGAGACTTTTAATGACTGATTCTATTTCCTTAGGGGTTATTGGACTATTTAAATGGTTTATCTGGTCTTGATTTAACTTAGGTATGTGGTACCTATCCAGAAAATTATCCATTTCTTTTAGATTTTTCAGCTTTGTGGAGTAGAGGTTTTTAAAGTATGATCTGATGATTCTCTGGATTTCCTCATTGTCTGTTGTTATGTCCCCCTTTTCATTTCTGATTTTGTTAATTTGGATGTTCTCTGTCTTTTGGTTAGTTTGGATAAGGGCTTGTCTATCTTGTTGATCTTCTCAAAGAACCAACTCTTTGTTTCATTAATCCTTTGTATTGTTCTCTTTATTTCTATTTTATTGATTTCAGCTCTCAATTTGATAATTTCCTGGCATCTGTTCCTCCTGGGAGACTTTGCTTCTTCCTGTTCAAGGGCTTTCAGGTGTGCTGTGAAGTCACTAGTGTGAGATTTCTCCAGCTTCATGTGGGCATTTAGTGCTATGAATTTCCCTCTTAGCACTGCTTTCATAGTGTCCCATAAGTTTGGGTATGTGGTGTATTTATTTTCATTGATCTCTAGGAAGTCTTTTTTATTTCGTCCTTAACTCATTGGTGATTCAGTTGAGCATTATTCAGTTGCCATGAGATTGTAGGATTTCTGTAGGTTTTTTTTTTTTTTGAAATCTAACTTTAAACCATGGAGGTCCAATAGAACACAGGAGGTTATTCCAGTTGTTTTGTATCTGTTGAGATTTGCTTTGTGGCCAAGTATGTGGTCAATTTTAGAGAAGGTTCAATGGGGTGCTGAGAAGAAGATATATTCTTTTTTGTTTGGGTGGAATGTTCTGTAGATATCGATTAAGTCCATTTGAGCCATAACATCAGATAAGTCCGTTATGTCTCTGTTAAGTTTCAATTTGGCCGATCTGTCCAGAGGTAAAAGTGGGGTGTTGAAGTCTCCCACTATTAATATGTGGGGTTTTATATGTGATTTAAACTTCAGTAATGTTTTTTTAAACATGTGGGTGCCCTTGTGTTTGGGGCATAAATGTTCAGAATTGAGACTTCATCTTGGTGGATCTTTCCTGTGATGAGTATGTAATGTCCTTTATATCTCTTTTCTGATTGATTTTAGTTTGAAGTCTATTTTGCTGGATATTAGGATGGCTACACCAGCTTGCTTCTTAAGACCATTTGATTGGAAAATCTTTTCCCAGCCTTTTATTCTTAGGAGGTGTCTGTCTTTGAATTTGAGCTGTGTTTCTTGTATGCAACAGAAAGATGGGTCCTGTTTTCCTATCCATTCTGTTAGTCTGTGTCTTTTTATAGGTGAATTAAGTCCATTGATATTAAGGGATATTAATGACCAGTGATTGTTCGTTCCTGTTGTTATTTTTATTTTTGGGTTGTAGTGTCTGTGTACTTCTCTTCTTTGGGGTTTACTGCTGTGGTGTTATCTATTGCCTGTGTTTTCATGGGTGTATCTGCCTTCCTTAGGTTGGAATTTTTCTTCTAGTGCTTTCTGTAGTGCTGGGTTTGTGGATAGTATTGTTTAATTCTGGTTTTCTCTTGGAATGTCTTATTCACTCCATCTATGATGATTGAAAGTTTTGCTGGGTATATTAGTCTAGGCTGGCATCCATGCTCTCTTAGTGTCTGCATTATATCTGTCCAGGTCCTTCTGGCTTTCAAAGTCTCCATTGAGAAATCGGGTGTTATTCTGATGTGTTTGCCTTTATAAGTCACTTGGCCTTTTTCTTTTGATGCCCTTAATATTCTTTCTTTATTCTGTATGTTTAGTTGTTTAATTATTATGTGGCGAGGGTAGTTTTTTGGGGGTCTAGTCTGTTTAGTGTTCTATAGGCTTCTTGTATCTTCATAGTCATTTCGTTCTTTAAGTTGGGAATGTTTTCTTCTATGATCTTGTTAAATATATTTTCTGTGCCTCTGAGTTGGTATTCTTCTCCTTCCTCTATCCCTATTATTTGTAGGTTTGGTCTTTTCATGGTGTCCCAAATTTCTTGGACATTTTGGGTCATGACTTTGTTGGTTTTAGTGTTTTCTTTGACTGATGAATCTATTTCTTCTAACATATCTTCAACACCAGAGATCCTCTCTTTCATCTCTTGCATTCTGTTGGGTATACTTGCATCTGAAGTTCCTGTTCATTTACTCAGATTTTCTAATTCTAGCATCCCTTCTGCTAGTGTCTTCATTTTTTTTTTTTTATTTCCCTCTTCAGGTCTTGGACTGTTTCCCTTGCTTTTTCATGATTTTCTTTCAGGGACTTATTGTTTTCTTCTGCTTTAATTGCCCTTTCCTCTGGGTTTTTATAGTGTTCTTCCCATTTTTTTTTTTGTCTGTTCCTCCACTTTATTTTTGATTTCTTCTATATAAGGCTCTAGCCTCTGCATGATGTTACTTATTAGGTTTTCTTCTTCTTCTTCTTCTTCTTCTTCTTCTTCTTCTTCTTCTTCTTCTTCTTCTTCTTCTCCTTCTCCTCCTCCTCCTCCTCCTCCTCCTCCTCCTCCTCCTCCTCCTCTTCTTCTTCTTCTCCCATTCCGTGATGTTCAGGTCTAGCTGTTGGAGAAGGGCTAGGTTCTGGTGATGCTGTATTGCTCTTTGTTTTGTTGTATGTACTTCTGCCTTGACGTCTGCCCATCTCCTCTTGTGTTCGTTCTTGGTCTTATCAGTGTACTTGGTCCAGACAGAGCTGACAGATTTAGGGAGCCTCTCTCTGGTCCAGATGGAAACTCTGGGCCAAATTGGAGCTCCGGTCCAGATGAGAGTGCTGGCTGGATAGGAGCTGGGGGGCTGGAATCTGAGTCCCAGGAAGTCCCTGGAGACTCCTTATCTTGTCCAGATGGGAGCTCCTTTTGTCCAGATGGGAGTTCCAGGGCAGATGGTAGCTGGGGGCTCTCTGGTCCAGATGCGAGTTCCAGGGCGGATGGGAGCTGGGGGCTGGTCTCTGAATCTCAGAAAGTGGCTGGGGTTTGGGGGCAGGGTGTGGAGACTGCAGAGTCTTCCCGCAGTCTTGGAAAAGGGGAGCCTTCCCACAGGGCCTGATGAATGGCTGGAAACTGGGGCTAAGTTTGGCAGGTCCTCCAGGGATGGCTGATGCCCAGGGGTGGGACCCAGAGGTGGTTGCCTCTGTGACTACAACCCCAGGCACTCACCTCTGGTCCAGATGTGAGTTCCGGGGCAGAATCCACTGTATGTTTTAATAACTCCTAAAACCACATGCAGTTGGGGCAGAACTACATAGGGATGGGAGCAGGGTACAGAAAGGAGTGGGTGGAATCTAACAACCCTCCCAAGTTTCTATTCTATGCAGGAATGTCAACAGCAGTCATATCAGTTGTTCTGGTTTAGACAGTGATGGCAGCTAATGTTTGGAGGACAGCACATCACAATACCCTTTATGCAGTATCACACTTTACAAATTTGGACCGCCTTACATCCCTATTACCTGGGAAAAGGCCATCAGAGGAGAAACTTGTGCCATCAGAGTAACACATACAGTTGTTTAACTGCACTGTGCTGGTGTTGGTTTACCGTCAGTTTGGGTACTCGTGCACTGGGTATATTGGATGGTAACATGGGAAGAACCTGGGGAAGGGGACATGGGAATTATCTACACTATTTTTGCAAATATTGTGCATGTTGGAAATTATTTCAAATTAAAAAGTTGAATCAAGTAAGTGGACAAAGCTGCTGTATTTATTATCTGCCTGTACCAGGCACACTTGCTCTCTCTAGTTTTGTGGGCCACACTGTGTGCCGAGACCACACTTCACAGAGGGAATATAGGAGCCAGACGGCACCTGACAGGCAGAGAGATATGAAAAGACCATAAATAACTTCCAGCTTCCCTTCAAGCTATGACAGAGACCCAGCAGGCATCTGTCTCCCCATGGAGGGCCCCTTCCAGCTGACCTGCCTGACAAGGGCTGTGAGCTGATAGTTCACTTTTCTTTGTTTAAGCTGACCAATCAGAAATGAGGGAAGGGGGGTTCATCCCAGGTCACCAAAAGCACTTACAACCCTGAGCCCTCTCCTGGTTGGGGTAGTGGGGGATGGATTTTGGTTTCCAGATCCCCTACTCACTTGTGGGAAGTCTACTTCTGAGTTATAGCCCCAGCCGTCACGCTTTAGTTTACCAACTTGCTCCATGGGCACCATCTCATGGTCTCTTTGACAGTTTTGTGGGGTAGCATTCCCATTTGGAGCCTCTAAGACTAAAGCTCAGAGAGGGAAGTGGCTCTGGTTCTCAGCTGCTATTTCCTGTCTCCTGCATAGTCAAAGCAGAGAAGAAAAACCCAGTCTGTTCAACAAAGACAACACACGCAAGGCAGAGCTTCTTTATTGTATGAGGCATGAGCCGAAGGGCAGCCATCAAAGAATCCGCAGGAAGCGTTCTCAATGATCCACTGGGTGATGGATGCAGTTAACATCATTCCATCATGGTAGGTAGTTACTGAGCACTTGTAGTGTGCTGGCAACTGGACACTTCATCAGGACCCAGGCTTAGAAAAGGCCCAGCTTCAAGGACTCCGACTTGCATAGGCTAAATACTCCCATATCTAGAAGCTCAAAAACCTCCTTTCTTATCTAAATGAGAGAAAAAAAAATAGAAAGGTCATGGTCACACAAAAGTAGTCCTAGTGAACAAAGTCCACACGTGGGGCTCCAGGTGTTCATACAGCTGCCAGGGCCAGAATCAGAGAGGGCAAAGTCTACACCTGGGGCTCCAGGTGTTCATACAGCTGTTATGGCCAGAATCAGAGAGGGCTAGGTCCACATCTGGGGCCCCAGATGTTCATACAGCTGTTATGGCCAGAACTAGCGAGGGCTAGGTCCACATCTGGGGCCCCAGATGTTGATACAGCTGTTATGGACAGAATGGGAGTGGGCAAAAGTCCTGTGCATGTTGATTCAGAGTTGAGAGTCAGGTAAGTAAAGGGAGAGTACTATGTAAAACACCAGTGTCATTAGGGCCTTTAAGTTTGCATCCATCTAAAAGAAAATGCCATAGCAATGTTCAAGGACTCCAAAGTGCTTTTTGTAACCCAGATTTTCATGCAAGAATCCAATAAAGGATTGATTGCCTTGTGATCATTGTTAATGGCATGAACATAACAAAGATATCTATGATGCAGGAGACAATTGTGTAGCTTGGTCTCTTTGAGGGGCCCCTGGCAGCAGGATCAGGATCTGTTCCTTGGTACATGAGCTGGCTTTTGGGAGCCCACTACCTATGGTGGGACACCTTGCACAGCCTTGATGTGGGGGAGGGGCTTGAACCTGCTTCAACCAAATGTACCAGGCTCTGCTGACTCCCCATTGGAGGCCTTACCCTTTTGGTGGAGGGAATTGGGGGGAAAGGCTGGGGGGGGGAGTGGGTGGAGGGATGAGAGGGGGATCTGTGGTTGATATGTAAAATGAATAAAAACGTTTTTTAAAATAAAAAAATGTAAAAACTGATGATAAATTTTTGACACTGTTATAGTGGATTACTCATATTTAACATTATAATAGAAACTATAAAACCTGGCCTCGTGTCTGACATATAACTAGTTAAAAAAGGATATTCATGGATACACAGTGTACCCCATTGTGTGTGTACGCGCGCGCGCGTGCCAATGGTTTTTAAACTTGATGCTTAATACAACTCGTCAATCAATTATACTGAACTTTGTTCAGTCTGGGGAAATAGTTTTAAGTGGTAAATTAACTCACAGCACGTTGTAGAGGCATAATCCCAAGCCTCTTTGATAGTGACTGGCATGATTTATCCTGAGAGGTGATTGACAGCCTTATTTATTATTACATAACTCCCTCCCCACACATATCAGATTAGATTGAAAAATTGTCCCATGATAACATGGTGGGTGGCAAAATAAAATTTCTATATTATGAGGGTAATGAGCTATTTTTCATAAATATACAGTGAGCTGTGTGGTGCCCACAAAGGCATTCAGCCACTCAGTTTGAATCCACTGAGACACAGAAACCCTCCACACAAAATGAAAACATCTTTGTAAATTATGTAAGTAGGTTTTGTGGGGATCTGAAGAAGCCAACCAGGAGGCAGCCTCTCTTCCCCCAATTTGGCCAAAGATGTACTTGTGAGAATAAATGGCGAAGATGGCCTTCTGTGATGAGAGAGGCACAGGAAAAAGGCAAATCCTCCAGATCGTCTAGCTTCTTTGAAGTACAGATGTCCTAGTGGGGCAGGGGCCATGGTCATTTAGTGGCAACCAAACGGATTGTATACTACACATGGAAAGGATATAGTTATGTGTAAGCGGATGAGATGGCTCTATAATAGTTACCTCAGTGTTAAAGACAGAAAGTATTTCCAAAGCTAGAATGTGCTGGCTCCCTATACCAAAGACTTTATTACTGTGTTTGAACTTAAGTTCAAATTGGAAAAAAAAAAAGATTAAAGACAACATCTGATTACACAGTACCTCGGGAATGTCCATCATTCTCCTTAGCTTCTGATCTCTCCAGTTCCAGTCGAAAACCAGAAACTTTAAGGGGTTCAAATTAAGGCCATCTGAAAGACACAGCCAGAGTCCCGGTAGTAAAGCCCTCATGACGTAAGCCTATTAAAATGGTTTCCTCCTCCTGGCTGCCCCACTCTCCGGCCTCTCCCCCAGCAATGAACCTCTGCATGCTGACGCTTGCTTGATGGGAAACACATGCAGCACTCTGACACACGCGGCTGTACCGCTGCTTCTGAGGACAGAGAAGCGACCCTGGTTAAGTCTGTCAGTACTCAGGTGTTCAGCCCTCCATGTGTGAGAGCCAGAGGCTGGGCTCTCCTTCGTGACAGGGATTTGAGAAGCCGTCTCCTGTAGCCAGGGCAAGTGGGCCTTCCGAGGAGTTGAGAGCACCGGAGTCTGCGTGAGTCTGAGGAGGTGGGGGGAGGATGCTGATGGGGTTACCCGATGATGAGGGAGGCTGGCAAATCACGTAAGGATTACACCCACTCTGCTGCTTGAGTTACCTCGAATTATTGCACGTGAAGACTGGAGGTACCCAGGACTGTTGGTCCTCAGGCCCTGAAAGGTGGGCACAAACCCGGCTCCTGCAGTTGTTTCAAAGTCTTGCACACCATGCTTGGAAACAGTATCTGAAGCTTCCCCACATGCAGCTGCTCCCCACAGCCTTTCCCTCTCCAGCACTTCCCTCTCTGGCCCAGGTAATTATCAGACCTTGCATTTACAACACTCACTGGAACTATGCTAGCGGACGGGAAAAGGTAACAAGTTGATAGTCCCCCTTTCAAGGAGACTCAGAGCTGTAGAGTGCAGGCAGAGAAACCCCTTCTTGAGTGACACCATCTTTACCCAGAGCTGTCAAACACACACTGACAAAACAGCTTTCTTTCTGTGATGTCCCACTTAAGAAAATTACCAGAAGCTTAAAGGCACTCCAATGATGATCACTGCTTTATGTAAAATTTTAAAAAAACTGGATAAAATCCAAGTACTCTATACTAAAAGTATGCAGACGGACAATGTAATATATAGATATTACAAATGAGAAGTAAATCAATTTCCTGAGAAGGAAAATCCTCTTAAGGTATAAGGTATATATATTTAAGGTATAAATATATATATTACAAATGAGGCATATATGTTATATTTATAATACAGTCTCTCTATATGTATACATATAAAATAAATACATTGTAACCATGTGGAATGTTATATGATCTCTGCTTCATAAAAAACATACTTGTGTATAAAAAAGACAGAAAGGCAGTATACTCATTATAATTAACTATAAATTATCTCTAAAGTAACTTATTTTTTATCCTCATCCTAATTTAAAAATTTTATTTAGTGTGTGCATGCCTGCATGCCAAAGTGAGAGTGTGGAGGTCAGGGGACACCTTTGTGGAGTCAGCCCTCCCTCCCACCAGCTGTGTTCCAGGAATCAAGCCAGGACCTCAGGCTTGGTGGCAAGCCCCCTTAACCACTTAGCCATCTCACCTGCCCCTTCTGTATCTTCTTGCATTTCTCACAGGCCCATAGTCAGAAAATTTCCTTAATTGCTAAACTAAAACGACACAATTCTGAAGATAGTTTTACAGATCCCAGTGTCATGGAATGTCGTTCATGTCTGGACACACGCCTTACATACTGAAAATACAGGCATTTTGTTGAGGACACATAAACAGTGAAGTGCCTGCTTGAGCTTTGACAGAATCTCAGTCTCCAGAGTGCTGGGGCTGTCTCTATAAACATCTCCCATGCGTCTGAACACTGTGGCTAATGTTTTAAACTACCCAATCAGATTCAGAAGTAAAAGCTTTCACTAATATCACATAAAAAAAATCAACAGCCCAACATTATTTTTCCATATAAAACAGGCCGTCAAATAGAGTTTTACCAATTCTGTAGAAATCTACTCAACAGCTTGGATCGCTTCTTTCTGTCTGCCTCCCTCCCTCCCTCCCTCCCTCCCTCCCTTCCTCTCTGCTTCTATTTGAAACCTACAAAGGGCCCTATTTGTAGGTGGTGGGGGAATCAGGTAACATAGAAAAAGTCCTGGGTCCCAGAGGGGTGAGCTGAATCTTGAGCTGAGTGCTGTTGGGGAGTCAAGGACCAACCCGAGAATCTCTCCCTGGCCTCTCCCAGTGCCCATACAATCTCCTCAAACCTTCATCTCTTAGAAGGAGCAGACTTGGTACCTAACACCTGCTTTCTAATTCCAATGCCTTCCTATGTCCATAAGACAAACACCCAGATACCAAGGAACCCCTGGTGGGGGGGAGTCCCTGGAATGAAGAAGCCCTGGCCTGAGACCATGAGTGGAGTCATTCATCTCTTTTGAGGCCCTGTTTTCCCTTATAAAAATTAAGAGTCCTAGCCAGCCAAGGATGCTGTGGGTACCAGTTAGAGAGCACACAAAAGGATGTCCAGCATAACACCAATTACAAGTAGGAATTAAAAAAATGTTCCTTTCCTGTCTCTGTCAGGGACCTTCAGTGTCTTAATTCTTTGCCACTTGCACAGAACTCTGCAGTCAGTGGGTTTAATTAGCTGTAGGTTATTAGCTGTCAGTTGGAGCAGAATGCCAGGCATTTTAGATGTGGCTTCCTGAGTTACAATATTGCTGGAAGTGTTACTTTGATATATACAAAATAATTCAGGATTGGAGCTAGGCAGAAGACAAAGTCACATTACTGTATTAAGTAATTTGAAAGTGAAGAATGGGGCTGGAGAGATGGCTCAGAGGTTAAGAGCACCGACTGTTCTTCCAGAGGTCCTGAGTTCAATTCCCAGCAACCACATGGTGGCTCACAACCATCTGTAATGAGATCTGGCACCCTCTTCTGTATACATAATAAATAAATAAATAAATCTTAAAAAAAAAAAAGAAAATGAAGAACGAAATCAATGAATCTGAACCAGCCTTTGGGCTCAGGTCTGTGACTTCAGCTGCTCTGGGGGGTTAAGGAAGACCCCAAGATCAAGGGCAGCCTCGGCAGCTTAATAAGACTGCATCTCAAAGTACAAAGTAAAAAGAGTGCTGGTGATACAGTGTTAGAGCATTTGCCTAGCATGGGCGTGGCCCTAGAGTCAGTCTCTAGCACCTCAAAAACACCCCAGGCCCTCAAACCTAAAGGTCTGGTCAAGAACAGGTAATAGGATTACCAGCAGGTTTTTAGGCTTCTGGCTTGAAGAAGTTGACACACTGTTAAAATTCACCAGGAATTCTGGAATACTTACTGTGTAAAGCATTAAAAGGGAAAGGTACTTGGGAGGAATATTCAGGGATATCTCTGTATCATCTATAGAAATGGTATTTTCATTTCAGTACATTTATTATCCCATCATAACTAGAATGGGAGTCTCTGAGAACCAAGCCTCAATTTCCTGAGAAGGAAATATTTAGCATAGCTGACTCTACCAATCCCGAGGACTGCTAAGGGGTGGTAAAGGCTGCGTGGATTCACCCAGCTGCTCAGCGCCACTGGAATTTGAATGTGTTTAGTTGGGTGAACACATTTCAGTGGGCCACGGTCCTCGTCGTTCCCCATAGTACTGTTCAAACTGGCTGGCTTCTGAGATCAAAGGCTGACTTGAGTTTCTCACTGGGCGATTTACAGAGGTCTGTTTTTCTTCTTGTACAAGAGCACTCCAAATGTGCTTCCTAGACTCACGTAGGGGCAAAGTAAAGGGCTAGCTATAACCAGAATTCTCTCCGTCCTCATTTCATACCTTGTTTAACAAGTTCTTTGATTCTCCCTGGAGTTCCCACACCCAGGTGTATCACACGCTTCTCCAGCAACTTTACCTGCTCCTGGACCTGGAGGAGAAGAAAGAAAAGGCAGAATCATTAAGAAAGTATAATCACGGGCCACTTTAGAGCATTTTATCTCTACGTTAAAAAATAAGAAAGCAAATAGGCCACTTGTTTTTGGGACTAGCGTCTGGGACAAAGAGAAAATTTCTTTCATTTGGGAATCAGACCTCAGCGTCTATTCAGGAATAGAGCGAGGCAGTGGCCCAGGTGGCCATGGAGAGGCACAGAATGCAGAGAAAACCGGTGTAGTTGTTAAATCTGTCATATCAGGAGTGGATGACAGAAAGCGATTCCTAGGGTGATTAGAGAGGCTGAAAGGGAGTGCTGAGGTCTTCTGATGCCACTTACTTCTCTGATCAGAACTACAGGCCCTTGCTCACCTTTATATGCTTTGCAAATAATTTCATAACTTTGGCATCTCCTTTGAATGCTGTCAGTGACCTAATAAAAAGGAGTATGTTAATTAATGCATTGAATAGATTATGACAACTTACTCATTTAAGAATTCACTATTTACAAGTTATAGTTTATTGTTCAAAAGACTGTTCTAAATGTGTACAGTTATGTTTGCATCTACACACAAAAAGATCATTAGGCAAGTCTCTCTCTGCTGTGAAACTGGAGTGGGCTTTCAGGCTGATGTGTGTGAAATCACTCATGAGGACTGTGGTGAGTTTGAGACCAGTCTACATGGCATAGCAAGACACTATCTTAAAAAAGGGAAAAAAAAAAATCAGAAATGGGGAAAGGCTTTTGCTCAGGTATGCATCTGTGTGTCCTTCCAAGTCAACACAAGGTCAGCCACTTTGGTTTCTATGAAGATTCAAACACATGCATCTGCAGTTCTTTAAACAGAATTTCTGTGTTTCAGGTGTCTGGCAGAGAGTTTTCCATGAGATAAAAACCAAAAACCAAAAAAACCCCAAAACCAAAAAAAAAAAACCCAAAACAACAAAACTGGTTACAAGAAGAAGTCTCAGAGCAGTGGGGTCCGCCTGTGATCCGGGGAGCCCAGTCATCTGAAAGTCTGAAGGGTGTCCAGACAGAGAGCCACAGGATGAGCACACCAGGGAGGAGGGCAGGACACCCCCACTTTTCCTTATTACATACTGAACTTCTCTGTAAAATTTCATACATGAAAAAATTGCAGCCTAAAGGAAGGGAGGGAAGGGGGAAGGAAGGAAAAAAGACATTGGGCAGCAGATCTTGACCCCAAGAGCAGATGTGAATCATGCAGGAGTGAAGTGATTCTTTCGGTGGTTGCTGTGAGGACTGAGGGGTACCACAGACCACATGTCCCTGAAAAGGTTGGTTATTAAGCCAATCCTAAGATGTGAGATTACAAATCCAGTGTTGAGACTTTATTTTTGGAGAAGTCAAGCATCTAGGTTTTTAGATGTGCAACGTATTAAAAATCTATCTGTCTGTCTATCTATCTATCTACCTACCCACCCAACCCACCCACCCACCCACCACCCACCCACCCACCATCCATCCATCCATCCATCCATCCATCTATCCATCCATCCACCCACCCACCCATCCTTCATTCTAAATGGAATCTTGCTATATACCCAAGACGGTCCTTGAGCTTGTTAGGCATGCTGTCCTCAAATTTGCAATCCTCCCCTTGCTGCCACTCCCAAGTGCTGGGATTGCATGCATGCAACAATATACTCAGTTTCATTTGAACCTTTTAGGGCCAAAATGCTATTGGGTAGACTCATCCTTGGGTTGTCGACTTATAACATCTGTAGGTAGGTGAGTAGTCCATTCAGTTCTAGGTATTCAATAATTTGGATCTATCTACATCGATTCAGATGATCAGTTCTGAAAGTCAAGGCTGCTCTGTTTGGCACCTTAGAGGAGAGGTTTTATAGAGCTGTTCTGACACAGGAACCCGGAGTCTACAAACAACTGCTCTGTGAATAGCCAGGTGACACCATCTGCCCATTATTTTATTTGACAGATGGCACTAATGACAATATGTCACTCTGGGGCCAGTTTTTATCTTTAAATTTAAACTCACAGAATGCCATGGATGTGTGAACTGACCTTTCCAAACACATTCTGTCCACAGAAGTCAGGACCATCTCTACAACCTAACAAGGCTTTATGGAAGAGATCATGAACACCACTTCCAGTTGGCTTCATCTGATTTTTGATGTTTATTGTTTTCTTTTTAACCGTCTGTTTTTCATTTTGGTGTATTTCTGTGTATCACCTAAAATTCTGTTTTGAGTTAAAGTGGGTATAATGAACAAGTAAGTTTTTAACTAAGATTTAGAGTTATACTTAAGATATTACTTTTCTTTATGTCATTATATTTTGAGAAATAATGTTGACTAGGAGGAAGCTATTGATACACAAAATAGTGAAACATGCGATCCGATTTCTATTGCAAATGAGTCCTTAATTACACATAAACATTTTCCATTGCAGGGTTAACCAGGATAACAACAGGACTTATGGCTGTCAAGAGAACAGATGTCCTTAAAGTAGGATTATTAAACAGTGGTCCTTGGGCCGGCTCAGACCACACTCTGCAATTCATTTAACCTTGAAATGGATCATAATATATCTGGGCACAGCTGGTAAATGAAGTGTGACGACACAGTGCTTTTATACTCTTTAGGAAGGAATTTATGTACAGTAGAAGCTCAAATGAACATGACAACTCGTTTGTAAGAGGTCACATGTAGGCCAACTTCTTTGCTATTAGCACCTCAGCTTGCAGTGGGTCTGTAGTAGTCCTGTCTAAACTCAGAGAAGTTGGTGTGAAATGCTCTGACTTCAAGGCCACAAGTACAGATGGCTACCCAGGTAAACAGGAGTACTGGAGATCAATTATGTTTGGAGCAGACGTACTTGAAAGGAACATTTGCTTTACTGGAGGGTGTGGAATATGATTTCATGTGTGTGCTGAGGTGGAGAAAGCAGAATCTGAAGGGATAGTAAAGTTTAACAACTGCTTTTCTAAAATCATGATTAGATTAGTTCATCTAGAAAAACAGATGTTAAATCGCCATGGAGTCCATATCCTTGCACCTCAGGGTACTTGACAAAGCTCCTGTTTCAAGACAGACTTCCTTTGTTTTGTCTGCTGTCAAAGCCTGGTTCCCAGACAGGGCTTTCCCTGTAAATGCCAGCCTACTCTGTCTGTTCTCTCAATGTTACACAGATCCCGTGGAAGAGTTTTTGTTTATTCTATAAAAGCAGCAAGTGGAAATGCCTGTGAAAGCGCTTAATAATGTGTCAACTTATCTTACTATAGAATGTTTTTCCTTTAAGTTTTTGGTCCATTTGGAATTGATCTTGGTAGAAGGAGTGAGATGGGAATCCGACATTATTTTTCTGGATGGCTACTCAGTTGTTCAACACGACTGTTGAAAAGCCATCTTCCCCTGCTGATGTCCTTCTCTGTCATCTTTTCCGTGTGCTACATTTTCACATGCATTTGGGTCTGTTTCTTCCCTTTCACTTCTGGCCCACTGATCCCTTCTGCCTGTCCTGCATGTGACAGACCCAGAGGCTTTGAACAGCTGAGACTATAACACACGTACTGCAGTCTGAAAGGCACAGTGAGTGCCTCTTCTCAGTGGCCTTTACAATCCACTGTTGGCCATTTTTAGCTGTATGTTTTCACAAAAGTTTAAAATTAGTTTATCTAGTTAAAACAACAAATTTTCTTGGAGTTTTACTAGAAACTCCTGTGAAATTTGTAGATGACCCTAAGTAAAGCAGGCATATTTACAACACTGAGTCTCCCTTCTCAAGAGTATGGTACTCACATTAATATAAGAGCTTTTCCAGCCCATGACATTTTCTTTATATAGGTGAAGAAAGTTTTTTCCCTGGTATTCTGCCTTTCCTTGTTTCTATTTTGAGTCAGAGCATCCCTTCCATTTAATTTCTGTTGTTCACTAGTGTGGGCTGGTTGCTCTCACCCTTGCCCTGCACAGTGTGTTTCTCTACACAGCAGTGTGGGTATGCCTTTCAAATGGCTCACAGAACTCCTCTGCCCCACATCCTTCCATGGCATCCTGCTTCAGGGCCCTCTGCTACACACATGGAAACCTCCCTCTGACTTCAGGGCAAGAGAGCTATGTGGCTCTGTCCTTCACTTCATCTGAATCTCTGCTCTCAAGTCATCCCTTTAAAAAAAAGAATCCTCCTCTGTGTCCATCTCATTTGCCTGCCTTATTTTCTTTATCTAATGCATCACTATTTAGGATACTGTCATGCGTACTTACTTGGTTACTGTCAGCTTCCCCAACAGAACATAAATCTCATGGGGTGGGGACTCTGTTTTACTTATTGCACATAGAATCTACAGGTTGGCATGTATTAGAAAACACTCAGGAGACCCTACTGCTGACACGGACCTGATGAGCTCCAGGGCTCGGACAGCAGAGCTGCAGAGAATCAGCATCAGAACCGACTTCTTCTCGCCGTGGGTCTTCCGAAGTTTGACCCACTTAGGACAGACTGAAAGACAGATCACAAAAACTGTGGTGGAAGACAGTAAAACAGTGTTGCGAACAGTGGATAATCTCCAATTATCTATCTGTAAGTGCTTAAGAAAACAAACAAGCACGGATTGTTACTACATTTTCTGCTACTTTAGATAGCAGATTAAAATTATATTGAATGCTTGAAGACACTGTTGACTAATAGGGTAATTCTGATTCGATCATGTTAGATTTTAGTTTGGCTTAGCTTTTTGTTTGTTTAAAGACAGGATCTCAGTGCAGAGCCCTAGCCGGCCTGGAATTCATAGACATCTACCAGTCTGGGGTTAGAGACATGGGTCACCATACCCAGACCATGTTAAATTTTAAAGAGACATCCAGCATGATCTAAAATGGAACTGACAATAAATAATACTTCAAATTCATTATTACATTTATTCTATAGACTTAGAAACTTAATATTTTCAAGTTTTTATGCCAGGATATTATTCGTATTATAATCCAGGTTTATATTTATGAAGTTAAATTCTGAGAAGTGTTTAATAAGCACAAATTGGGTATCATCATAACACTGAAGGGCTGAAAGAAGAATGTTGACTCTCTCTATGTAAGTTATGGTACTGCTGGAAACAAGTAAATGATATTTTGATATGAATAATCTAGTTTTTTTCTGGATATACACAATACAAATTAAAATATCAAATCAGATTGGCTGTAATAGCTGCTAGGTCTGAGTTCTGAACATGTAAACAGAGTTCTCCCAGCTATTAAAAACCACATGGCTCAGTTTCTTGATCTTTCAGGTAAGAAGGTCAAGTTCAAGGAGACTAGATGCTCTGGGCTATGACATCACTTTCCAGATTCCTACACTAACACATCTAAATTTTATAAAACCCAAGTGGGGCAAATTCTCAAAGCCAGAGCAAAACGGGAATACATGCAAACATTAAAACTTGACATCTAATAATGAGCATCACAATAATGAGTCTACAATCTCAGCATGTGAAAAGCTGAGGCAGGGGAATAGATCACCCTGGCCTAAATCGTACGACTGAGGGAAAAAAAAGGTGTAACACTAAATCCCTCTCCACTTAAGCTAGAAACTTAATTTCACATGTAGTGCATGTGTGTGCATATGTATATATAGCATATTATACCACATTACATGAAATTGCAATATATTTGTATTTAATTTAGAGAGATTAACCTTATTTATTTGGGATTTTTAGTTTCCCTCTGTAGCCCAGGTTAGTCTTAAATAAGTGTTGATCTTCTGCTTTAGTCTCCTGAGCATGCTGAGATTATGGGTGTACCAACATACCCGACTTAAAACCTGTTCTTTTGTGGAATAATGACCTGGTGAATAATTTTTTAAATATCAGACTTTACTTACTTTCTTTTAGGTATGAAGAGAGACTGTGAGTCAAATCGTTGGCCTTGAGGAAACAGGAGTCTAGAAGTATGAGAAACATGCTTTGCTAAGAACTTTGCAAGCACACAGTCAAAACAGATGAAATGTGAATGATGAATTCTTGAATGAGTTATAAAACACGAGTGGCTTGGAGGCTCATTATTTAAAGTGTTATTTAAAAACAGCAGGAGTAGCAATAACAGACTTTTTATTTTTTCACTTAAAATATTTTATTTCTAGTTTTACATTTTAACCTAAAATGTAATTACATCACTTCTCCCTCCTCCTCTCTCCTTTTAGCTAAGCCCCAAGTCCTCTCCACCAATCCCTTCCATGCCCCCACTCTCAAATTGATAGCATCTTTCCATTGTTATCGTGACACACACATATATGCACATGTATAGAAATATAACCTGTTGAGTACATTTTTGTTGTGTGTGTATATACGAGAATGACCAGTGTGTATTGGATAACCCGGCTCATCCCTGGGATAAGAACTTTTAACTCTTGAGCAGTGAAGTAAAAGCTCTGCATATCATTTACAGATGGGTGAAGCATCTTTACATTTGAGATTTATGAATGAGGTGGTGTGCAGAGGCTAGGTGAAGCAGCTGAGAAATTCATGAGAGAACCTCAAATCCATTCGTTACCTAGGGGAGCAAACTGACAGAGCAAGGGGGGAACAGTCAGTAGGATGGCAAAGGTCAGAAGTTGTGCAATAGTAAGAGTTACAGAGGATGTGGGGTGATGGCAACATTTACCAATGAAGGCAGAGTTGTCAACTGCTAAACTTATTTTGGAAAGTAATAATATTAAGATTATATACGCTGTGATTCCCTGATTTATTTTCTGGGTAAACAATGGAAAGAAATTTTTGTGTGTCCTGTAAATGGATACACAAAAAGATTAATATTGGCAAAATTTATGATCTTGAGATGTGGGAAGCCATACACATGTCCACATCTGGGAAAAGGGGTGAGAGCTTTGTGGCAGATGAAAGAAGTGAAACACTATGTAGCATCTCAAAGAAATGACTTGGATGTACACAAAGCCACATCTGGCATATCTGGAAAAAGTGTGAAGAAACAGAATGAGAGGCTCTGCAAATGTAAGTTCTAAAAATAAAAATATATACCCAAATGGCATATAAGAATGCATACATAAAAATGTGTAGCAACTATTTAAATACTTACAAGAAAAGGAAATATAGTATAGATTTGGAAAGAATGAGAATAATGTATCAAAATATAACAATTTAGCCTAGCTATAAAATACAACACAACACATCAAAATAAAACAGGCCTCTGCTGACCATGAATTATGTAACAATATTAACTCTGAGTGGAATCATTCACTTTGAGCCTGAGATATATAAAAAAGTAACATTATGGTTATCAATTCAATTCCTTCTATAAGAAAAGTTTCTGTATAAACATAGGGTATTAGGGAGTCAACTATTACTGAATGCAGTATGATTTAATTTAATGATACATATGCTACATATAACTCATATTATATAATACTTTCAAAGTTGTTGCCTCAGTAGAGGCAGGGAGCCTTTGATGGCCTTTACAGTTACAATTCTCCTAGCTGAGACAGGGTCAGACTCATCTGGAGAGCTTTATACAGAACAGTGATAACAGGAATGGCCTCTACTCAGCTAAGTCCCTGAGGGTGGCTTGTGTTTCTTTGGAGGAGACTCCTGGGTGAGTTGGTTGCAGCTGGACTGCAGGCACTTAGGGTCACTGATCTAAACCAAACCAGCCCTCCGGAGACAGTAGAGGTTAATTAGCTCCAGATGCCTTTGGTCTGGAAATTCCTAATTAAGTTCCCATGTGTAACATGCTAGCAGTGTACAGCAAAATTAATGGTAATTAAGAGGACATGTTCTTGCCCTTCAGACACAAACAGCCTCAGATTAAAATCCAGTCAGACACTCAACAAACTGATTAGGAACAATACTTTATAACTGACATCCCTTCTTTAACTTATTCCAGATAACAAATGGCATCATCTATCTCTTCAGCTAGCATGGTTACTACCCCCAGAGGCTGGTCTTGGTCTTGGTGTGGTGACTAGGGTCTTTTCTATGAAATCTTCTAACAATGCCTTAATTGACTATGTCTCAGAATAGTCATCTATTAGCTAATAATAAAGCCTGTTCTTTCTAGCTGTTTCCAATACACTTGTTCCCCAAAAAGAAAAATAAAGTCCATGATCTTACCCAGTTGTGTTATGGGGCTTTAATATAACAATAATATAACACAAACTTATTATGGAACTCAGATGAATCCCAAGGGCTTCTTATAACTGTTTGCTCTCAAAAATTCTACATAGAGTCAAGGTTTATGATGTTCTCTGAGGTCACAGAATAGCAGGATGTCCTTCACAAATCCTTCCAGGGCTCAAGTTACATGCTCATGAGGAACTAGAAGAGGAACTGAGTCACAGTAAAAACTGGACCTCAGCCTCAGCTTGAGCAGAGGATCTGTGACACCACTTGGCTCCTGCCACAGAGCAGGCAGGATACAGCTCTCACACTGGAGGAGCAGCCCTCTGGGCTCAGTAAACTTTAGATTCCAGACCCTGTTCACATCCAAGTGCATGCCTCCAGTTCCCTCAAGGGCAACTGTCTTGGAAAAGAACAGATGGGGGGGGGCACTCCTGCTGCTAATCCCAAAGCGCACTTCAAAAAATAGCACAGAAGAATTATAACTATGCAGGGAACAGGCTGTTCTTCAGCTTCTCAAGCTTCTAGAAAGCATAGAGCTGTAATGGAAAGTCAGCTACCGTTGATTTCTTCCCAAAGCAGCACTAGATGTTTCCAGTAGTCTTGGAATAGCTTATCTTGAGCAGCGGTGCCAAAGCTCTCATGGTTTGCTTTCAGGATAACATCTGTTTTCTCCTGTCCTTGCCCAGGAACCTCACAGATGCGTCAGAATCTAAAAGCCCAGAGTAGGCACTGTATTTTTGCAGTATCTTCTAAATTCTAAATAAGGTACTGGACCTCAAGCTACAGCGGTATCTGGGAAATGCAGAATTCTATGACTACGTTTGGCTAGTTGGCTTGAAAGAGTCTTAGGTACAACCCGAATACCACTCTAAAACTGAAACCATGACACCACAACAATACAACTAAATGCTTATTAAAAAAATCTTGGTAATTTTTTGGAGATAGGGTGTTTAGGCTGGACTCACACTTGCTATGATCCTTCTGCCTCAGGCTCCTGAGTTCTGGGATTCAGGACCTAGCTTAACAGGCTTCCTAAGCTAAAATTCTTATTTATAAAAGAAGGGTCAACAAAGTTTCACACCAATACTTTTCAATGTGTGAAGTGTCCTTATGTGAGTTTAATATCTATCTTCATCAGAGACATTTACTCTGTGAAGGGTCTGCTAAAATTGTGTACTGAACAATGAATCTTTCCAGGAAAAGATAAAGTACATGCACAAATCTAGTATTCAGTTCAGCAAATACCTTTTTTAGTATCCCAAATAAATCACTACGAGCTACAAAGTATTAGATGGGGGAGGAGGATTACGAGCAAAGAAAATGTATAAATTCCGCCAGCAGAGATATGGATAAAACAGTAGAGGAGAAATGACCCTGTCTATTCCCGGTCCTTAGGACAACCAAAGCCCGGCTCTACCTGGTAGGTTCAACTCTTCTAACTCAATCACAGAACGACTGCCACTGTAATGGTCCTTGACAAGCTGCTGAAGGTCTCCAGGGCTCCCTGGTTTGGGTTCTGATTTTGCAAGAATATCAGAAATTTTCTTCTAGAACAAGAGAAGAAAAAAAAAAAAAGCAGAACACTAGATTTTAGAATAGCAACGTGGCATAGGTTCATTTCTCTGGCATTTAAACACCAAGTAGCTTTTTTTTGATAGCTGAGTGGGAAATCTTCTTGCAATACTTCTTAGACACAGTGAGTGCTTGAAAAATGAGGAGATAATCTAAAGGGCTCCTTGTAATGTCTGGTCTGCATCTTTCAGAAGTGAAAAATTTGCATTCAGCTCAGTGGTAGGGTATTTTTCTGTTAAAGGTCTTGTTGCTATGGAAACTTCTCTTTTACTCCTAAATGATCTGTACTCTTGAAAGAGCAGAATTTTGAGAACTTCTTGTACAACCTGCCTTCTAGGTGGCGAGCCTCAGACTGAGCTTCTGCAGACTAAGCTGAGCACAGGCGCTCACTGGAAAGTGGACTTGATGTTACTAAGTCTCCTGGTTTAGGAGCTGATCCCAAGGCCCCACGGGAACACAATAGAAGAGATGTCCCAGAAGATACTTTCTCTCATCTCTTTTGATGTGGACAACTTTGTATAAACTTTTATTTAACGTATACAATAGATGGAAGCACAATTGTCCATTTTTGTCATAAACTCCCTTATTTCCTTCTACTGTTTCTCCAAAGACCCAGAAAGAGTGATTCCTACCGACTCCCTGACTCCCAGTGTCAGAACTACTCAAGGTTCCATCAAAGATATCAATCTAACATTGTCACCATGGGCATATGTTAGCATGACCTCGCCTAAGCTAAGCTAGCCAGAGCTCTGACCTGGTGCCTAAGGCTCCTCAAGGCCCTGTGTGAAGTTAAAGGCACTTCTTTAAGGGCTTGCCAAACCTCAGCCATTTTAGAGGAAAGAAAACATACATATGCACACTCCTTTCTAAATGCTTGCTGTTAAATAGCTAACTGGTTGGATCCTCTTTTCTCTCCTCCCAATCATTTCCTCAGCAGACTTCAGCAGCAGACCTTGCTTGACCTGGAGAGAAGCGCACTGCTGTTCTCACAGCTGCTGTGGAGGGGAAAGCTGAGTCTGCAAAGGAGCAGCAGCGTCTTCTCTGTGCAAAGAGCCATTATTTAAGAGGAAGGGGAGTGTTTGCTTTGCAGTATGGCCTGAGTTAGAGTTAGAAATACTCAATAGTGCCTTCCTCTGCTTGTTTTCTTTTTGTTATTACTTTTGTGTATATGGCTTAAAGCTGGAATGGATAGGAAGAGGGTAATGGATTTTCTTGGATAAAGTAGAGGAGAAGTGTCAGAGAAGCTCTGGGTTCCGTCTAGATTAGAATCTATGTGTGATGCCACAGTGAAAACCCAGTGGGCAAGAAAGCACTTGGTGTTTCACAAGAGTGACATGGGAGTCAGGAAAGAGTAGTTTTAGTTCCCTAAAGAAAACTTATTCCTAGAAGCCTTAGGAAAGTTAACAGATCTCACTGAATCTTGCAATTTCTGAATCTCTTAGTTAGGGACCGAAATAACTTCACTTAAGTATTGTATATAAAAGCCACATGTGTCCAGACCCCTGTAACAAACTGTTCCTAGTACCTTTTTCCACTTCCTGGTCTTCCGGGCTTCCTCTGTTTCCTTTGGTCGTGTCAAGAAACACTCGGTAGGCTGTAATGAAATATAAATGAGAAAACGCTCATCTTTGCAGGATGAAGTGTCAATGGATGTTATGAATCCCAAAGCATTTTCTGCCAGGCACAAACTCCTCAGAGTACCTTGGTAACAATCCACAGAGATGCTGGAGGGCACACTGGAGCTGTTATGCAGCAGCTGAGCCGACAGAATTTGAGAAAGTCAGAAAGTACAGATGACGTAAGACTGGAAAAATCTTTGAACAGAGATCAAAATGTGTGAGTGAGTGAGTGTATACATGTGTTTGATGTGTGCAGATTATTAGAGATGGAAGTCAGTGGTTGGTTTGTAAAATGCAGGCAGAAATAGATGTGCTTACAATGATGATGTGGCAAGGCAGTCCACAACCGACTGAAGTTTTCCATGAGTTGCCTGTGAGGAGGCTGCACTTCCAAGCAGCACTGTTTGTAGTACCCGCTCCGTCCCTCTTTTCAACATCAGAGAAAATCCAAAGTAGGATGTATTTACTTATGCTTTTACAAAACCAGCTGTGCCAAACAGCTGTACCCATGTAGTCACTGCAAAATGACCACAGAATAAATGTTCTTGCTAACGGTCTGAAAACAGGCCCCACACTCCAGCACCCAGAGTGATTGATTTGCCAGTGGCCCCGAGCCCCAAGGACCCTACATAGCTTCGTGCTATTTTTAAGCTGAGTTTTTGTTCTTTAAGGTAGAAAAGCAGGAAATTTGGACTAAAACTTTGATTTATAAAATGGAATGTGCAGGTTCCACATGTATTAATCATAAGCAGCAAAATAAATGTTTCCTGCGCTGGATTTTTATGCAACATTTCATGCAGGTTGCCAAGAAAGATGTAAAATGGAAGTAGAAAGTTAGATTCATTCCAGGTAGAGGGTATCTGTTTAGCCAGTCAGTCACCAGCAGCAGTCTTTTCTCTACGGCTCTGCTCAAATAACTGTAGATGAATAACTTTTTAAGAAGGTGAGCAGACTAAGGCCAGGCATGGTGACACATATCTTTAATCCCAGCAGGAGAAGCAGAGGAAGGTGGATCTCTGTGAGTTTGAGACCAGTCTGGTCTATATAGTGGGTTCCAGCACAGCCAGAGCTCCATAGTGAGACCAACAACAACAACAACAACAACAACAACAACAACAACAACAAGAAAGCCTGAAGATTAGGAATGCCTACAGCCTCAAATCAAAGAGGGATACAATGGTCTATAACTTCTTTAAGACACTGGGCCAACAACAACATTGTTTAGACATTGTTTCAGGCAGTAGTACAGATTAAAATAACATGGGAATCTTTCATCCTTAGCTTCTTTACAGTTTAAACAAAAAACCTGTGAAGACCAATTGCCTTGCAGCTTAAGAAAATAAAGATACTGTCTTTCTTACTTAGAAAGTTAAGCTGCCTTGTGGATTTAGATTCATGTCCATTTAATGTTGGTACATGCCAGTAAGAAACTGGGCCAAGGCTGCTAATATGTCACAGGAGATGCCAGATGGCCATACGCCTCTAATTACAGAACAAGGAAGCATTGAGCTCTTCCTTCTGAGGCAAAGGTCTGGATGTAATTAGCTGAGTCCCTAAAGCACATGTTGGAACCAGGCCTATAACCAACACTTGGGAGGCCGAGGCAGGAAGACTGCCATGCGGTAGTGAACAAAAGAAGGAAAGTGGAGGCCATGACTATTCCTAAAGGATGGAGAGTTTAACTGTAGTGAGAAGGGAGAAAGCAGGCCAAGGGAAGAGTCCAGGCTGATCATGGCCAGCAGACTAAACTGGACCCTGGGGGGAGAGAGGAGGAGGGAGAGCAAGAGAGGCAGCCTGGGCCAAGAGATCAAGAGACCAGTGCAGCCAAGACCACTGAGTTTTATATCTAGGGATCAGGCTGGGGGAAGGGAAGCGAAGCCCAGCCCCTGGGAGGGAGAGGTTTAGGGTAGGGGATGGAGTGAGGAGTGTGTGTGTGTATATGGGGGAAGAGCCATAGGTGAGGGAGGGAGGGAGAGAGAGAGAGAGAGAGGGGAGGCAGGCAGACAGAGACAGAGAGATCTTATCTCAAAACAACAACAAAGACACCCTCCCCCCCAAATTATTACCAGAATTATGTTATGTTAACCATTATGAAGGTTCTGGGGAAGCTGATGTAGACACCTATTTTGTTTTCTTACTTAGCATATGGAGCTATTCTCTACAAGAAGGTTTTGTTGTACCCAGAGTCCCCCAAAGACCACCAAGAGACTGAATCCAATGCAAAAGCAAAGAATCTTTTTACTACGAGGTAATTCAGGACTCTCCGTCCGTCTGATGTAGCAGCAGAGCAGATGCCCTGCATAGCAATGGGGCAGGGTTTTTAAAGCAAGGGGGCCTGGGGTCTACAGACTACACAGGAACAGACTCAGAATTGGTTTATGCTAGTGGCAATCATGTTAATAACTTTTAATTGGCTAGGGTTAGTTGGGGGTTACAGTTATCCATTTTCAGGTAGGCCTGGACAAATCCTAGGCTTTGTCCTGGAGCTGCCATGGAGGCTAGCTTGCCTAGCATATACTGACTGTGGAGGCTGACTCAGTGGCCCAGGCTCTGTCCTTGAGCTGCCATGGGGGCTGGCTGGCCTCACATGTTCACATTGACCCATGCACGTAGCTCTAAGTTGGTGAGGGGTCCCAGACAGTAAACAACTGGCTGAACCTTGAGCAGTCAGAGTACACGCAGAAAGGGAGCTACTGCAAGGACGGTGTCTTTTGTTCACGGCCCTCCCAGAAACTGCTTGCTCAAGTCTCAGGAAACTGAAATTGAGGCTGGTCTCTGGAAGAAGACTGAGCAGCCTGTTATGGCATCTGCCTGGTCCTTTTAGGTTTAATGTGCTGATTACAGATTTTCAGGTTTAAAAGATGATTAATTCAAACATGACGTGAGTTAAACCTAAACATGAGCTCACTTATTAAGGGTATGGGCTCTTCAATTCTGGAGTTAAAAATAAAAATGCAATTCTGAATTGCTAACTTTAGCCTGCTGTCTTCTGACAGTTGCTGTCTACCCTTGTAGATAGCACAGACAATATGGCAGATATAGACTAGCCACTTACCACTTCTAAAAGTTATTTCCATTGGATGAGACCTAAACAACCCATAAATGATGTCCTGTCTTTATAGTAGTCTTAAATATGTAGTCTGAAGAATCATGTGTACTCAGTAAACACAAGAACAGAAATCTTTTAAAGACAGGGTCTTGCTATCTAGCCCTGGTAGGCTTGGGACTCACTCTGTAGTCCTGGCTGTCCTCAATCTCACAGAGATCCTCCTGCTTCTACCTCCCAGATTCTGGGAGTAAAGGTGTGCACTACCATACCTGGCTAAACACAGCTTTTAAGCATTTATGACACAATTAATTCTCAATTTCTTAAGTATTAAATACTACATGCTTGAAGACTGTTTCTCACAGCACAAATCAATCTCAAAATGAAGAAGGTTGGAAAGGTATATACCTATAAAGTCCAAGACACCAGAAAAGACAACTTTGGTGCAAAAATTTCAACCCTATTTTGGAAAATGGAGAAAATGGAAAGTGGGTTCAGGCTGGGTGGAGGTGGAAACTAACAATGAATGAGACTGACCTGATGGGCTGTGAAGAAGCCCAGTACTTGAAGGGGTCTAAGGAAGTCTACAGCTAGAACAAATTGTCTCCTGATCCCATCCTTATTCCGTTCTAACCTCCTACCCTGGAAGCCAAGCAAACACCCCATTACCGCTTCCTTCCCCTGGTCCTTCCTGCCAATGGACTATTCTCTGGACAGATGAGGATGTCTAGCAAGGGAGAGCACAGAGCTTTGGGCTTCCCACCATTTCCCACCGTCATGGCATACTTGTGCACTATTCCCCTTTTTCCTTTTCTTGAGAGAGGGTCCAGTGGTGTAGCTCAGGCTGGCCCAGAACAGAAGATTTTCCTCTCTCAACCTCCCAAGCACTGGGAATAGAGGTGTGTATCACCACACTTGCTCTACATGCTAGCTGTAGACTTCCTTAGACTTCTAGATATACTACTGAATCTTCTTTGCTTGGAAGAACATGAATGGGCAAAGAAAAACACTGCAAGGAAGTGACATTTGGGGGTTTTAAAAATCAAGTTTGTGACTATCATCTTCCCAATAGTTACACTAATTAAAAAAAATGTTCTAAATCAATTTTTTTTTTAAAAAGAGAATTGTTCTTCTATACAAACAGAGCTTAGGTTAGCTAGACATTTAAATAAAGTCCCCAATATGGGAGCCAAAAGATATTACCGAAAAAGAAGTAATATCAAATAGGAAGAGAAGAACGTGCAAAAGGACAGTAATTGGAGAATGCCCTTCCAGGACTAAAGGAAACCTTTTGGAACAAAGGCTCCTCAGAAGTATGGCACAATGAATAAGAGGAGAACGTCACACTGTGCACCATCACTGTAGAATTTAGGACAACTGTGGGTATAGAAAAGATTCTAAGAATTTACAAAAAGAAAATTAAATGCAAAATACAAAGGGACAGATCTGAGCGTGTGGTTTCAGCAAGGTTTCCTGGATTGTCTCATCACCTGCAATTCTCAGGGTGATACACACATAGTAGCATTCTCTCCACTGATGCTAGCCAGGAGAGCTGGTCCAGCTGTGAGGAGAGAGGGGGAGGGATCAAGGGGTGGCAAATGATTATGCATGGGAGCTATGGAAAGTTGGGATCAGGATGAGGAAGGTGAATGTCCACTGTGGTACAGATCACCGTAACCTCACAGGGCCTCCTTCCGCCTTTAACCAGGCATTTGAAAGACCACAGCCCTAGGACCAGCCAGCAGAAAGCTTGCAGCTCATCCCATTCTGTCCCAAGGTGCATGACTATTCACAGTAATCAGCCGGCTCTATCCACAAACCACAGGTGACCACCTCAGGGAAAAAGACATCAGGCAAACAGCATGGACTGTTCTCTTGTCAGGTGGTACACCGATGAGGCGGTCACTGAGAGAAGAGGCAGTTGGCACACACTGAGAATGCTTCCCACATGACTGATTGCCACTGAGGACTGGAAACATTTACACTTTTTTTCTTTATCACTTCTCTTTCCTTTCGGTGCTGTATCTTTTCTGTAAAGTTAACTTACTGTGAGTGTGTGTGTGTGTGTGTGTGTGTGTGTGTGTGTGTGTATGTATGTATGTATGTGTGTGTGTATATATGTATGTATGTATGTGTGTGTGTGAGTGTGTATGTATGTATGTATGTATGTGTGTGTGTATGTATGTATGTATGTGTGTGTGTGTGTGTGTGTGTGTGTGTGTGTGTGTGTGTGTGTGTGTGTGTGTGTGTGTGTATGGAGTAAATATCAAGCAGGATAGTCTGCTTGAGAGCTATGACAAAATTACAGAAACATAGGAGTTAGGAAGAGTAGAGATTTTTCACCCAGCCAACAGCCTTTTCAACGTTTGGTATAATGTGTGAAGAAGCCAGATGGTTCCTGGAGAATGGCCATGGATGACAGAGAGCTAAATAAGATAGCTCCCACATCCTGACACTGCTCACCTTTACTCTTTCTACTGAACAATAGACAGAAGTGATAAGAGTCTTTCCATGCTCATTAGACTTTGCTAAAGTATTTTTTTAAATTTATTAGCTACTGGATTCCAAGACCAATTTCCAGACACTTTCAGTGGTCAACACTGGACCTTCAGAGTATTCTCAAGGTTGCCTTCCCAGTCCCCATGTCTTGAGGGGGTAGCCCTGGACTTTGTTACCTTGCCCACATCCTATAAAAAGGTTTCATTATTTAGATGACTACAGTGGTTTGAATGAAATGCCCCCTGGATGCTTGGTACCCAGTTGGTGTCACTGTTGGGAGAAGTGTAGGAGATGTGGCTTTGATGGAGAAAGTGTGCCACTGTGGCGAGCTTTGGGGTTTAAAAGCCTCCTGACACTCCTCGTGCTCTTTCTCTGTACTTTGTCCTTGTGGTTATAGATGGGAGCTCTTAGCATCTGACTCTAGCTGCCATGCCTGCCTGCTGCTCTGCCCCGACATCTGGATTGTAGCCCTCTGGAACCGTAAGCCCAAATAAACACATTTTCTTTTAAGTTGCCTCGGTCACAGTGTTTAACCACAGAAACAGGAAAGTAACTAATACAGTGACATGATGCGAAACCTTTGAGTATTTCACAGGTTTAGAACAGCATTTAAAAGATGTGTGCGTCCCTAAAAGAACAGGAGATGAATCCACACCAGTGCAAAGGCCAGGCACAGCTGTGAGAGTCTGGGGATTACTATCGTCTGATAACATGTGTATGATACCTCACAAAATTACTAGGGATAAAGAATCTTACCACAGTCTGTGTGTGCCCGTAAATGCAAAAGAGCTGCAGCCATGCTTGGGGCTTGTGCAATACTTCATACCCCTCCTCGCCCAATTCCCATCCTCTGAAAACTCAATAGAGAGAGGTACCCTGTGGGGCTGTGATAAAGATGCTCAAGAGGCTTCTGAGCAGGATAAGGTCCTTCTAGGACAGGCATACGTCTGTATGTCCTACTGCCATGTCCTTTCATGTGAGAGGTCAGCAGACACCCGGAAAGCCACATATGGGGCTGTGGAAAACGACCAGAGCAAATGCTTCCAATGGGCTTCTAATCTCAGGCACGGGCAGGGGCAGGAACTCAGCAGAGAATGCTAGAGAAGCAACTGCTGGCTCTTTATACAGCATTACAACAGGAGGAATCCACCACTGGCCCCACCTTAGTGATAATAAGACCCGCTGTTCCAAGTGAGGTTCCGATTGAAGGCCTGTGGCAAACGCTTTTGCTGAGATGGCACAGGGTCAAATCCTACAATGGTGGCATGCATATTTATAGCAACGTGGCAGAGTGTCTACAAGCTCTGTCACCAATGCCACGCAGGTTGTATCGGGGCCAGTGTCCTTTCAAGCCACTGAGCTCCCGCCGAGCTAAGCTACATGCAGTACTAGAGAGGAGATCACTCATCTGTGCAGATGCATGTTACATGGGTTGTATGTGCAGGAACATAAATCAGGAATGGGTGGCTATAGCAATGCAAGTGATCACAGACACCACATGGGCAGAAAAAGGAGAAGGCAGAAGGAGCCAGTGTGTTCATTAGAGAGCAATATGGGTAGTAGTAATTGCGGAGAGTTGGCCTGGGATAACACATACTAACAGTTGGACTGCACTTAGAGACTTCAATTTATGACTTACCTAATGGGAAAAGGAGAACTGTCCAGTTCTGGGTTGGCCATCATGAGAACAACAGATGTAAAAGGAAATACATACCAGAGTCCAGCAGGAATCAGAACCCCTGGCAGCTTCCCACATGGAAGCCAACAGCCCACTAATTTCTCCTGGAAATCAGGAAGCAGATGCCCTTGCCGAAGTATGAGCCAGCTGCCCTCAGGTGCTACCAGAGGCTGCTCACGGGGCCCATGGAAAGTCTGGTCATGGGAGGGACAACACGGGATGGTGTCTTACTTAGTGTCCTGTTGCTGTGAAGAGACACCATGACCAAGGCAACTCTTATGAAAGGAAGTATTTAATCGGGGGCTTGTTCACAGTTTCAGAGGTTTAGACCATGATCATCATGGCAGAGAGCATTGTAGCAGGCAGGCAGGCAGGCAGGTGCTGGTGCTTTAACTGATCCATAAGCTGCAGGCTAGGGAGGGAGAGAGGGAAGGAAAGAGAGAGGCAGGAGGTAGACAGACAGAGAGACAAGACAGACAGAGAGACAGAGAGTGGGACTGGTTTGGGCTTTTGAAACCTCAATGCCCACCTCCAGGACACACTTCCCCTAACAAGGCCACGAGCCCTAATCTCTCTCAACTATTGCCATCTGAGAGAGTCACTATCACAGTGACTGGGCATTCAAACGTATGAGCCTATTCAAACCACCACACATGGAAAATAGCCAAAGCCTCTGGCACGACACCCTGTGTACTGTCCTGTGAAGCCTGTTTTAGATCGTGGCCTTGTGTGTGGATGCCATGATAGGACCCCCACACGAGTTGACTTTCCCCACGGAAGACCGGCATCTAGATCATATAGTGCCATAGCTGTTGTCAGCCCAAGATAGAAGTAATCCCTTAGCTGTGTGGATACTATCATGGGCCTTTCCATAGACGTGACGGACAGGTGAAGCCACATCAAGGATTTCACCCAATTTAATGCTATGTGCGGGCGCCCGCTGAGAAGTGACAGTGACGGCAGTGATGACTCCACAGACACAGCTCTTCCCCCACTGCAATACATTAGGAAAAATACCGGGGAAGCCAGGCCTCACTGGTTTACAGTTAGGAAAACATGGCCTTTTGAGAGGCGAAGAGAGTAAAAGCCTCCCCCAACCCCAGCAAGATGTTAGATGTTCTGTAGCATGGCTACACGTGCTCACAGTGACTGTCACCTGTCTGGTTTTGTTTGCTGGCTCGGGAGCTGGAGCGGTGTCCTGCTGCGTCATTTCTGGCTCTCCTCCTTCCTCACCACCTGATGGCTCTGAAAGGAGATACGAAGTCCAGAAATTAAAGAGCGCCTCTCCCATTCAGTGCAACCTTGGTAGTACTGGCTTTCTTTAGAAGGCGACTTTAATGGAAATTATGGAAGTTGGAGACTGATTTAAGCACTCGGATGCTAGTTTTGTTTAGAATCTGAAAAACCAAAGATCACTAGAGAACATTTAATTGTGTATTACAGTCTGAGTCTGAAACGTCCCCTATGGTGTGATTAAGAAATGGTCCAACAGAGGGTGGGGTGGGGGTAGGATGTGCATGCATTTAGTCCCAGCATTCAGGAGGCAGAGGAAGAAGGATATTTATGAGTTCAAGGCCAGCCTGGTCTACACTACATAGCAAGCTCCAGGAAAAGCCAGGACTACATAGAAAGACCCTATTTCCAAAGAAGACCCAAACCAACCAAAGCAAACCAAACCAAAACCAAAACCAAACAAAAGGATGTGGTAGTGCAACATCTAGAAATTGGGGCTTAATCTCTGAAATTAGGCTCTGGGGGCGTGTATGCTTGATCAGTACAATTAGCCCCTGCGTCCTAGGGGCTAAACCTAGAAAAAAAGAAGACGTTTACACGATAACCACTTCACTCAAGCTAAGTACTACAGAAAAATGGTGTCCCATCCTGTGGTGTTTTGAATAGGAATGGTACCATAGTCATATGCTGAAGGCTTGGCCCATAGGGAGTGGCAACATTAGGGGTGTGGCCTTGTTGGAGGAAGTGTGTCACTGTGGAGACTGGCTTTGAGGTCTTATATGCACAAGCTAGGTCTATTGTGACAGTTTCCTTCTGCTGCCTGTGAATCAAAATATAGAACTCTCAGATCCTTCTCCAGCACCATGTCTGCCGCCTGCACGACACCATGTTTCCCACCGTGGTGATAAGGGACTGAACCTCTGAAACTATAAGCCAGCCTCAATTAAATGTTTTCCTCTTTAAGAGTTGCTGTGGTCAGAGTGTCTCTTCATGGCAACAGAACCCCTAAGACACCATCCCTATCACCAAAGGCCTAGACTCTAACCTAGGTAGAGCCATCTCTCCAGCCACGAAGTATCAACATATTTAAGAACTGAAATTGGAGCTGGAGCAATGGCTCAGCGGTTAAGAGCACTGGCTGTTCTTCCAAAGGTCCTGAGTTCAAAACTCAGCAACCACATGGTGGCTCACAACCATTGGTAATGAGATCTGGTGCCCTCTTCTGGCCTGCAAAGACACTTGCAGGCAGAACACTGTATACATAATAAATAAATAAATCTTAAAAAAAAAAAGAACTGAAATTGATAAGAGTATGTATAACAATACACAGCGATCATCATCCTAATTAATTACAGAATTAACAGTGTATTCTGGATAACAAGGCAAGGATGTCAGCTTTCCTCAGATTTGCTCAACAAAATACAATATGACAAGGAAATAAGCATCACATTGGAAAAGGACACAAGCCGTATCCATTTGCAGATCACAGGACTGCTTACATTACCACCACAACAACAACAACAACAACAACAACAACAACAACAACACAGAAAAACATATCCAGGACCTAAGGCTCATCCTTCTTGTAAAAGTAAAAATCCTCATATTGGAGTGTCTCACTGGAATCTCATTTTTCTTGTCTCCTATCCCATCTTCATTTGAGATCCTCCAGTGACGCCTTAGCTAAATCTACAGCCTTTTTCCTTTCTCTTGTCTCTGTATTACCACATGATTTCTAGACTTCAACTTGCAGATTAGCACATAAGTTTATTCTGCTCATGGCATGTGAGATGGTATCAAATACATATTAGGTTTCCTATCTACCTGAACCATATGCTTTCTGAGAATATGTGTAAGTGTCCAAAGTATTCAGCTCAGGGTTAGTTTGGAATTAAAAACCATCCCTTATTTACATTTTTAAAGATTTATTTTATATATAGGAGGTTTTTTTTTTTTCTGTCTGCATGTATGTATGTGTACCATGTGCATGTCTGGTGTCCAAGGAGGTTAGAAAAAGGGCAGATATCCTATAACTGGAGTGATGGATGGTATGAGCTACCATGTGGGTGCTGAGAACTGAACCCATGTCATCTGCAAGAGCAGTAAATGACAGCTGAGCCATCTCTCTAGCCCCTAGTCCTTATGAAAATGTTAAATTCTACCCCCCCCCCCCAGGATTCTCTGTGTAACAACCCTGGCTGTCCTGGAAGCCGCTTTGTAGATCAGGTTGGCCTTGAACTCACAGAAATCCACCTGCCTCTGCCTCCCAACTGCTGGGATTAAAGATATGTGCCACCATGCCTGCCTCTAAAAATGTTAAATATGTAATAGAACTATTTTCATATACTACTGTTAGCTTTAACAGTAACTTTAAGATAAAAAGAATGACCTACATATAAAGAGAGAGGAAGGGTTTGATTCTCCATTCCCTAGAATTTGCTAGCTGCAAAATATAGCCTATATTTGGCTACTTTAGTTGAAAATAGGTAACATACTTGAAAGACTCTATGCCCATGAGAAACATTTAAAGTATCTTGTTAATCAAATACTCTGAATCTCAGTTACTTCTTATTCCAAAAATTATTTCATCTTTTGAAACTTTTCACATAAAATGAGATCATCTTGTCACTGTGGCTTGAACACATTAGCTGTTTCCTTAGTCTGACATTTTTTGGTTCCAAAAGAGGAAACTGCTCCCCTGAAGTAAGGATGGTGGTTCTGTGATTTCCATTAAGAGCACAGTGCAAGAAAAGTATAGCAGTCTAAGCAAGCCAGTTCTTCATGGCTGCTGGGATGTGAGGTGACGCCAGGCTTGTCCCACTCAGTCCCAGTGGGTCATTCAGCCTGTGAAGCAGAGGCACCAAGGCAGGATTGCATTTCTTCAACTCCCCGAGGACTGTTTAAAAACCACACGGCCAGATGAGATTGGCTGCATTTTTCCGAAAGAGGAGGCAAGGACAATGTCCTTTTCCAACCCATGGCAACAGTATCAATTACAAACAGAAGGTTGCTCAGTTTTTTCTCCGCGTTTGCCTTTATCTCTATATAAATATCTAAAGTCCAATTTCCCAGCACCGAGGTTTTGAGATCAGGGATGCTGACAATGAAATCATACAGTCAACTGCTCTTTAGAAGTTTGTGAAAGAATGTTATTTAAATCAACCCATTCTTGCTGTGACGGCTGTTCTTGACTACATCAGGAATTAACCAAATCCCAGGCAGCTGGATACACTGGGAGGGGTTTTACTCAATTAAAGCACTTGAAGAGGAAGACCCACTTTTAATCCAGATCTTTTGAGAAGGGATGATCCACCTTTAATCTGGGCCACACCTTGTGGTGGCAGATTACATACAGGACATGGAAGAAGGAAGCTTTTGCTCTTTGCCTGCTTGCTCTTGTCAGGTTCATCTCTTCACTGGCATTAGAGCCTTCTTCTTTGGTATTCTGGCATATATCTCAGCTGGGAGGTCTAGGCTCATGGGCTGAACTGGATTCTTGAGCTTTCTGTTGGTGCACTGCCATTGTTAAAATAGATGGACCACAGCCTGTAAAGTCACTCTAATACATTCCATATGTATTTATTACAACTTATTTTCCATATTGTCTTGCATAGGAATCTGCACAATTTAGGTAAACAATCATTCAGAGAGTGGGTGATTGGTGCTAGTTAAGGTTTCTTATCACTGTGATAAAAACACTATGATCAAAAGCAACTTGGGGAGAAAGGGATTTATTTCAGCTTATAGTCGTAGTTCCTCAAGTCAGGAACAGGAAGCCAGGGCAGGAACTCGCGGCAGGAACCAAAAGAGAGGCCATGGAGGGACACTGCTCACTAGCTTGTTCCTATGGCTTAACTAGCTTGTTTTCTTACACAACTCAAGACCATATGCCCAGAGTAGCACCACAGTGAGTAGTGGGCCTTCCTACATCAAGCATTACTTAAGAAAATGCCCCACAGATTGCCCCACAGGGCAACCTGAAAGAGGAATTTTCTCAACTGACCTCTTCCCAGATGACCCTAGTTCTTTTTAAGTTGATATAAAACTAGTTAGCACAGCACTTATGGCCACTGTTGGAGTTGCTCAAATCTGCCATTGTGCATAAGAAGTCTAAAGTAGAGTGAAAGCAAGCAGTTATGTCCTGATAAACTTTACAGTAACATTTTTGATGGATTTGTTCACCAGCCTTAGTTTGCAAAACATTAACTTACTACATGTAAGTTAAAAGTAAAAAGAGGTTTCAAGGTTTGTAAAGTTTGTAATTGTTTGATAGGAACACCTATATATGATCATAGATAAACTTGTTTTGATTTTTGTTTGTTTGTTTGAGCCAAAATCTTGTTATACAGACCAGGCTGGCCTCTAACTCACCATCTCCCTGCCTTAGGGACTCTCTGGGCTCTATTCTTTCTTTCTTTCTTTCTTTCTTTTTTTCTTTCTTTCTTTCTTTCTTTCTTTCTTTCTTTCTATCTATATATCTATCTCTTCATTCATTTATTGTGCATGATTTTTGCCTGCATATGAATGTGCACGATGTGCATGCCTGGTGCCCTTGGAGGTCAGAGGAGGGCATCAGGTCCCCTGGAACTGTAGTTACAGATGGTTTTGAGCTTCCATGTGGGTGCTAGAAAGAGAACTCAGGCCCTCCTGCAAGAGCAACAACTGCTCTTAACTACTAAAAATCTTGAAAGGCCCCTGTCTTAGTCTCCAGAGGGTGGCAAATTTGTGTTTTTTAGAATTTTTCTACTTATGAACACTTATCTCTTAACCACTTACACATATATGAACATCTCCTCACTCCATTTTGAACTTGTCAGTTTTTAATAGTAATTCTAACAACTTTTTAAATTGCACACAACCTAAGTGTACCGGCACACAACAGTTCAGGAACTTTTAATGGCTTCCTGTTCAATTGCTCCCATGTAACGATGTTCTGACTCTCTTTCCACCTGGGGAGTGGTAAGGATTCTTCTGTATTTCTAAAAGTGTTTGGCTATTCTCTGGGAAAGCTACATCATATAAACTGAAAAGTCATGCTGCATATAGAGCCTTTAAATGCTCCAAAGAGTTTCGTTACAATTACTCATCCCTTGGAGCCAGATTGTTTTACTTGGCCAGGAGAACCAGGGCTCAGAACTCTCTTCAAGAACCTTGTTCCCAGCTCATTAAGAGACTCCCACCAGCATCACTAAGCAAGCACACGTTCCCACACTTCAGCCATGCAGGACACAGTGAGGGGCGGGGAGGGAGGATGAGGCAGCTAGGAGACAGGCTACAGAAGGGGAGGCAGTCAACTTCCTTGAGAGGTAGTGCGATAAAGCAGGTGCCATGTTTTAATTGCTTCTGTACATCCATAGGACAGTTAATACAGATACACTGTGACTAAAAGAGTAGGCTTTGCGGGCACTTAGGCCACGTCAACAAAGAATCATTTTATCTGTAAGTGCATCTCACTCCGGTTATTCAGGAAACAGTATCTTTGAACTTTACTCTCTCTTATCACCCCCTAACATCTTACCTCTTCCCTTAAGTTAGAAAGACCTGAAAGCAGAAATAAGGCTGTCCTAGGGCTGTAGCAGGCACCTCCAACTTTCCAAGAGAAAGAAAATGAGGGAGAAAGACGGGGGGAATGGAGACCTGGGGGAGGAGGTGGAGGAAGAGCCAGGAAGTCAAGCCCAAGTCTATCAAGCCAGCACATGGCACCCAGCCACTGGGACAGGCTGTTCAAGAATCTTGCCATGGCTGGCCATGATGTCGGCCTAGGGTCTACGTGTCAGGATAGTGGAGCCCCCACAGTCTTCTGAAGGCTTACCCTGATTTATCAGGCTCAATGCTGGAATAGCTTTCGCCATTCTGTGCCCCACCCCTACTGGCTCTTCCATTTTCTCTCTTGTCTTGATATTCTCTTATATACAGCAAGGAATGGGCTAGATTCTTCTTTTTCTCGTAAGCTCCTGAGTGTCCCTTCTTCCAAAAGACCCGACCAAAGAAATGGTTTAGGACAAAGGTCTGAGCCAGCATGCTGAAACGTAGTATCTGTTGGTCTTTTGAACTTGGGGCAATTCAGAATGGGAGTGGAGGCAATTCCTTCCCCCCATTTATTTTGCTATTTCTAATGGCAACAGCCACAATTTCCTCCACGTTCCAATAATGGTTCTATTTTCAGTCTGGGATGTCCCTAGCAACAGATTCAGAGTTTTGCTTACAAAATATGCTGCACGTTCCCACAGGAAACTTTAAAGCCAAGAATTTGGAGCAGGATGGCAATGTATGCGATGAAGTTGCTTTCCGGGTCCTGACATTCTGAGAGAGGCAGGGTGTTCACACCAACAAGAGCACCTGGGAGAGAACTTGGCTGAAGAGAGTCTGAGTTGGGAAAATGCTCGTGTTTCTCCTGCTACTTTTAAGTCAGTCGAGTTCAATCTTGCTTATTATCTAAAAAGGCTGACTACTCTAGTTTAGTAATACTCTATGTATTTCTTTAAAAAAAAATTAAAGATGAACCCTAGCGTGGTAGCACATGCCTTTGGTCCTAGTACTTGGGAGGCAGAGGCAGATAGTATTGCTGTGAGTTCTAGGCCAGCCTGTTCTACACAGAGAGTTCTAGGACAGTCCGGGCTGCACAGAGGGACCCTTTCTCAAACAAACAAACAAACAAACAAACAAACAAACAAACGTTTATTTTCTATGTCTGAGTGTGCTCACTTATCTGTATGTGCACCACATGTAGAGCCCAGAAGAGCCAGATGTCTGTCTGTGAACCAACACTTGATGTGGGTGCTGGAATGGGAGCTTGGGTCCTCTGCAAGAGCAGCACGTACTCTAAGCCACTGAGCCATCTCTGCTGCCCGCTCAATGTCCTTATTTAAATGCCCACAGAAAAAGCTCCTGGTGAACCACTAGCCCCACAGCATCCTCACTTCACCTGTGAACTCTCCAGCTTCCACCCGGCCTCAGTGGCAGGGGGAAGAGCCTTCAGTTGCCCCAAAACCAGGGGCTCAGGACTCGGCCACCTTTGTGACAAACACTGGGAGAAGGTCATACAGGAATCAGGGAAAACTTCTTTCTGCCCTGCAATAAAGCATCCCCACCTACTTTCTTTTTAGCTTAAAGGAAAAAGATGAGTTGGCTTGTGACATGGATCCAAGTTCAGTTCCGCATGTTCATGTTCCTTTCTGGTCTGCTTTATCCTGAGATAACTGTACATTTAGTTCCAATTGCCAAACTGTGAACTAGGTGAACAGGCTGTGATTGACAGTGGCAGCATTCTGTGCCTCAGTGTTTTTGCAGAGCCTACCAGATCAGTACATTTGGTGCATCTGGAAGCACTGTAGAAACTCTCCATTCCTAGATGAGAAAGCAGAAACAATGGCAATTCTTATATAGTCCTTATTTTTATACAAGACACCTCCAAATGCTCTAAGCAAATTATTTCAACTCTATTGTGAATCTTAAGAGTAGTGGGTTACCACCCACTTTACAGAGGTGGAAACTGAGGCAAGGTTGATGACAAGAATGCCAGGCTTTAGAGCCAGGCAGTATGGATTCAAAGCTCTACCCATGATGCAAAACTGCCCCAGTAAGTTGGAAAGTCAATTAAGCTCCTTTCTGGTGGTATGGGTGTCTACAGGATTTGAGCGCAGCTTAGTATAACCATGTATGTTACTTTTAATGAGCACTCATCTAAGCGAGAGAGAAGGTGTTGCATGTAGCAAGGAGTTCCTCTCTTCCCTAAAGCCCCAAACCAACGAGTCAGTACCCTTTCCCTTATTCCCTGTTTTATCTGTGCAGGAAACATAGGGTAGCACTGCTTTACGTCGTCACCATCTAGTTTAGTGTCTGTGTCCCACAGGGACTCATTTGTATGTTACTATGGGTTACTACTGCATAGGTGAAGGAACAGTGATGAGAACATCCTTGGGGCTATTTGATCCCTAAAAATATCTCTGAAGAATGCCTCATACATTAATTATTATGTGCATACAGTTTCGTGTATGTGTGTGAGTGTGTGAGTATGAGTGTGTGTGTGCCCTCAAGTGCACCAGAAATTAACCTTGACTGTCGTTATCTGTCTGTTCTTTGGAGACAGGGTCTCCCGTCAAACCTGAGATCACTGAGGAGGCTATGCTAGGAAGCCGGTGAACTCCTGTCTCGGTCCACACCTCCGGGCTCTTAGATTACAGACAGACGCCACCATCCCCGCTACATCATCACATCCGGCTTTTTACACGGGCGTGGGGGATCTAACTCAGGCTCTCCTGCTTGCATGGTCCGCTCTTTACTGACTGAGCCATCTCCCCGGCCTCTGCAGGACACCTTCTAATGGTTCCCAGAACAGGGCTCTGGGTGGCTGTTTTAAGAGGTGTCAGGACAGAGGAGGGATGGGAAAACACTAGGAAGTCTAAGGTTTTTAGTTCCAACTTTTATGATTTGGGGCAAATCACTTACTTTATGCTACAGTTTTCTCATTTGTCGACTGGTGAAGTCATACTGCTGTGAATTATGATTCTCTTTTGGTTTATGGTAAGTTCTCTTGGAAAGGTATACACCATGGCCATGTCAAAATTTCCACAGTGTGGTAGAATGCTGAAGCACTGAAGGAAAGGGAAACATCTTAAAAAATACAGGTGACTATGGCTCTTTATGTGGGTCTGCAAGTTATGTAATTTTTCCTAAGAGAAGTTTCTTAAGAAAGACACTGGAGTCTGGAGTCAGCCTTGTAGCCCAATGTTACAATGTTTAATCTCAGGGAAGACGGAATACAGTGGAAGGCACAATTCTGTTAGGATTGCCTTTGGCTCTCCCTCACAGAGACTCTGACTGCCGCTGATTACTTACTGCCCACCCTCACGTGTCTTGCAAATCCATAAATACTCATGTTCCCCATAGGAAAGGCCCTTTCTTAGAGCTCAGGACAATGTGATTTTCTGTTTTGTTCTTAGAGTTTCCTACTGCTAAACTGGCTTAAGGACATCAGGCTATCAACTCACTGTCAAGTCCATGCTAAGATGGTTTATCTTTAGAATGTTCCAGTTCCTTGGTCTGATGATGGCGTGGGATAAAGCAACATGGAACAGCCTAATGGACTAGATAAGATGGTCTAAAAATCTAACTCCATTTGTAAATCAAGGGTTCTTTGTTCAAAAATTAATTAAATTTTATAAAGAACTTGTAAATAAAAAACATCACTTAGTGAAATTTAATAACATTGTTTACCACTTTTCCTAATACAATGTGAGGACATAATGTGAGGCTGGAGAGGTGGCTTAGCAGTTAAGAGCACTGGCTGCTCTTGCAGAGGTCATGAGTTCAATTCCCAGCACCTACCCGGCAGCTCGCACCTGTCTGTAACTCCAGTTCCCAGGGGGTTACTGCCACTCTCACATGGACATACATGCAGATAAAACCTCAATGAACATAAAAGAAAAACATTTTATATATGTAAAGAACATAATGTACTAATTACAGATATTACAGACAATATAGAAAATTTAAAAGAAACAAAAATTTGGTTCTACTATAAAAAGATGGTTTGATTATAAATCAAAATTAAATTGATGCATTTGCTTCCATGTTTTGTTCTCGCTCTGTGTATGTAAGTGTGTGTGTATTCACAGATACATACTCAATTTTACATACCTAGGATTATGTACAATATATAAACACTTGGCCCTTTAACATTGTATGTAAACATTTTCCTATGCCAATAATAGTTCTTGGTTTTGTTTTGTAGAAAGGGTCCACTTATGTTGTCAGGATGGCTTCGAACTCATGATCCTCCTACTTCAGTGTCACACATTCTGGGACTAATGAGAGCAGACTACGTCCAGCTCTAAGTCACTTCACAGTGTGTCACATGGTGTCTCTTTTGAGAGCTGTGCACTGCCCGGAGATACTCCATTTTACATGCCATGTTTACGGTGAGTGACAAACAGGCAGGGGGCAGAGCTGAGAGCTCTAGACAGTCCAACAGGCTTCAGGCTCATTTTAAAGTCCCACTGCTGAAATGGTCTACTCAGTTTGCTCGCGTCTACCGATCTGACTGTTTGGTAGTGGTTCTGCACTTTGCCTGGGCAGCTGAACTTGACTCAGAAGTTCAGCTCAACTCTGACCACATAGCGTGACTCTGCAGACTGATAAAGGTTTGTTATGTAACTCCATGGAAATGGAAATCCTCTTGGCATCTCTATCAGCTTTCTGCGGCCTTCAAGAAGGCCTTTGGGAAACTCCTTGAAAACACACACACACACACAGACACAGACACAGACACACACAGACACACAGACACACACAGACACACACACACACACACACACACAGACACACACACACACAGACACACACACACACACACACACATACACACACACACGGAGGGAGGGAGGGAGGGATCTAAGAGTTAAATATTAGTAGTTATAAACAAGTAACCTGCATTTTTCCAAAGACCAACTACTGAGGGAAATCAGGACTACCTGGCAAATCGTGGCTGAGAAAACCAACACAGCTTATGAGTTTATTGTTAGCCCATAAATTCTGACATTGTGGAAAGTTACAATCATGTCTGTTTCTGCTCATGATAGTGTGCCACTACATTTAGTTACTTGAATATTATCTGTATTCTCATAAAAGATTTTTAGAAGGGAAACTACATTGTATAAGACATGAATTTTTTAAAAAAAAAAAACCTTAATTTCTACTTCCTAGAAGATTTGAGTCAATTTATGATTAACATTGAAAAATATTAACCATCTTATCACAACCCAGCAAACAGTGGGCATTATATTCTTTATACTACCAACCAGTCAAAACGACATATGTTAATTTGATTACAAGCAGGGCTCATCATTTTTCTTGTTTTAATAGTCATGTGCATTTTTACATGAGTAGAAATTCTTAATCTTTGCTCATTTGTCAAGGAAGTTTCAATGTTTTCAGTATCTATTGTTGAAGTCTTTTAATGTCAGTTAAATTTTAAATGTTTCATTTTTATTTTTAAATTATTTTTGATGTATAGATATTTAAACTATATTAAGATCAAATAATCATGTATTTTCATTGCAATTCTACTTGGAAAATTCCCTCATTCCAAAGCAGGTAACTTTATCTATGGCGGGGGGGGGGGGGGGGGGGGAGGTGTTTGAATCTGAGGCCTTGGGCTATATGCAGTCAAGGACAGCTGTAAATGGGCCCAAGAAAGAGTCATAAACTTACTTAAAATGCTATCAATCTTTTCTCAGTTTTCTTTTTTAACTTGAACACACTAGGCATCCTCTACCAATGAACTACATTCTCGGACTTGTTTTCACTTTTAATTATGAGACACGGTCTCACTAAATGCCCAGGCTGTCTCTGAACTCAAGGCCCAGAAAGGCCTTGACTCTGTTATGCCCTTGCCTCAGTCTCCTGAGTAACTGGAATTCTAAGTCTAAGCCACCAGTTTAGCTTTGCTTGAGAAATTTTATGTGGCTGCAGGTAGCATTTACTGATAATAAGTCATAAACATTTTTATTTTAAAATAATTCTTGTGTGTGTGTGTGTGTGTGTGTGTGTGTGTGTGTGTATAACTCTTACCACTTATTAAAGACAAGAAAAAATTTGCATACCAATTAGTGGATGTGCTGGTTTATTAGTATATTAAGAATTAAAGTTTGGGACTAGAGAGATGGCTCCAAGGTTAAGAGCACTTGTTGCTTTTGCAAAGGACCTGGGTTCAGTTCCCAGCACCCCCTGGTGGCTCATGTCCATCTGTAACTCCAGTTTCAGAGAATCCGATACCCTCTTCTGACCTTTGCAGGCACTAGACATGAACAGGGTGCACATATATACACACAGACAAGCAAAACATTCATTTTCACAAAATAAGACAAATATATATTCTTAAACAAAGAATGAAAATTGTCTGAATATTTGATACCTCAAGACACACATCTTCAACATTCTCCAGAGTTGATTGCTATTTTAACTTTATAATCATCAGTGGCTGAGAACTCTGCTCCATATAAATACATAGTATAAAATTATAAAAGCATGATTAGGGCCATTTTAGGGAGGTGGAATCCTGTCCTAATCCTAAGTCAAAATTCACTTAACAATTTTGTAAGAGCACAAAATTTGCAAGTCAAGAAGGAATGTTAAAAATTAAGCATTCTAAAATAATTTAGTGCAAAGAGACATTAACTCGATACTTCTGTGCTGAGGAAGCTGATGGGAAACTGGTAAGTCTTTGTTCACGATATTTCCTTGAGGATGGAAACTTGGTATTGCAGTAGGAACACTGCTTTGAACATACAGTAGTGTCAAATATGAGCAGGAGTGTTTCAGGCAGCATTTATTTGGTAGCATGAGCAGTACCAAGTGTCCAAGTCAAACCAAGGCTGCAGTTAAGTTGTGATGTGCAGCTCGGGTGTACACCTCATATTTACTGGAGGTAGGGATACCTCAGATTCATTACATGCTTGATTCTGAGTTAACTTTTGATCACTGCACATTCAAAAGCCTGGTGCTACTGACAATTCTTCTGAAATCCCTGGGTGTAGTTATGCGCCCCTAGAGTGGGCTACAACCCACAGTTTAGGAACGGTGGGTTTGAATACTCCCCGCATTAGAGCTGTCTTCCCTGAACTGGGGACGGGGTGGGGCAGAGCATCCTTTCATCCTTACATATTATACAAGTAACAATATAGAATCTGGTAGGTATTTCCCATCAACATTTGCTAAAACGCATCAAGAACTGACCCCATAACGTGAGTCAGTGGTTAAAGTTTGTGTGCTACATGGGAGAAGGCATTATGTCCAGTTGAGCTCTTCAGTAGCCACCAAAACAGACTATAGGGAAGACCTTATGGCCTGTAGAGTATACTGAAACAGCTTGTAGAATTAATCATTATTTCCCAACTGTGAGGGGAATTCAAGTCCAGGAAATCCACAATTTTGAGACCAAGTAATATTGGAGACTTCAAAATAGAGCTATCCAGTGTGATCTATAAAACAGAACACACTTTATAGGAACCAAGAAACAGCTGTTTCCCCATTTCTGTTTTAAAAGGGGAAACAGGCTACAGGACTCAAGGGTATATCCTCAGCACATGGAAGAAATTTATTTGCTTAGAGAAATGTGACATGGAGCTGGCAAAGGGCTTGGTTTGTAGGAGATAATGTCCTGGTGGGTAAAATTAAGAGGATAAGAAGGCTATACAGAGTCACTTCAGCACTGTGATTAATGAGAAAGGAAACACCAATAAACACATGAGGAAGAAAAAGAAAAGAAAGTTGAAACTAAAGAGAACTGTGTATACTCAAGGGAAGACACGAGCTGTAAGAACCCAGTATTGCTTACAGTAATAATGACTTTAGTTAAACAGATTTTAGGTGAAGATGACACTGATCTAGACAAAAGTAAAGAAACTGAAGCCCTGTCAACAGTAGCAGCATGAATATTGAGTTTCTCCCTACAGTGGAAGGGAGTTTTACATTAACAGTATCTGGAAAACACATTAAGACTCTGAGGGAGAATTTTAGAATGCTAGAATAGACTTAGAAACAGGTAACAGACAGAGAAGCATGTTTCAAATTTTCTAACTAGCAGCAACATTTTTGATATAACTAAGCATTTGTTGAGTTGAAAAGACTACACATTTTGAATGATTTACCATATTCTCTCAAGTGGCAGTTGGCAGCCAGCATTCTTTTGCCTTTTCTTTCTTTCTTTCTTTCTTTCTTTCTTTCTTTCTTTCTTTCTTTCTTTCTTTCTTTCTTTCTTTCCTATCTTCCTTCCTTCCTTCCTTCCTTCCTTCCTTCCTTCCTTCCTTCCTTCCTTCCTTCCTTTCTGTCTCTCTCTCTCTCTCCCTCCCTCTCTCTCTTTCCCTTCCTTCCTTCCTTCCTTCCTTCCTTCCTTCCTTCCTTCCTTCCTTCCTTCCTTCCTTCCTTCTTTCCTTCCTTTTTTGGTTCTTTTGAGACAGGGTTTCTCTGTGTAGCTTTGCACCTTTCCTGGATCTCACTCTGTAGACCAGGCTGGCCTCGAACTCACAGAGATCCGCCTGCCTCTGCCTCCCGAGTGCTGGGATTAAATACGTGCACCACCACCGCCCAGCACTTTTGCATTTCTTAAAAGCACACAATCATCATTATTTGGGGAAAATGACCTAATTCTTTCTTTAAAATAATAAAGTTAATGTTGGTTTCCTTCAACTCTGTATTTCTCTTCTCTCCTTCCTATGACTTATGACGAAAGTATTCACTGTGGCCATATGGATATGAATTCATTCATCCCTCAGATATTGAATGGGCACCTGTTCCATACCCAGTATTCTGCTCTGTCTGAAGGTAGCAGGATAAATAAGGTTCAGTTCTTACTCTGAGAAACTGACAGTAGACTGGAAAAGGCAGGTGTGTGCAAACAATTCAAATGTGATATGAGACTACAGTGATGGAGAACGGACGTAAGACTGGCAGGAGTTTGGGGTTGGGCTGACTAAAAGGAAGTACCAAGAGTCATCTGAGTTGGGGGACTGTATGCATCCTGCTAACTGAAATCCAGAAGTCTATATACAAAAGGAACGGGCAGTTATTGTGTGATGATTTAAAAGTTAAAGCATACAGTGTAGGAGATGCGTAGGAGCAGAGGGTTGGATGTCAACAAGAGCATCTTCACCCAGTGACGGCAATGGAAGAACTACCGCAGAAGAAGCAACGAGCCCGGACCTGAAAGCTCTTTCTGGTGAAAGCAGAGAAAATGAAGTGTGCCTGCATGATGGCGCTTGCAGGCACGTCTAGAATAGGCAACGTTAACTTCTGATGACCAGTGACTTCAGGGTGGGAGGGCAGAGCAGGACCGTCTGGGAAGGATCACAGGGAATCCTCAAGAATGACAGGGTTTGAAGAAACGTAGGCTTTGTTCAAATCTGTTTGGCTAGCAAACTTGTTAAATGTAAATGATATCTCAATCAAAATAAGACCTCAGCTGTCTTGGCTTATTTCTTACAGTACAGAATTCCCAATGGTGTTTAAGTGGAAAAAAAAGAAAAGAAAAGAAAACTTCTCTACTATGTTTTTTTTTTTTTTTTTTTTTGATAAACTGGAGTTTCTTTTGTGTTCTTAAGGAAATAAACATAATAACCAGTAATGAAATTCCTCAATGATAAGTCTTATGGAAACACAGTGTGTGAGTTTGCAGCAGCAGAGGGCAAGAAGGCAGCAGAGCTCAGCATCAGGTGGGCTTGGGATCTAGAAAGGCATCGCGAGAGCACTAAGTCTCATTTGGAAGAACATGAGAAGACGTGTGGGCATGGGAGGGGAGGGCTGGAAGTGTGCTGCTTGTGCTGTGTGTAATCGGATTACCACCTCACTGTTGAGAATTTAGACTTGGGAAGGCTGGGGCGTGGCCCAGACTCTGCAGGCAGAGCAAGCATCCACAGAGAAACCTTGGGCTCTCATTGTTTTCTGTCATGGGTAGAGGTTGCTCTCACTCTGGGGAGCTCCAAGAAAAGCCACTTGTGAGGCAATTCCCTCTGCTGGACAGAAAGAGTGAGGATCAGGTCCAAGCCTTGGCGATAGAGGCGTGCTATCGGTAAGAGCTGGAAGATAATTATGACAGAGACAAACATGGTTCTCAAATTGATATAGTCATGTTTCCCTGTTTAAAAATGATTGAGGGCCATGGAAACAGCCGAAGGCCAGCATTTCCCAGTGGGAAGCCAAGGCTGGTAGTGAGCTGTACAGGTGGATCACCGTTTTCTTTTCATAGTTCACTCCTCTCATCCTCTGCCCAGCTTTTCTGCTGTCGTTTTCTGCCAAATAGTTCCCAGCAATGGCAAGGAAGCAACAGTGTCCTCAGAAGTGTATTTGCCTACCTAAGCATCACAACCACGTCAGCTCAAGTCTCAACGCACAGTCCCTTCCTCTGTCTAGCAGCTCAGAGGTCAGTGTGCAAAGTTGAGTTTGGTTTTTATATCACTGTTTTGGTATACAAGAGAATTCCCATTGTCACGTTTTAAAGAACACGAACTAGTCCACCATCTCTTTAAAGTCAGGTGGCAACCGCCATCTATGAGAATGAAAGCAGGTTGGGACCTCACTGATGAACTCGCTAGCTTCTGAAGCGGTTCCCAGACTTGAGGTGTATGCAAATGTCTCTTTCCACAGACGGCAGCCCAGGCACAAATAAATCTCCCCAGGAACATTTTACCTTACTTTTCAGTTATTTTAACTTGGTGATTAGAACTTAGTGGAAAAGGTTAACATGACCTTTTACATCATAGGCTCCACATGGTGATTGCTTTTAACATAGAGAAGCATTCCCTAGCACCATTTTCTGAGTTGGACACCAAGCCCTAGGGCTAGAGTTTATTTATATTGGCTACTTTATACCTTCTCACTCACCCCTCCAGTTTCCCTTACCTTCATGCCAAAAAGCAGACACAGAGTTTTTCCTTTTTATAATTTACTATGTTGAACATACATCCAAGTCAGGATGCCCCTTTCATCCACAGGAAGAGTCTGGGGCCACCTGACTCATTGACAGGACAAGCACAGAAATAGAAAAGGCAGCTTGCCCAAAAAGGAGAGACCAGTGGAAACTTTGAAGGCAGCACAGATCTAAGGAGCTATGTCATATGAAACGAATTCTGAAGTCAGCGATTAGAGTCAGGTTACAATCCAACTATAACTGTGCTGCTAATTACTCAACCCATTACAACACTTATTTCATTGAGAGACACTTCTAAGGGTGGGCTAGGGGCAGAAGGAAGGAAGGAGACAGCCGGATACGTGGCAACTCTTTCCTTTTACAAACAGACATGCCTAACAGGCTCCTAACTGAAATGATGACTTTTTGCCCGAGTGAGAGATCATACGTGTCACAGTCTCCCCTTTGCAGCAAAACAAGACATCCCAGAACACAGCTCTCCAGCAAATCACAAAAGATCACTGAAGAAATCATTTGGCTTCTGTGGCAGCATAAGAAGCACTGAGGAGAGATGTCTACAAAAGCCTTCTCCTTACAGGAAGGAGGAAGGGGATAAACGAGGTGCTTTGAACAGTCCAGCTCTATGTATTCTGGACTTCTAAAGACTTCAGGGTTCAGAGAAACACTAAGAAGGAATGGCAATGGCCAAGGGGGAGCTGTTGAAAGAATGCCAAGTACTACGAACAGGGGCAGCTATAAATATAGGGAATGAGTTAAGACAACATGAAGCAAGTAGCTGATGGCTTGAGACTTGCACACATTAACCATTCTAAACCATCACATCAGCACACTGAAGGATACAGAGGACCACCACCTGATGGCTGCTCCAGGCAGGCACTGCGCCATGGGCTGTCTGCTACCTCAGGGGTATCATCGTCTCCCTTCCTGCACAGGTCCTAGGTGGCCCCTGGCCATCTGGAGGTGTATTCCCAATACTATCGCTGTTGGCACTTGCCCAACAATACGGAGTGGTGGTTTCCGTGGGAAGAGACCCATCCTACGACTCGTTTGTTGCAGGGTTACATCACATAGGGCTGCTGAGGTCAAGGTCAGCATTTGTGACCTGGGGGTCACTGGAAAGGTCTGAGCTTCTCAGGTCTCGCTTTCTCTCACCATTTCTGTTCCCCACTTACTCTCCTCAAAAGAAAAGAAGGGGAGTAGTGATGCCTGAAGCTGAAGGGTACAACTCAATGGCTAGAAACCAGACTTGTCCCATGGAATCAAATCATCACACTGTTGGTGACAGAGTTAGGACAGTTGAGAAACCAGCTCCTAGTCCAATGTCTAATTTTCAAGTTATTGTTGGGGCTGAGATTTCTCTCACTTTGCAGCTTTTATTTTGGAAAATTTCCAAAGCACACTTTTAGTCATATTTGAGTAATTGAAACATGAAAAAATTGCAATGTTTTAGCCACATTAAATTCTAACCAGATGCTCTTAAAGTTTTTGCATGTATGCATCACCTTTTGCTCTAGCAGAGAGGGGTGGAAACATGCCCATCAGAAACTGGAAATACCGTGCTCCTAAGAGGCACCATAGCCTATGGTCATACTGCATCTCCAAAGAGGAAGTAAAGGGGATCCCATTGGTCTCTCTAGTTCTCCCTTTCTCCTCTCAACATGGGGAATCCAAGTACAATCAAGTTAACCCTTACTGAATGCCTTCTAAATGCCAGGGGCAGTGCTGAAGGGCAGTGGGGAGTTGGCAAGGATTTAATCAGCCTGCAAATGGAAAATACCATCTCTCTAGGATTCTGGTAAGGAATGTTGGGACTGGGTTCCCACTTGAATGGCTAAAGCACTAGTGGCAGTGTTTCCTTTTCCTTCCATTAACAGGAAGCAGAGGGAGAAGTGGCTGGGTGTTTGAAAGAGCAGTGTCCCTGGGAAGAAAGCATTCTTCGCAAGGGAGCTGCATCCCAAGCACACATATACTCTCAGCACTTGGAAGGTGGAGGAAGAGGCAGGAGAGCGGAGAGCACAGGACATGTGCCCTGCTTAACTTGAGGCCAGTCTGGGATACGTGAGACATGGTCTCAAACAAACAAACAAACAAACAAACAAACAAACAAACCTCACAAATAATAACAGGTTGTCATTAGGCTGTTAATCCCACTGTTACCATCCCTGCAACAAATCCAACTTGTTTGGCCTTCTGTAATCCCATCCATCCATTCTTAACATGAGTGTGCAAAGTGTGTGTGTGTGTGTGTGTGTGTGTGTGTAGGGGGTGGTGGCACAGTATGGCTGGGAAACCTGGAGCCTCACGGCATGCTAGGCAAGCACTCTACCACTGAACCACAATCCCAGCCCTGAAATCTTTAAAAATGTAAATAGGGTCACAAGACTGTTCTGATTAAAACTCCACAACCTTGTGCTCTTGCAATCAAAGTAACACCTTAGTCTTGGCTGTCAAAACACTGTGCAATTTTTATGACAAGAAATCAAAATCTTATCTCCCCTATCGTGATGGCTCTTCTTGGTTGTCAACTTGACTACATCTAGAACTAACTAAAACCCAAGTGGCTAAGCACACTTGTAAGGGATTTTTTTCCCTTTAATTAAATCATTTGAAGTGGGAAGACCCACTTTTAATTCAGACCATTTGAGGTAGGAAAACAGACCTTTAATCTGGGCCACATCTTCTGGTGGCAGCCTATATAAAGGACGTGGGAGAAGGAAGCTTTTGTTCCTTGCCCACTTGCTCTCACTCTCCCTGGCAAGTTCAGACCTTCACTGGCACTACAGAGCTTACTTCTTCAGGATTCTGCCTATATTGAAGACCAGCTGAGACATTCAGCCTTGTGGACTGAACAACTATTGGATTCTTGGGCCTTCTGTTAGTAGACAGCCATTGTTGGGCTGTTAGCAATTCTAATAAATCCCCTTCATGTATGTACACACACACACACACACACACACACACACACACACACACACACACACTCATTCTATAAGTTCTGTTCCTCTTGAGATCCCTGACTAATACAGATTTTTGTACCAGAGTGGTTCTAGAGCAACAGAAGTATAAGCGTTTTAATTTATTTAATTTATTTATTTTACATCCCAACTGTAGTTTCCCCTCCCTCCTCTCCTCCCATTCTCTATCCCCCACTCCACCCCAGCTGCAATCCACTCCTCCTCCTGTTCCTGTTCAGAAAGGGGGAGGCCTCCTATGGGTATCAGTAAAGTATGGCATATAAGGTTTCGGTAAGACTAAGCACCTCCCCTTGTATTAAGGCTGAGCAAGGCAATCCAGTATGAGGAATAGGTTCCCAAAAGCCAGCCAAGGCATTAGGGACAGCCCCTGCTCCCATTGTTAGGAGTCCCACAAATAGATCAAGACTGTCACATAAATGTAGAGGGCTTAGGTCGATCCTATGCAAGCTCCCTGGTTATTGGTTCAGACTCTGTGAGCTCCTATGAGCCCAGATTGATTCTGTGAGTTTTCTTGTGATGTCCCTTGACTCTTCCTCCTTCTCTTCAGTAGGATTCCATGAATTCAGCCTAATTTTGGCCGTGGGTCTCTGTATTTGTTACTAGGCGTCTTAGCTGGGGTCATTCTTGTAGGTTTGTGGGAGTTTCCCTTGCATTAGGTTTCTACCTGTCCCCCAAAAGTGCTCCCCTCCTCAACCTCAAAATTCTCAACTTTCCAACATGACTTGTATGCTCACACAGGTTCTATTATAAATATCTGTGTGTGACATTTACACAACAGAGTATTACTCAGCTGCCAAAAACAATGACATCAGGAAATTTGCAGGCAAATGGATAGAACTAGTAGAAAATTATCTGGTGTGGGGTAACTCAGACCCAGAAAGACAAACATGGTATGTACTCACTCATGAGTGGGTATCTGCTATAAAGTAAAGGATAACCAGGCTCCAATCCACAGATCCAGAGTGCCCTGGTAACAAGGAGGGCCCAAAGAGGGATGCATGGATCTCCCTGGGAAGGGTAAATAGAAGAGACCTCTTGAGTAGAGTGGGGGTGGGTGGGCATGGGAACTTGAGGGATCGGATTGGGGGTGTGCGTGGAGTGGGAGAGTACTGAAAGAGATGACTGGAAAGGGGGCCATTGTAGCATCAAGTAGAAACCTGATGCAAGGGAAACTCCCAGAGGTCTACAAGGATGACCCAGGGTAAGATTCCTAGCAATACTAGGTAGCCCAAACTGGCCATTTCCTGTGACCAGATTGGTGATGACTGTAGAGAGCCGCGTGTAGCCGCACCCTAAAGATGGCTCTGGCTTCTACCCTCTGCCTTCCCGATGGCAAACACTCTTTATGGTAAACAGCTCCTTATTTGGCTATGGCTGGATTCGTGTGTTGCTGGCATATGCGTGAACCTGTGGACAGTGCCCACGTTTCTGCTTGGGGTTGGCAGCCCAGCCCTACTTAGGTGCTGGGAGAGGCTTGCCCCAGCGAGAGAGACACAATGTAACTAATCAAAGGTCTGATTAAACTGTAATGAGAAGGATCCCAGTGTCACGTCTTCCTTGCTGGTCGAGGCGGGCGCGACAAGTGGTGGCCCGTACGGGGACAATTACCACGGCTCTCTCCGGATTCAGAACTCATTTATAGTCAGGCGGTACCGGTAAGTCCTCAGAAAAAACTGGGGATCCGCGACAAAAGTGGGTAACGCTCACCTGTAGAAGGGAGAGCGGGAAAGCAGAGCTGCGACTAGAGCGGACGGATAATTTAATTGGGCCGCGACTAGAGCGGACGGGTAATTCAATTGAGCCGCGACTAGAGCGGACGGGTAATTAAAATAACAAAGTCAACAGGTGGAACCTGTTCTGCGACTACAGCAGACGGGTAATTTGCATAACAAAACCCGCGGGTAAAACAAACCAGCAGGTAAAACAAAACAAGCAGGAGCCCGGAGGGCTGGAGCAATTCTGCAAAGGCTCTGAGAAACCTCCGAGAAACTTTTCAAATTGAGGAAAAAAAAAAAAAAAAAGTATACTAACATGGGCGCCTCCTCCTCGCACCCAATTTTTTTGGCTCTTAACGAGCTGCTTCTCTCTAAGAAACTGAAAATAAAAAAACGCACCTTAGAATGATTTTTACAACAGTGTGATGTAATTGCTCCTTGGTTTGCAATTTCAGGAAGCCTCACAGTGCCTTCCTGGGAGAAGTTGGGAAGAGACTTAGATTTTGCCGCAGAGCAGGGCACACTTAAGCAGGGGGTTAGACCAGTCTGGAGACTAATAAGATGATGTTTACAAGATCAGAGATGCAGTGAGGCAGTTGAGAATGGTCAAACTGCTCTGGAAATACTGCAGGAAGAGAGATCTGGCAGGGCAGCCTCGGACAAGACAGCCACAAAGAGAACACTACCAGGAAAGACAGGGCAAGTAAAAAAGGAGACAAAAGCTGAGCAAAAATATCCTAGCCTTTCTGAGTTGGAAGACTCGTGTGCTTCCGATGTTTACTCGTGTGCTTCTGATCTCTCCGATTCTGTCTCGGATGATGAGGATGTTGAATCCGTTTGTGAGTCGTTGCAATGAGTAAGGGTTAGAAAGAAAAGAAAAGAAAGAGGAGGATTCAAACAGTTAGAAAAGGGCCATGAGAGCATGATCCCTTCTGCTCCCCCTCCGTATCCTGGGGCAATGGGGGCAGAGGGCGGAATGTCTTTTAATCCTGGAGTATGGAGAAAAGTCAGAACGGAAATGCAAGCTGCATTCCCTGTATTTCAGAATCCTCAGAATCAGAGGTATCATGAGCCTCTAGAATTCAAGGTTGTAAAATCATTAGCAGAGTCTGTCAGGACATATGGCATTACAGCTTCCTTTACAGTAGCTCAGTTGGAAGCTCTGCATAGGCATGGTATGACTCCCTCAGACTGGATGAACCTTGCACGAGCCTGTTTAAGTTCTGGTCAGTATTTAGATTGGAAAGCATTTCTGATAGAATTCGCTAGTGAACAGGCTGCAGCTAATAGGGCTGCTGGTGGAGGTCAAGCTGCTTGGGATATGGATATGTTACTTGGACAAGGTAGATTTGCAAATCAGCAAAATGGGTATCCTATCCAGGTTTATGAGCAAATTAACAACATTGCTACCAGAGCTTGGAAGGCATTGCCCAATAGAGGAGAAGTTAGTGGTAATCTCACTAAAATTGTCCAAGGACCCATGGAACCCTTTTCAGATTTCGTAGCTCGCCTAGTGGATGCAGCTGGAAAGATATTTGGTGATCCTGATACAGCCATGCCTTTAGTTAAGCAGTTGGTTTATGAGCAGTGCACTAAGGAATGTAGAGCTGCTATTACACCTTATAAAACTAAAGGATTGGAGGTTTGGATGAAAGTATGCAGGGAACTAGGGGGACCACTAACCAATGCTGGGCTGGCTGCTGCAGTTTTACAAATTAGCCAGAAAAGGGCAGGTGGCACTGGGACTTGCTTCCGATGTGGAAAAATGGGGCATATGAGACGCAACTGCCCCCAAGGAGGAAGTAATCAAGGGGAAAGTAACCAGAGACCAAATAGTGCCCAACGCCTGGTCCCGCGACTGTGCCCTAAGTGTAAGAAAGGAAAACACTGGGCAAGTGAGTGCAGATCAGTCAGGGATGTTAATGGACAGCCTTTGAGGAATAATACTCCTTCAAAAAACGGACAGCGGGGCCCCCAGCCTCAGGGCCCACAAATATATGGGGCAATGGAGGATCAGAGACAGGAAGGGAACCAAGAGCAGTGGCCAACCCTCAGACATCCCAAACACCGCGGCGAGCCACTGCAGGTTCAGCAGGATTGGACCTCCGTGCCACCTCCAGACTCATATTAACCCTGCAAATGGGGGTGCAAGTAGTGGAGTCTGATTTTCAAGGCCCCCTTGACCCTGGGACAGTGGGATTGTTAATAGGGAGATCATCTACTACCTTAAGGGGATTATGAGTCCATCCTGGAATAGTTGATTCAGATTATACAGGTATAGTTAAAATCATGGTTGAGTCACCAAAAGGAATCACTGCCATTTCCCCGGGAGACAGAATTGCACAACTTATCCTGCTACCCAGCTTACATGATTCTCACCCAGCCTATAACAGAGAAAGAGGAAGTAATGGATTCGGCTCTTCAGGCACAGATTTAACATTTTTATCTTTAGACTTAGATCAGAGACCCACATTACAGTTAACCATTAATGGCATTAAGATAATGGGACTTTTGGATACTGGTGCAGATCGCAGTATCATAGCTAGCAAAGATTGGCCTTGAGGTTGGCCTATACAGGCTTCCTCACAAACATTGCAGGGACTGGGTTATGCCAGTGTTCCAAATGTTAGTGCAAATTTGTTAAATTGGCAAGATTCCGAAGGTCACTCTGGCGTTATGCAACCCTATGTCCTTGAGCTTCCAGTGTCCCTCTGGGGGAGGGATCTTATGAAATCCATGGGCTTTCAGTTAAGTAATGAATACTCCAAAGAATCTAAAAATATTATGAAAAACATGGGGTGTCATCCTGATTTGGGCCTGGGAAAATTTTCACAAGGCAAAAAGGAGCCAATACAAACAGTACCTAGGAAACCCAAACAAGGGTTGGGTTTTTCCTAGGGGCCGCTGAGGAGGGCATTCCCATAACCTGGGTAACGGAGGAGCCAGTTTGGGTTCCTCAGTGGCCACTCTCCTCTGAGAAATTACATGCTGCATATCAATTAGTGAAAGAGCAATTGGAGAAAGGGCACATTAAACCCTCTCTTTCTCCCTGGAATACACCCATATTTGTCATCAAGAAGAAATCAGGAAAATGGAGATTGTTACATGATCTTAGAGCTATAAATGAACAAATGAGAATTATGGGACCTGTACAGCGTGGTCTTCCATTGCTGTCAGCCTTGCCTGAAAACTGGCCTATTATTGTGGTAGATATTAAGGACTGCTTCTTTTCCATTCCACTGAATAGCAAAGACAGTGAGAGATTTGCTTTCACTTTACCGTCCACTAATCATGAGGAACCTGATAAAAGATATCAGTGGGTTGTATTGCCACAAGGCATGGCCAATAGTCCTACAATGTGTCAATTATTTGTAGCAACTGCTTTAGAACTTTTGAGAGTACGTTTTCCAGGCTTGAAATGCCTCCATTACATGGATGATATACTGTTAGCAGCTAAAGAAGAGAGCATTCTTCAAGAAGCATATAGCTCACTTGTAGAACTGCTAAAGCAAAAGGGACTCTGTATTGCCCCTGAGAAGGTGCAACAGAGCAAAGTTGTCAATTATCTTGGCTCTAAAATAACTAATCATCATATCATGCCACAAAAGGTAGAGTTAAGGAAGGATCATCTTTGCACATTGAATGATTTTCAAAAATTATTAGGAGATATAAATTGGATAAGAGGAAGTTTAGGAATGGCCAATTATGAGTTAAAACCATTATATGATATTTTAATTGGAGATGCAGCCTTGGATTCACCGAGGCAATTAACCAATGCAGCCCGAGAAGCCTTAACAAAATTAGAAGATAAACTACAAAGAGCTTTTCTTCAAAGAGTACAAAATAATGAGGATATTACCCTGTGCATTCTGCCTACCCAGTTACAACCTACGGGAATTTTATGGCAAAAAGGACGCTTGTTATGGATTTATACTAAAATCTCACCTGCAAAATCAATTGAGTATTATCCTGTTGCTGTGCCATTACTTGCGCAACAGGGTATTCAGCAATGTTTACAATATTTTGGGACATCACCACAAACGCTAGTTGTTCCTTATGATTCTACTCAAGTCAAGGTATTATGTACTGCCATAGATGATTGGGCAATTCTGCGTTGTACCTATCCAGGACACATAGATTGCCATTATCCTAAACATCCACTATTAACTTTCTTTAAAGAACATCCTGTAGTTTTCCCTAAAGTAACTGCTTCAAAGCCCATTCCAGGAGCAAGTGTTATATTTACAGATGGGTCTAAGACAGGCTGTGGTGCTTATATGGTGGATTCTAATGAACCTGTAAAGCATCAATTCTTGCCAGGTGCACCTCAACAGGTGGAGCTTTCAATAGTTCTTGAAGTTTTCAAGGCTTGTCCATTTGCATTTAATTTAGTGTCAGATTCTAGTTATGTTGTTAATGCTTTAAAAAGCCTTGAATGTGCAGGGCCCATCAAATCTTCTAGCCCGGTTAGCTCATTGTTTGGACAATTACAGAAACTGATCTGGCAACGTAAAAATCCCTTTTTTGTGCAACATATCCGTGCACATACCAGTCTGCCAGGTCCATTGGCTAAAGGCAATGATATAGTAGATCAGTGTACTAGACAGGAATGGATGTTTGTGGCTTCTGCCATACAACGAGCACATGCTTTCCACAAAGAATTTCATGTTAATGCAAGGACATTACAACAAAAGTTTTCTATCTCACGTGCAGAGGCACGAAAGGTGGTACTAGATTGTTCCCAATGTGTCATTTTTCATCATCCTTCTAGATTAGGAGTTAACCCTCGTGGCAAATGGATATTACATATATCTCTGAATTTGGACGTGTCAAATATGTACATGTATCTGTTGATACCTGTTCTGGAATCATTCATGCCACCCCAATGGCAGGAGAAAAAGCCTCTCATGTCATTGCTCATTGCTTAGAAGCTTGGGCAGCATGGGGTAAGCCTCAACAGTTAAAGACAGACAATGGTCCTGCATATACTGGACAGAAGTTCACTTCCTTCTGTCAACAGATGAATGTGCAACTTGTACATGGCCCACCATATAATCCACAAGGTCAAGGCATTGTGGAGCGTGCTCATCGCTCCTTGAAGGAGTTGCTTCAAAAACAAAAAAGGGGAATAGGCTATGGCCATACCCCTAAGGACAGACTTTCTCTTGCATTATTTACTCTGAATTTTTTGAATTTGGATGCTTCCAATTGTCATGCTGCAGATTTATCTAAAAAGTTGTCTAGTTATCTTTTAGGCAATTGGACTGGAGAGTTCGATAACCTGATGGACCAGCTGAGAGTGGCTATTGTCACGGTGAATTCGACTCGAGTGGATACCGGACTGGTGGAGGGATTGTCTTCCTGGATTGCTACAGCCATGGGCCACATGAAGGAGTGGGCGGGAATAGGAGCCCTAGTAGGTTTACTGGTGCTCACCTCCCTAGTATGCTTGTGGTGCATTTGTCGCATTAGGATCTCACAGCGTCGCCATGCAGCCATGATCGTCCAAGCCTTTATGGCCATTGATGTAGGACAGTCTCCCCAAGCCTGGTTGGCTACTTTAAAAGATATTTAGGCACAGGATGTGAGGCCTGCGCACTGCACTTGAGGTTATGATACGCTGACCTCAAGAAGAGCAAGTCTGATTGCATGTGGGTTGGTACCCTAACTCCCACCTCTGTGAAAAGGGTATCGGATGGGTCTAGTGTTCTCTAGGTGGACGACGCCTGGACAAACATTAGTACATGTTCCATTTTAGCAGAGATCAGACCTCTACTCTTGCCTGTTGCTTTGTAAAACAAAAAGGGGGAAACTGTAGAGAGCCGCGTGTAGCTGCACCCTAAAGATGGCTCTGGCTTCTACCCTCTGCCTTCCCGATGGCAAACACTCTTTATGATAAACAGCTCCTTATTTGGCTGTGGCTGGATTCGTGTGTTGCTGGCATATGCGTGAACCTGTGGACAGTGCCCACGTGGCTGCTTGGGGTTGGCAGCCCAGCCCTACTTAGGTGCTGGGAGAGGCTTGCCCCAGCGAGAGAGACACAATGTAACTAATCAAAGGTCTGATTAAACTGTAATGAGAAGGATCCCGGTGTCCAGTCTTCCTTGCTGGTCGAGGCGGGCGTGACAGATGACCCCAACTGTCACCAGAGAGCCTTCATCCCGTAATTGATGGAAACAGATACAGAGACACACAGCCAAACATTAGCTCAGGGAATCCTGCTGAAAAGTGATACTTTTTTTAAGTATCTAGAATTGGCTTTCCAATTCGCCAACATCTATACTTACCAGAGCCTCTTCTAGAATCTCAGAGGTTACGCCCATGGCGTGAACTATTTTACAAACTTAAGGAGTCCAGCAGTGTGAGGCATGCAGAGATATTGCCTCTAAGGTGAATGATAAGTTATTGTACCTGGCCCCTCCTACCACTAAGAAAGGAGCACCATGTTTAGTGGGCCTATTTGGATTCTGGAAACAGCACATCCCTCATTTGGGTGTGTTACTCCAGGCCATATCCCAATTGAATTGAAAAGCTGCTAGTTTTGAGTGGGGCCTAGAACAGGGGAAGACTCTTTAACAGGTCCAGGCTGCTGGGTAGGCTGCTCTAGCAATTAGACCATATGATCCATTCGACCTGATGGTACTTGAGATATCAGTGGCAGGTAGGGATGCTGTTTGTAGCCTTTGGCAGGCCTTTATAGGTGAATCAAAAAAGAGACCTTTGGGATTTTGTAGCAAGGCTCTACCAACATCTACAGGCAACTCTTAACTTATTGAGAACAAACTCTTGATCTGATGATCTGATATCAGGCCTTGGTGGAAATAGAACATTTGACTATGGGTCACTAAGTTACATGTGATCTGAGTTGCCTATCATGAGCTGGGTGTTATCTGACCCATCAAGTCATAAAGTAGGATGTCACAGCAACAATCTATTATTAAATGGAAGTGGTAGGAATGTGATAGGGCAAGACTTGAAGGTACAAGCAAGTTATATAAGAAATTGCCCAAATGCCTATGGTTTTGACTCTGTTTACAATGCCATCTGCTGCCAAGTATGCACCTATAGCCTCATGGGTTGTGCCCCATGATCAGCTGACTGAGGAAGAGAAAACTAGGGCCTGGTTTAGTGATGGTTCTGTAGAAGTGGGCAGCAGCATTACAACCACTTTCTGGGGCAGCCCTGAAAGACACTGGTAAGAAGAAATGTAGTGGATAGCCATCCCAGCATTGGCCTGGAAGTTCCAACCCCCATTGAGGCTTCGGTAATGGTCACACCCACAAGGTGGGGTGGAGGAGGAAGCGGAAGACCCAGGATCGAGAGGAGGGCTCTCGCTCTTGGTTCCGGGACCCTGGACACTGGATGTAGATCGAGCAGAGTTCTCCAGAGAACACCACCGGACTGCGCTATACCTTTGCCAGACGCTGCAACCTACCCCTTCATTTGTAAGTTATCCCACAAAATAAACCTCCCTTTTAACTACGTGGAGTGGCCTTAATAATTTCACCAATATCTGGCGCCCAACGTGGGGCACGAACCCACGACCCTGAGATTAAGAGTCTCATGCTCTACCGACTGAGCTCCTTTCTTACATGTCATGACATCTTTAAATCCAAACCTTCCATTCTGATAAAAATGATAAGTTTTTTCCAATAGCAATCTCTGAAGTCTCCAGAAGGAAGATGGGGCCCCAACAACAACAACTCTACCCAATCCAGAATGATGCCATGGTAATCATCATCATACTACACTTCTTGCCAGAATTTCAGACAATCTTACCCATTACTCTGAGAGTTGCTTCAGAATCTACAGTTAGTCTAACTGAGATTTAACTATCTGAGCTTTCTCACAATACCCAATAGAGATACCATCACCCCCTAAACAGCAGGAAGCAATTCTAAGAAAATGACGCCCCTTATCCCTAAGGTTTCATATTTCTCAGGGTTATGGATAATGGTTCTAGGGTTGGGGGTGGAAGAAACTGTTAAACTTAGTACTCTCCTTAAGGAAAGAAAATATGTCTCCAAAAAAATAAGGGAAAAGAAGAAATGGAATGGATAGGTATAAGATATTATGGTAGACTATCATATACATTAGTAAACAAATTTAGTAATATAGCAGCCTTTGCACTGTTATGAATTCTTATATGTTGATACAAATATAAACTTTTTACATTCCTATTTAAGATAATTTGTATATTGATACAAATACAGAACTATGTTTGTTATATTGTACACATATTTTTACTCTTATTTGAAATATTTGTATATTGATACAAATGTGAATTTATATCTGTCATACTGTATGTATGTTCTACTTCTGTTTAAGATATTCTGTATACTGATATATATTTAGGATTATTATCATATTGCATATTGCACCATACATTCCTAACTATGTTAAAGATATTTTGTGTATTGTCACAATTTGAAGTCATTGTCCTTTTACTGTACATTTGCTTACAGACTGTTTTCCTTATTTATAGGAAGCTTAGTCCTTAGGTTGTTTAGGTAGATAAGACTTATAGAGTTATTGTCACCTATGCTTGTCATCTCTATAATTATGTAAGGTTATCCAGATTTATAAATACATAGGTGGGATGGACAGGTAATCTTCAAACACTTCATGGACCTAGAGAATATGGCATTTAAATAACTTAGAATTCTGTTGACGTGAGACATAATTGCTCCTGGCAGCACCAATTTGATCCCGAGAGAATGTTGGGCTTCTAGACATTTCCATTTGGAAGTTTGTCTTCTTGGCACAAAATGGCCTACTGGGCAAAGAACTGCCCTTGCCTCAACTGCTGACAGTACAAATGCTGTCCTTTCTGGACAAGCGGGACACAAGGAAAGCAACCACTATACTTTGCCAAGACAGGGTAAGATGGTCTTTCAGAATCCCTGCTTCTGAAAATGGTCTGTCAGATACTCTAGGCCTGTAGCCAATTTGAATGCACCAACGATGCTGAGAAACATTAGGTGACTGTCCAGGCTGCCAGCTGTTTCTGTCTACTCTTACAAGACTCCCGAAAGTTGCTTGCATCCTTCTCCCATTTCTCAGGTATTATTATATTCCTTCTCAGGTCTTTGATGAGGGTGAAGATTAGCAGTTATAGTTACAACTTAGTATATATACATATATAATATCTTAGATAGAATATATTAAGTATTAGACTCAGGTTCTTTAGGATAGGATACCTTTTGGAATGATCTTTGTAATATGCCACCTACCCATGCTCTAGACTTCCCTGGATTTTACTATGTGTTTTTTGCTTGATATTGTTTGCACTTATTGTAATTCCAGCTTATCTAGATCATTATCCCTCATTACTCCTGGACAATATTTGATAACCATCTCTTTGTATATAGTCTTGTATTAGGTTAGAACTTTCTTATTTAGACAAAAGGGGGAGATGTAGTGGATAGCCATCCCAGCATTGGCCTGGAAGTTCCAACCCTCATTGAGGCTTCGGTAATGGTCACGCCCACAAGGCAGGGCGGAGGAGGAAGCAGAAGACCCAGGATCGAGAGGAGGGCTCTCGGTTCCAGGATCTTGGACACTGGAGGTAGACCGAGCAGAGTTCTCCAGAGAACACCGCCGGACTGCGCTATACCTTTGCCCGACCCTGCAACGTACCCCTTCATTTATAAGTTATCCCATAAAATAAACCTCCCTTTTAACTACGTGGAGTGGCCTTAATAATTTCACCAATAAAGAAATCTTCACAGTGGGCAGAACTTCTGGCACTACATAGTCATAAGTTTTTCTTGGAAGGAGAAATGGCCAGATGTGCAATTGTTCACTGATTCATGGGCTTTAGCCAATGGATTGGCTGGCTAGTCAGGGACTTGGAAAGAGCATGATTAGAAAATTTGTGAGAAAGACGTCAGAAGTATGTAGATAGATCTCTCCAAGTGGGTGAAGGAGGTGAAGATGCTTGTGTCCCATGTAAATGCTCATCAAGATGACTTCAGCTGAGGAGGAGTTCAATAATCAAGTAGATAGATAGGATGACCCATTCTGTGGACAGTCAGTCTCTTTCCCCAGCCATCCCTGTCTTTACCCAATGGGCCTATGAATAAAGTGACCATTCTGGTAGAGATGAAGAGACCAACACTGAGCCCCAGATATGGCTCTCCAGTCAGCAACCTGATGGCGGGCTGACAACATTCAACTAGTTCCTCTGTGGAAAGAGCAATGGTTTGTTCTTATTGGAGTAGACACTTATTCTGGTTATGATTTTTCTTTTCTGCACATGATGCTTCTGTCAAAACTACCATCAGGGTACGAATGCCTTACCTATCGTGATGGTGTTCCACACAGTATTGCTTCTGTACAAGGAACTCACTTCACAGCCAAGTGTGATGGTGGGCCAACAATCATGGAAGCCACGAGTCTTACCATGTTCCCCACCACCCTGAAGCAGTCTGCATGACAGAAAGACGGAACAGCCTTTTGAAGACACAGTTACAGTGCCAATTAGGTGGCAGCAGCATGGAGGGCTGTGGCAGGACTCTCCAGAAGACTGTATAGGCTTTGAATCTGCATCCAGTATATGGTACTGTTTCTCCCATAGCCAAGATCCATGCGACCAGGAATCAAGGGTATGGAGAGGGAATAGTTCCACTCACTATCTATGGGGCGTTTACCCACCAACCCCATAGCTCCCCAGAGTTTTCTTGAGTGTGAGCAGCAGGAAATATTATATAGAAAGATTTATATTGCGGAGATAAACAGATAGAAAATACAGGATAGCCTCGAGAGGGCCTAGAACCTTTTCCAATGGGCCCTGACAGTCTCTGCCCCAGGGTATTTATAGAGACGCCAAGGGGTAGAGCAAAAGACCTCCTCCCCCAGCACAGCCAAGTGCAGACCATTTCAGACACCTGCACTCAGGCCCGTGGCCCTAATCATCCTCTATGTGGACCTGCTGGGTAAAGCCACAAGGAACCCGAAAACAGGCTCCCACAACTATCATCCCTAGTGACCCACTATGAAAATATTTGCTTCCTGCTCCTGTAACTTAAAGTTACAGGAACTTCTGTTAGTCTAGAAGTTTTGGTTCCAGAGAGAGGAGCACTCCTGTCAGGAGTCACAACAAACATTTCATTGAATTAGAGGCTCAGCCTTGGCCACTTTGGGCTTCTGATGCCCTATGTCAACAGGCTATAAGGCAGGAATAACAGTGTTAGGAGGAATGACTGACCTGGATTTTGAAGAGGAAATTGGATGGCTTCTCCACAATGGAGGTAAGAAGAATTATGTCTGTTGTGCAGGAGATAGTTTAGGCCATCTCTTGGTGCCACCATGTCCTGTGATTAAAGTCAACGGGATACTAGGTAATCTAATCCAGGCAGGATGACAAAGAGCCCAGACCCTTCAGGAATGAAGGTATGGGTCACTCCTCCAGGAAAAGAACCAAGACCTGTTGAGGTGCTTGCTGAAAGTGGAGGAAATACACAATAGGTAGTAGAGGAAGTTAGTTATAAATACCAGCTAAGGCCACATGACCAGTTATAGAACTGAGGATTAGAATTGACATGAGCGTTTCTGCTATATTTAGTTAAGAATGTATTTGTAAAGATATTTGTATTTTCATTCCTCAATTTCTTTATTATGCAATATAACATCAATTAAGAGAATACCAGTGGTTATCATATTTAAGTTTTAAGATATTAAAAAATGTGCTTCAAGGGACATTTCCACCTATTCTGAAACTTACAATGCATTTGCAATTGTACAAAGAATAGTTACAATATGTGTAATTATGACCTGGTTAACTATATTTGCAATTGTATGTGAGATAGTTATATCATGTCAGGTTTTACCTGGGTATTGTTTCAATTGGAAAGTAAGCATGGCATAAGGAGATATGATTGTGTGTCAAGTTGTCAAGGCGTGGACTTGTGATGGCTTTTCTTGGCTGTCAACTTGACTACATCTGGAATTAACTAAAACCCAAACAGCTGGGTACATTGTGAGGGATTTTTCTTAGTTAAGTCATCTGAAGTGGGAAGACTGACTTTTAGTCTGGATCTTTTGAGATATGAAATCCACCTTTAATCTGGGCCACACCTTCTGGTGGTCTAGGACACGGGAGAAGGAAGTCTTTGCTCTTTGCCTGATTACCCTCACTCTCTCTGGCAAGTTCATTCCTTCACTGGCACTAGGGCACACTTGTTTGGGATTCTGGTGTATACTCAAGAACAGCTGAGACATCCAGCTCATGGATTCACCTGCCACTGAGTTTTCAGACTTTCTGTTGATAGACAATAATCGTTGGTCTGGCTGGACCACAGCCCATAAGCCACTCTAAAAATTCTCTCTCTCTCTCTCCGTTCTGTAAGTTCAGAACCCTGATGAATACACTCACCTTGTAAGACTTTTATCTCTCCTACCTTATACAACCTTATTCAAATGTTCTCATCTTCTCACCCTGTATTGCTTTCCTCCATTTCCTTTGTGCTGATTCTTTGAAAAACTAGCCCATGGCAAAAGACTGTGAAATAGGACCCTACCCAGTGTGGGGAAAGACTCAATCATCACTACCTGCCTTGGAATAATCACCAAGAGCACTTGCGGTCCCAGGGCATGCCAGCTGCTGCACACTGTTTGAAAAAATGATTGCTTTGCTGAGCTGCTTTCACTCTGTGTACTCCTTTGTACACCAGTGGGATCATCATTCCTAGTAGGCGCTACAGGCTTCCCATGACTTGGCCTGTTGTTGGTTAGTCTTTGGACTTTTTAGGGGGCCCACCACCCAACTCCCAAATAAATCACACATGGATTCCTATTCTTAATTATGGATGCCTGGCCTTAGCTTGGCTTAGTTTCTAGCCAGTTGTTCTTAACTTATCCTGTCTACCATTTGCCCCGGGGCTTTTCCCACTCTCTTACTTCTGTAAATCTTTCTCTCACTCTGTGGCTTGCTGTATGGCTTGGTATCTAACCCCTCAAGTCCTCTTCTTTCTCTGGCTACTTTTCTTTCCTTTTCATCACTCCTTCACCTTTTTTCTTCTTTCTCCTCCCAGATTTCTCCTTCTGCATATTCTCTCTGCCTGCCAGCCCCACCTGCATATTCTCTCCTGCCTCACTATTGGCCGTTTAGTTCTTTATGAGACCAGCAGGTGTTTTAGACAGGCAAAGTAACACAGGTTCATGGCATTAAATAAAGGCAACAGTAACAAAAATAGCACACCTTAAAACAATATTCTACAACATTGGCTTCCACTTATTCCTTCAATTTCTACTCTCTGATCTGTGCCCTAAAGTGTTCCAGTCACATTAACCTCCTTTGTTACCTCAGGATCTTACAGTTCTTCCTGGAAGGATCTCTCTTCTTAGCTTTATATAATACTAGTCTTATAAATGTTCCTTCTTCAGAAAGGTCCCAGGCAACTGAAGCAGGCATGTCCCTTCCTTGACTTTCTCTTTTGTCATAGCACTATTATTAATTGTAATTATCTGATTACTGGTTACTTTTTATTTTTTGAGATAGAGTCTCTGGTAGCCCAGTCTGGTCTTGAACTTGCTATGCTTCTGAGAATGACCTTGAACTCCTCCTCCTGAATGCTGGGAATAGCGCATACAACCACACCCAGTGTTTATGTTATTCAGAGTTTACCCCAAGGCCTTTTGCAATGTTAAATAAGCACTGTACCAACTGAACTACAGTTCACAGCCCAGTTACTATATTACATTTCTCTTACAGATTTCAAATTCCAAAATGGCAAGGATGGATACTGTCTACTTAAAACATATATATATATATATTTAAAAAAGGACTGGAGACCGCCTGCGGGCCTCGAACTAACCACCCACAGGCTTTGCAAGTGGCTGGCTATGGTGCTCAAACTCAACCATGAATGGCAAAGTAGCAAACAGATGCATTGTCGAAGTAACCGCTGTGCTAAATCCAGTCCTTAAAATATATTTTTACTGTTTAGGACAGTGTCTAAACACAATGAATAACAATGAATAACCATTGAATAGATGATGGAATATAATTACAAATAATAAATTTAGGAGACAAAAGAGCATCTTTATTGTGTTTTGACTACAATAAATACTATTATACTACTGTAAATCTTGCATTTCTATGAGAGTTTGTTCATGGATTCATTTTAACTAGGACCACCCTGACTAACTTGTGAGGCTGAGAGAATGGAGACCTAACGTATGGCTACAATTAGAGCATTTCAAAAGGACTGCTTTAAAAGACCAGGTTTGGCACACAATACGTTTTGAATGGGGACGGGGCAGTGCTTTCTTATTTAAAGACATTTGTGGTTGAAGCCAAAGTTGCTATTATGTGTGTGGCTTGGTATTCCTGAACTGGGAGAAAATTATAAAGAACCTTAAAGTCCAGCACCAGAACACCAAGAATAGGGAGCACAATGGGCTCCTGGGAGTCTTGTGAGGTCGCTCTAAGGGAACACCCTTGCTCTGCCATTGGCTTGGCCTTGGGCTGACATCTCATGCAGTTGCCTGTAAGCTCTGTGGTACTCCGATGCCAGCTCTGCCTCTCAGTCCTGCCCAGTGGCTAAAACGGAAGATTTTGCTTTGGGCTCAGTGAAACCAAGCCTGGCAGGTTACCAGGAATCCAGCTACCAGGTCTGGAATCATGTGGGTGTTCATTGGAGGGCCTCCGGAGTGGGCATGAGGACTTGTGTTGATGAAAAACAGCCTTTCTTCAGTCACCTTCTGATGTGCTCAGTCCTTAGCACTAGATTTTCCCCTTGATTGTCTCGGGGTACGTCATTTATTAAACTCCCCATTTTCAGCTGCTTCTTGGAATCAGGGCACAGTTCAAACTACCTGGAGTAAATATTGTCATCCCCAGCCAGAGTCTCTTTGTAATGTTGAAATACCCCACTTGTGAATACCACTGGTCTTGGGACAGTCTCACCTACTCCTTGTCCCTACAGGGGTTGACCTCTAAGACTTTAGCATCCTTCAGTAACTTCAGATGGCTAATCAGGTGTTGCTGTGAAGAGGCTCTTACATTAAGTGTCTGCTTAAGGCCTCAAACACAGGACACCCAGTGGTATTAAACATGGTTATACAATTTTCATGAGTAAATCAAAAGGCTAGAATTAGATGAAGTCCAAGTTCCTTTTCAGGGGAAACATTCCAGAGTCCCAGAAACAATTCTTAGGGTTTTAATCTTATGTGTATCCCCCATCCAAGATCCCCGACTAACTTCCTGTGAAAATGTGTCTGGTGCTCTCCATTGTGTACACAGAACAGGAGATTTCATGTATCTAAAAGACCCTTACCCATCCAAGCCCAGACAGAGATTCTACTTTGCCTGGTCTGTGACCCTGTCCTTGAGCAAAGCAGCAATTTGCTATTGCTGAAGCCATCCACAGTCCCCTCCCAGGGTGTTTGTTCATACCATGTCCCCGCCTACTTCCCAGGCAGAAACCTGTCCCTCTTCTCAGGGTGTCCAGTTTAAATATTTACATTCTTCCCAGACCTTCACCTCTAAAAGTTTCAACCAGCATTATTCAGCTCCCACACTGAAAGGCACAGCCCCATTAAAACCTGGAATTGGCATGATTGCCCCTCTCACTAGATGGAGTTCACAATGATGGTACAACTTTTTGACTTTGTAGTACCAATAACCAGCACAATTCCCAACAATGTGTTATGGGAAGTAAGTAAGTTTCTGTTAAGTGAATTAAACAGATGCTTATGGACATGCATACCTGTCTTTTCCATCATCAGAATCAATAGGAGTTAAGGCAAGTGTCTTAGTTAGGGCTTCTATTGCTGTGAAGAGACACCATGACCATAGCAACTCTTATCTTAAAAACATAAGAGTTGAAAGACATTTAATTGGGTGGCTTACATTTTCAGAGGTTTTGTCCATTATCATCATGGTGCAGCATTGTGTGTAGGCAGTCATGGTGCTGGAGAAGGAGCTGAGAGTCCTACATCTTGACCCACAGGCAACAAGAAGTAGTCTGAGGGTTACACTGAGCAAAGCTTGAGCACAGGACCTCAAAGTCTGGCCCCACAGTGACATACTTCCTCCCATAAGGCCACACCTACGCCAACAAGGCCACACCTCCTAATAGTGCCACTTCTTAAGAGCTTATGGGAGCTAATCACATTCAAACTACTATGGCAAGGTTTGATCTGAAAAATCTGAAGAAGTTTAAGCTGGCTCAACTCTTTATAATATGTGTAATTAAGAAGGAAAAAAAGATTAGCAAGAGATAACATTTTAAAAGGATGAACGGAGAGAAAGACACCTCATGTACTTTTGTATTCACAGCTGCTGGAATCGTCTCTTCCCCTCCTCTAATCTTCAAAGGCCCACTGAAGGGCATGGGTGCAGACGTGAAAGAACAGTGTGGTGACACAAATGAATGAGGCTGTGGAGAGAGGGCAGCTCTGCCCAGAGGGAAGCACTGCATAATGACGCTGAGATAGGTCACTTGAGGAACGTCTCAGAGCTGAAGCCGCTGCCACCTGCTATCTTGGCATTCGAGAAGCACATGGAGAAATTGCCCCTAGGAACCTGAGAGTGCAGATTACTGGCAACAAAAATTTTCAGAGGTCAAGTACCTATCTTGCTCACCAAAACCCCCACCCAAAGAAACCCTGAAACCAACCAACCAACCAAACAAACAAAAAACAAAAAACCAAGAACTTAGCCTATTACTATCATTTTTCACTTCAGAAAGATGTGAAGCCTAAAATATTTATCATTGCAGAACACTGCCTCAGGTACATTTTGAAGGATCAAAGTCTTATTTATTCTAGCAGATTTGTTTTCTTGGTAATTCTTTCCTACTGTGTGGATTACCCACACTTTTATTTTTACATTTGTCCTTGATCCTATCCTTACAGAACAATAAGAAGAGGGCCATAAATGAAATTTAAACCTGTAATTTTTGCTGGTAATAAACTGCTAAAAATGTTTAAAATAGCATAGTTTTCGTATTCCTCATTTTATAGGTCACTGGGATGCTGTTCAACAACCACCTTTGATCAGTGCCAGGGATTGAACCCAGACCCTTGAATGTAGGGAACAAGTACTACACCCCTGTGTCACATGCTCTGTCCTGAGAAGTGACTCAAAGCTCTCTAGGCCTGGAGTTGCTACCTCATTGTCTGTTTGCCCATTGAAGCGTTCAGTGATGCTCCATCATTCTTCATTTGTACTGACTGCGGGAGCCAGGAGGGAGCAATCTGTACCCCAGCAACTCCCCCTCTTAGTTGGCAAAGATAAGTATGCTGGCAATTGCACTACCTTGGGATTGAGGGAAGCATGATTAGGCTTTGGGAGAACAGTGGAGGACACATAATTACCCTGGAATGCAGAGGGGCCAGTGGGAAAGATGAGATCTAGGATATGAATTAAGAGAAATTAGGTGTTAGGGGGCTGTGCAAGAACTGTCTCTAGTGTCCTGTGATCAGAGTCTACCAAGAACCCACTTTTCACAATTCACGGAAAGGAAAAAAGATGGATAAAATACTAGTTTAAAGCTCACTGTACCCGAACCAGCCCTAGACCTCTGTAGTAGTGCTCACTTGCACAAATCTTGCAGAAGAAGCAGAGGGAGGCTTTCATGAGTCACTTTAAATCATTGAGTCACACACTTGAAAAGTATCGGTGCTAAATGGAACTACGATAGCATCAGCTTCAGTGCCAAACTACCACAGAAAAGGAGACAAGCACAGAGAGTTAATGAAGAAATCACCTGAGCACTGGAAATACTTTGTCCTGGACTCTTGCTTCCTGGGGCTGACTGGTCACTGTGAGTAGGTGGAAGTATGCCTTTAGAGACTCTCTTCTGCTGTGTATGTACAAGGCAGTGCCCAGTCCCTTCAGATACCCATGTGAAAATGTTTGTTTTCAGCAGCTACCGTGACATGGAGGGTATGGGAAGGGCTTGGAGTCCCTATCATTAGTCTCAGGTTTTGAAACAGAATTAACGGACACATCAATTCCATGTTTACGTGTGAGATGGGGATTTAGGATCACCACATTTTAGAAGGTATACAAGAAGTGACACTGTTGGTGTTTGGACAGAGGCTCAGCTGATACCGTGCATGTGGGATGAGGAACAATAAAACCATGAATGGTGACTGGTTCACAAGCGAAGTATACAGCTCGAGCCTGATTATAATTGTAAGTAAAAAAGTGTCCTTCTTCAGCTCTTTATACAGGGAGAATTGCTACTGAGCCTGTTCTGCATGCACCAGTGAGTGGCATTATGTATAATTCTATCTGTGTGCAACCATCATCACCATGAGTCTCCAGGACTTTGTGATCATTTGGAGTAAGATTCTGTTCTAAGGGGACAACTCTCCTCACTTCTTGCTCTGCTCCAGAGTCCTTAGTCACCCCATTTTACTTTCTGTTTCTGTCAATCTGACAATTCTAGATAACTCATAGAAGTACCATCCTAACAGCATTTGTGGATTTGAACCTAGCTTACTTCACTGGAGATAAAGTCTCCATGGTTCATCTGGGTTGTAGCCTGGATTGGACTCTCTTTTATTAAGCTGGAGTAATTCGGTATTGTATACATCTACAACACTGTACTTACCTAGTCACCTAGGGAACACTTGGATTGTATCTGCCTTTTGGATAAAAAAAAGTACTCTCTTTAACCCAGTATGCCAAAGTTTTATAACTTCAACATACAATTAATATAAAAATCATTGAGATATTTTGTTTGCTAATTTGTTGAAATTCACTAGACATTTCACAATTATAGACATTTCACAATTATAGCACACCTCAATTTGAACTAGACATGATAACTAAATGCATCCCATAACCATAGACCAAAAGGTATTTTAAAGAATATCATTAAAGCTTTCGAGACGACTTGAATGGGATTAATGGATTAGAAATAAAAAAATGTTAATTTCCTGATTTTAGTTGTTATAAAGTGATTATACAAATCAATTCAGGAAACAACACACATGAAAAACCACAGAGGTGGGGGGAAGATGCAACATAAAATGTTAAAAAGTAGAGAATTACTGTATCTTATACATGCTGTATATACTTCCTGTGAGTCTGAACTTACTTCAGTGCTAGTAATCAAAAATAAGGAGGACCGAGCTGGTGATATGGCTCAGGGGGTAAAGACATTTAATTTTGATTCTTCAAACCTACATGGCAGAAGGAGAAATGGTTTCTCACAATTTGTCCTCTGACCTACAACCCCATACAACACACACACACACACACACCCTAAAAACAAAACAAAACAAAGAATATGGCTTCTTTAGAGGGACTCACATCCAACTTTGAATTCCCAGTGCAGTGTCCATCATGTGTAAGACACAGGCAGTTACTTAGTGATTGCTGTCTTGGACCTTCTCATTTGAGCATTAGAAACAAGGCTCAATTAAAAGGATGCCATGAGGATTAAGTAAGATCATGAGTCTCAGACAGCTGGCAGACATGTGAGGTATCGGATCTGATATCTAAATGGTGCTGCAAAGAGTGTTTGCCAAATCAATAAACAAGCCCCCCCATCTCACTCCCCGACCCGAATAAGTGATACCAAGAGAAAATGAAATTGAGCCTTTTAATTTTAGAACTCTAAAACACAAAGTTCCAGTAACCGCTGAATAATATATGACAATAAAAATCTATTATACATTTGGGTGTTGGGTGTTGCTGTAGAGTTTTCTTAGCGATTTGCCCTCCAGTCCTCTGTAACACTAAATGGAATGGGCAGGCATTCAAATTAAAGAGCAACACAGCGTTACTAATGTGAGTGTCTACGTACAGTGCCTTGGGTTATGGCTGTCAAATAAGGGGTCATGGCTTCATTACTCAAATCTCAAACGAAGCCTCCATCAGTTCCCAGCTGCAGGACACAAAAAGAGGGGCAACCTACTGTCTATCTGGGTATGTGCTCCTCGTAGGCCAGCACTGCTGTTTATGGCTCACAGTAGATTTCAGGCAGCATCAGGCAGAGAAGAGGACCTAGGCTGTGCCCAGCAGCTTCTCTCCTCATCCACGATGTGCACATGAATCTGAAATGACCCAGGAGGAGGTTTCAGAGATGCTTGCCAACGAGTGGCGTCTTCTAATCTGGAGAGCAGCTGTTGGTCACAGGCATGCAAATACACAAACACCGGAACATGCAGACACACTCAGAGAGCCTATACCTGCTTCTACTCGTGTGCTGTGGGCAGAGGGGTTCTGGCCTTAGGGTCGCCTAATCTTGCAGCCCAGTTTGGGTAGACCCTTTCTTCAGGAGACTGGCAAAGCTGCCGGGCGAGTGTTTCGGCAAGGTCGCCTGTCTTCGGAGTATGAAGGACGTTGCCCAGCAAGGAAAGAAGGTTATATTTAGTGTTTGGGCCCAGTTGGCGCTGGGCTCTCTTCTGCATCCCCTCTGCAGAACTGTCACTGGTCCCTCTTTGCAAACTCTCAGTGACTTTGAAGCCCATAAAACAAGGACTGAGAGGGTCCCCAAAAAGAAAAGAAAACGTTGTTGGGTGCTCAGGTTCCACTACTGGATTTTGACAGGGATCAGAAGAGAGATCTGCCAGGAGTGACCCAACAAAGGCCTCTGCATGGTAAGCTAAGTGTCCTTGTCCTGACTGAGAAGGGCACTGGGGTGTTTCTGTGTTATCCATCAGCTGGGGACTGTCAAATGTTCTCCAGAAGCAAGATCCCTGGGAAATTATGCAAGGGGAGGGGAATAAGTCTCAGGTATGATTCAGAGTGTATGTAGGATGTCTTTTGGTCTAAAATAGGCATGAGCCCATTGCAAAATAGAGGTTCTATTCTGACAGTGAGCTTTGTTACATTGTGGGCAATGAAAGAAAATTAAAGGAAATGTTAAGTTATTATCCTCTTAAGAGTAAGAGAAATGGTCAAAAGTAAAAAGAGAGGTTTGAGCATATGACTTTTCTTATTGGTAGTCAGATTTTGTAAATACAAATGATCAACATACAGTTTCAGATCACTGTGTAATGAAAATGGAGGAGCTTACTGGGGTTGCTGGGTCAGAGAAGGAATTCCCCTTTCATGAGAGATGGCAGAAGAGATCAGCATCTCCACATGATGACTAAAAAGTATTCTTTTTACTGTATTCACATTTATTTCTGTGATGTTAGGATGTGAATGGGTGCCAAAGAACAGAGCAGGTTTTGTAAGTTAAGTTTTCAAAAGTCTCAAGCAATGCTAATTATGGACTTGTACTGCAGCTCACTGCACTGAGCCTGACTGGATATCCACAGGTCCACCACACATTACTATAAAGGAGAAGTGACTCCAGACTGCTGGAGAGAATACTGTGGCTCGGCTCAGTGTGCTCAATGGGAGCATAATTTAAGGTGATGGATGGCTAGGAAATTTGGGATGTGGAACAGAAGTTCATTTAATAGAGGCGTGTGCTTACTTAAGAGGCTTGAGTCTTATTCATGCATTCTCTTTTCATAGTGACCAGTGATCACATCTTTTAAAAAAGTGTCAGGCAGAGGGGAGGGGCTGGGTCCTCCCTCAACTGACTGTATTGGGCTTTTGCTGTTCCCCCAGGGAAGAACTTACCCTTTTGGAGGAAGGGTAGGTGTGGGGGGGTAGTTAGGCAGGGGTGAGGTTAGCAGGAGTAGGGATGAGTGGGGGATCTGTGGTGGTATGTAAAATGAATAATTTTTTTTAAATAAAAAAGTGTCAGGAAACATTAGAAGAGGCACAATGCAGATATTGCCAAACGATACTCACATATATCCATTAAGGAAGATATGTGTAGGGTGTTAATCATGGCAATGCTCCGATTATGCGAATAAAATGCCTTTCTTATGATGACGCAGTCCTATTTGTCAACTCCTTAAAAACAAATAGTCCAAGTAACTAGATCTTTTTGTAGTTATCAGTTGTCACTTATGAAACGTTCCTCATGCTTAACTTTAAAACTCAGCATCAGCAATGAGAGTTTTTTTGTTACTGACATTTTTCAGAAGCATCACTAATTTTAACGTGCTATTTCCATTCTCTAAAAAACAAATAATAAAACAAATATGTAGCATAATTAACACAGATCTCCTCCGAGGAGACTTTCCTGTGTAATTTCCCAAAATGATGTGGGGTTTGGGTTCTGATTATAGCCAATGCAAAACCACTCAAAAATGCTGGGGCAAAGAGAAGCACTGGCCAGGAAGAAAAGGACAGTGATTTATTCTCAGAGTTTAGCATCTACCAAAGTTCATGTATAATTGTCTCTTTTTAAACTTCACTCAACTAGAATTTCAGTCAAGTACTAGCCTCAGGCAGAAGCACTGTAACTAGATACATCATATCGTGGCTTCAAAATGATGATGAATTTGGAGAGACTCAGATCGCAACTTGCCAAGAGTTAGGCAGGTCCAAGGATGGGAAAATCCCCACATGAAATGAGCCTTTTATTCTTTCTTTCAGAACAGAGTTCATATTATTCTTTATCTTAGTCTAAAACAAAACTTTATTACCAAGGAAATATGCTTTATGTAGCATGATGCATTCAAGTATTTTAAAATGTTGATTTTTCTGCAGTCTAGAATTAGTGATGACAAGCATTTAGTAACACCGAACAAAGACGAATGCTGTTTCATTAATGTTAGGGATGATACTTTCATAGTAAAGAGCTTGTGACTTCAGTGGTTCATTCGTTCATTCATTTGGAATGCTTCTGCCCTAGGCCCCATGTGGATTATTAAGGGTGCCATAGTCAATGAAGCAAATGCTTTGTAGAAGGAATCTGTAGTGATTTCAGTACTAGTATACCGTGCATATTGTTTACGAGGATTAAGTATTTTTGACTTCATTTCTGATTAAAAGGACTAGAAATGTTTACCTATTCTGCAGTGGTTATTCAATATCTCTAAGATATGGAAACAATTCCAGAGACCATCTCAGCATTAAATAAGCTGGAATACACATTTTGCACAAACTTGAGGATCATAAAGAGATACTGAAGTCTGGACCATGCATTAGATGCTAGACAAAAGGCTCATTTACTGATACTGTCTGCTTTTTTCAGAACTGGGTCAGATAGGAAGTCCTTAAGGAACATTTTAGAGGCAAATCTGTACTATAACTTCTTAGATATCAGGACTTCCTGGTGAACAGATGCTCATGATGTTTATGCCTGTGTGACAGTCAATCCCTGGGCCCACACTGCAAGAGCAGAGCTGCTGTGCTGCCCACGCTGGCTATGGAAACGTTATTGTATCACACTTATGGAATGTTTTGTCTTGTTCATTGAACTCATATATGAACCATTTGATTCTATGCAATAGGGGAGGGAGATATTATCATTTCTTGCTCAGCAGATCACAAACTTGGATTTTGATATTTAGGGGGCTAGTCCCAGCATTCCATCAGCCTGATGTAGGCCCTCAGAGTAAATTTTGAAGTGAAAGATTAGAAAATTCTGATTTTCCCACATGAGCACTCATACCCTGTAGGTACCTACTGGTTAAAGTTGGTATTGGTAAACTGGGAACTACGCCAACAGGGAGAGATTCAACACCTATCACTCCATCGTCCTTTCCTGTCTCCACCCCCCCCCCCCCCCCCCCCCCGTGGAGCTGAGGATCGAACCCAGGGCCTTGTGCTTGCTAGGCAAGCACTCTACCACTGAGCTAAATCCCCAACTGTCTCCATTTTCTTTAGACCAGAGTTTCCCCTGGCTTTTGAAGAACCAGCTTCCTTCCTAAAGAGGCCACTACTTTTTCTGTGTAGACCTTGGGTAACTAGGATGGTTAACGCTCAGCTTACCTCTTGCACTACTGTATGGAACAAAACGTATTCTACTGATCAGAGTAAGAAATGTTAATGCATCTTTCAGAATTGGCAAAAAATCTGACACTGATGGGACAGTGACAGAAGAGCGTGTTAGTTCCAGCAATGTGTAAAAGCAAATGGAGTTTAAACTGGTGGTTAGCACCAACCCCAGCAGTATAAAACACCGACACAGTAGACCAGACTCCCCTATTCTAGGTACTGCTTCTGGGGAAAGACAGATGGGTCCTTGTGGAGAAGCAATTTATCAGGGATAAGAAAAAACACCACAAGAAACCCAAATCCAACCCTAACCAAACGAAACCAAAACAAAAAAACCTTACATGAATGAGAAAGTGCTCCATGTACCAGACTGCATTGTGTGTAGCTGAACAAAGCAGTCTGAGTGTGGTTGTGGGCCTTTCTGATGACATTAGGGAGTAAGCCACTTGCTGCTGTGCTAGTTACTTTGCTTGTTGTCACAAAACACCCAGCAGAAGAACTCTAAGGGCAGTATTTATTTTGGCTCACAGTTTAAGAAGGGATCAGTCCATCATGGTGAGAAGGCATGCGAATGGTAGGTGGCTGGCCACATTGGTCCTGAGGTCAGGCAACAGAAAGGTGAATGCTCCTGATCACCTGGCTCCCTCCTCTATTTTATGTTCAGTCTTGTAATCAAGTCCAAGAGATGGTGTGCTGTCTATATTCAGGGCTGATTTCCCTTCATACTGAAACCTATACATCGCAGAAGTAAATACTTCAGACACATCACAGCTGCTAACTAACACAAGACGAGAACGGAGTGTATGGCACCACATATAGCCGGGACCATCTATTAGCTGTGACCAATTAAAATCACAAGACTCCATCTCCCGTGTTTCCTTTCTTCCATCTTGCTTTTTTGTACTCTAATTTAAAGTTTGCTGTAATTGTGGAGGATGTTTGGAGGAATTTCTCTCGTTTGTGGGTTGGAATGGAGGTCCTAGATCATCCAGATGGATCTAGGGTGTCATGGCCACAAAACTGGAACTGGGAGATCCTAGCAAAGTGGGTAAAGTGAAGCTGCTCCTGGGCTTCTCCTTAAAGCTGTTGCAGCTTCTTCAGGAAGGGAAAGAAGCAGGGCAGCTCCTGTGTAGCACCGTCAGACTGCCAGGTTGTGCCCGGGGACACCAGTGACACCAGCTGCTCCTCATATCACCAGCCATATGAGGCTATTTTAAGAAACTTTGCATTTGATCAGGGAGCATGTGGGGTTAAGCCTTATGTTTTTCACTTTGGTTTTAGATCCTAAGCAGGTGCAGTTAATAGTTCAAAATTAAAAAAAAAAAAAACCTTATTATCCTATTTTCTTACAACTGAGACATAAATAACTACATGTTGTGGGAGAGGCATTCAATAAAAATGTGACTTGTGGAGGCTTGGAGGGTCATGAGCTCCAAGCCATCCTGAGTAATGCAGGCACAGACTATCTCAAGTTTAACAAACAAAAGATCAAAACTGTTCTTTTAATGTAATTAACACCATTTAGGACTTGCTTAAAAGTATCATAATTTTTGTTTGGATGGGTTTTAGTTATAATATTATAGAATAGATAAAATCTTATAAACTTTCTATAAAATATATAAAATTATAGTATATATATGGAATTTATATATAAAATTTGACTTGAAGTAGTATAGTGTATAAGTATTTATGCTAAAGCCCAATAAGATAATCCTACTTCTATTTCTCATGCTTGGCATATGACTGTTGAGGACATCATAAGAACAAATGAGGCTGTGTGACAATACTGAACTGTGATTCATCATTTGAACTTTTACTGATGGAGACAGTTTATCCTGTGAATCTCACCACTCTCTAAAGGTATAGAGTGTAAAGAAAAAGATCAAGGCAAAGCAAAGCAAAGCAAAACCTTTAAAAAATGTTTTAAGCCCAGTGTCTGCAAAGTTTTCTAAACTTCAGGTTTTCCCGTCTGCTGCAAGTGTCCCATACCTGCATGCACCCAAGTCAGAGTTATCTATTCCATCAGTTCAAAAGATACATTTGTGTTATTTAGGAGACTCAACAAAAAGTTGTGCTAGAATCTGATGCTTGGGTCCAACTCCAGAAAAGAAAGGCGGTAGGGTAATCAGGGGAGTAGGCACATCCAGGATTTAAGAATTTTCTGGGAGGCGGAACTCTCTCAGGAAATCCCAAAATGAGATATTTTAACAGAGAGCGAAAATACGACATGGTGGAACTGCAGAGGTTTATTTCTGTAAAGGACTCATTCATAAGAAACCAGGCAAGCTGTAACACTGTCTACAAGCAGCCTTCTTTCTAGTCCAGGGTGATGGGTGGGCTGGGATTGGTCAACCATCGACTTACTGAGCCTCCCTTTCTGGCACTGGAGATCTAGGAGGTGTTCATGAAGCTTGGTAAGCGGTATGATGGCAGGCCCTGCTTCTCACTGACAATAACCCAAACCAAAGGTCAATGATTATAGAGATGTTCCTCTGCTGCCTTTCATGTTAATGTTTACTAAAGGCAGGTATACGCTTAAACCAACAAACAAAAGGAAGACAGTGTTTATGTAAAGTGTACAAGTTCTCTGACTTTCCACTGCTCATGTTTCTTGGCAGAGGAGGGGTGTAGGTATCACTCGACAGTATGTTTGAAATGCAGAATCTCGGGCTCCACCCTAGAATCGAGTCTACATGTTGATACAACTTCTTTGTAAGTTAGCATTTGAAAACCACATTATATCTGTGCTTTCCACTGACCTGTGGCATAGAACAAAAATTTTGTTGTGGTCCATTCATCATTGACTGTAATGAAAAATTATTCAGAATCAAGATCATAAGCTAAGCTCCTGTAGTAAATCAGACTGCTGTAAAAGCTCCTAAATGCTTACATCAATTTCTGGTCTATGTCATAGCAGATGAGCAAGTTTCCAGAGCAGCAGAGGTTGATATGCAACACTCTGAATATCACTAAATGATATTAATTTTACTAAGTGATACTCTCAGCCTAGCTGACATCAATTATATTAAATGACATTAATGGCCTGGGTGATGATGATGACTGCACTAAGTGATATTAGGGGCCTGAATGATACATCGTGATAGTATAGCAAGCCATGTCAACAGCCTCAACTCAAAAGACCAATGGTAGTCTGTGCACTTGGCCAAAACGATCTGTGTGCACAGCAGAGCCACTCTGTAAGATAAGCCATGTTTAGGCATGAGTCCCTACACTTTGTAGGGAGCCCTTCCCCATAATTACACTTTTGATAGTAGCAAAATTTCACTATTGCTAAGAGGCATTTTCTTTGGTGAGAGGTAGGAACATAAGATCGTCTATGGGTTGCAAAAGTGAGGGAGGGTAAACGCTGTGGGTACAGCCCACTTGGGGTTGTTTATTTCTTTGAAGGGGAATAGGTGTGAAAGGAAAACTGGGTGTGAAGGTTGTGTTATTTTGGGAACTAATCTCCCACCAAGACAACACATGGGTTATTAAGGACTCCATTGGTGATTGTGTATATGGATGTGGCAAGGGAGTCAAAGGAAAGGTTTTGAAGGGATGTTTTTGAGGCAGAGACTTCCAGGTTGGCCCAGAACAGATGATCCTCCTGCCTCAGCCACCCAAGTGCTGGGATTAAGGCATGTACCATCCTGCCCGTTAGAAGGAAGTGTGTTTGTTGGAGCAGAATAAGATTAGGGTAGCCATTCCTTCCTCAATGGTACCTGAAGCTGATGTTTTCTAATCTAACAGCCAACTAGCATGTGACTGAGTAGCAATATTTATAGCAGTTTTCTTTGTAATTGCCTCACACTGGAAACAATTCAAACAGCCTTCCACAGGTGAACGAATAATCAAACCATAGCACAACTTTACAACGAATTATTCTGAACACTAATAGTACAGCAGCATGGATGAACCTCAACAGCATTAGGCCAAGGGAAATAATTCAGACTCAGGAAGTCACATTTGAGTAAGCACAATTATATGGCACTGCAGCAAATGAAAAGCTATAGGGACAGAGAGCAGATCAGTGATTTGTAGAGGAGTTTTGTAAAGGGGCAAGAGGGTAGGTTTGGGGGAACTCCTGTAGGTCTTGAGGGTGGCATCTGTGACCATATATTTTTGTCACAATTTGTAGACTTGTACATTATCTGAAGGGCAAATCCTACTGTTGGTAAAGTGTATGTTAAACACCTGTATGACTGAATACCAAGAGCTTTCCGCCTCAAACTTCAAACATATATTCTGTTTTGGTCTTGCTACAATGGAGCTTTTGAACAGGTTTATTTTCATCTGAAGAGAAGTCAGGGGGCTGGTGGGATGGTTTGGTGGTTTAGAATGCTCACTGCTCTTGCAGAATATCAGGGTTCAATTCTCAGAACATACACGGCAGCTTACAATCAGCAGGAACTCTAATTCCATGGATCCAACACCCTTTTCTGACTGCTATAGGCACTGCATGCGTGTGGTATACAGACAGACATGAAGGCAAAACACCCATACATACAAAATAAAAATTAAAAAATCTTAACTTTAAGAAGCCAGGATGCTAAAACAAAGGAAAAAGAATGTTTGAATGATTGGTATAGTTTACTCATCTTGTTTCCAGATGAAGAACTTAGGCCAGAGGAAACTGTTGGCAGAGAAATTTGCCTCTGTTTTTAAGCTAACAAAATTTATCAACTTTCAGAATCCCTGGAAATTTTGTCTAATACTGACTATTAAGACAGTACTGTCCAATGAAAAAGGCGCAGGGCAAACATCTACATAAAGATTTTCTTCATGTAGCTGCTTTCCTGTAAAAAATTTAGCCAAAGCTGCTGGCTTCTAAAAATTAGTTACAAAAGAATTTGATCTGATTTTACTAGTCAGACACTATTGCATGTCTAATCTTTAAAGATCAAAAGTCACCAATGTTGCTGCCACTAAATACCACACACTGTCCCCAGTGTAGGAATATCACAAAAGAAGGCCCATGCCAAGCCTGGAAGGGGCCTATGCTTGTTCCTTTGTTTACTTATTTGTGTTACCAACAAATCATGTGCCAAACACTATTCTGGATCCTACAATCTGATGTTGATCTAGGAATTGTAACAGATTAGCATCTAGATACGGAGCAATGCCCAATCATTAGAACAGAGAAAGGACTGTTTGGATTGAATACATGACGTCCACATAAAGTCAAAGTCAGAACGAAACCAGTAAATGGCTGAGTTTATCACCACAGTGCATAATGCCTGGGAGCATGGATTCTCCCAGACAGCACGCTGGCTTCCCAATTCAGTTCCGTTTGATCTTCAACCTACTTAACCTCAAAGTGTTCAGTTTTCTGAACTACAAAATGGAGACAGTAACTAAGCCTGCCTTTGTTGAGAGCAATTAGGGGAAATAGAAAGCAGTGAGCACGTTTAATGGCATATGAGTACTTGATCAGGTGCTGTCATCACCACTGTGGCTAACACAGAAAACTATCGCGATGCTCTAGGCTGCTAAGTAATCCAGTCTTGAAAATGTGGTATACTAGGCCCTCCTGAGAAGCTGATAAGTGTTATGAAGCATAAAACGCATGCAAACACAAAATGTAGATTTTCTGAAACAACTGAAGAAGCCCTGGGCGGTAAGTGAAGTACAAGAGAATGCTGCTTTCTTTGGACCCTGAGAGACGAACCACAGCTTCAGACTCTACACACGCGCCATGAGGTATGAGTGTAGAAAGCCAAACTTCATGTTTTGGGCACTAGGAAAATCCCCAGGAAGCCAACTACTAAAAACAAACCAGAAATTTCTTTGATTGACGTTAAAGAGTAGAAATACCATTTTCTTTCCTTTGAGAATCTCTGGCCTTACGCAAGTAATTGTTTTTCAATATCATTCTTTTGCTTGCTTCTGTCATAAAAGTTAAAATGTATCACGGATGTTCCAATTTACAGCCTCACAGCCCAGTGGATTCTGAGTAGACAATAAAAATTTCAAACGTGTTCAACTCATTTCAGAATGTGAAAGGACTTTTCGTCCAGCAGTGGTTGTTCATGTAATGCTACCTCAGAAGAATGTTAGCAGTGGAGCATTAAATTACTCCTTTTAAAACAAGGCACCCCCACGGGGTGTTATTTGCTTCTTTTCTAATTTGGAAAGACAGCATTTGTACACACAAGGTAGCGAGCTTTACTATCCCATCACTTAACAAGGGGATCAGGTTTCTGAAAAGCTGTACAGATGCATTCCACACCTGCCAAACACGTGGGTGGACAGCACCAGGTCCAATCAGTGATCTGTTGCTCTCAAAGGAAGCCAAGTGACCAGGAAACTTCACTACCAACCAAGTGTTAAAGAGGCCAGAGTGCCCACTGGAAGGAGGAGAACTTCAACTCCAATCCACATGCACTTAGTCATTTCCAATTCCCCAGATGGAGTCACGAAGTGGTAAGTACGACCTAAATGATCTAGTTATTTCAGCACATAATTTGGTTATGTCCCAACCACAGCTAGGCAGTTCGCTTGTACAAGGCAATTTGTACTAGGTGCACTCCAGCTAACTACATACAAAAGAAGATTTTTAAGACTTCCTCTGTTTACTCTTTGTGTCTTTCACACCATGCATCTCCATCCCATTCATTTGCCCATCTATTCATATCCACTTTCTACCTCCAAATAAAACTGAAGAGAAAAAAAGGAAGGAAAAAAAAGAAAAGAAAAATCAGCCTCGTCTGGAAGTTGTAGTGTAACACTGAGTCACACAGTAAACCTTTTAGCCATACATCTTTACTTTCAAGTGTTCATTGCAGAGAGTCATGGTCTGGTTCGAGGCCTCTGGTCTCTGCTGCACTATCGATGTGAGGAGCCTTTACTGGAACCCCTCTTGGAATCCCACTGTTGCCCTGTGTTGTGGAGATTCTGCAGCTTTATGTGCTCCTGCAGCAGATCACAGATTGGGTGGATGATGGGATGGGCCAACTCATAACCCTGGTTCTGGGCCTGAGAAGTTGCAGGGCTGGACAGTCCTACCTTGTTCTCACCACCAGGGTGAGCGCTCTTGCATTGCCCTGGCTAGTTCACCTTCTGAAGCAATGAGCAAGGGGCGGGGCCAGTTCCCCACTATGGAGTCCTCAGGGTTGGTTCTCCCACACCTACACCTTCAGGGCCAGCACATCTGACAGTGGGGTTGGCTCTATGGTGCTGCCCAGGTAAGGTGCAGGGCCTGCTCTCCTGAGTGTTGCAGCTGCCTAAGGGGCAGCTCTCCCACCTACCTCAGGCACTGATGGGCAGGGGTGAGGTGGAGCAGGGCATCTCTCCCCAGACCATGCTACCACATGACAGATGAGTTATGGGGACAGCTCTCCCATGCTCACAACTTCGGGGCTGGCTCACCACAACTCCACCAATGGGGCTGGCTCTATTGTACTCGGGGCCTGCTCTCTCGAGTGTTGCAGCTGGTGGTAGGCAAGAGCGGCTCTCCCACCTGCTCAGGTGTTAATGGGCAGGGGCATGGGGAAGAGGAGAAAATAAGACTTTTTTGTTTTTGTTTTTCGAGACAGGGTTTCTCTGTGTATCTTTGTGCCTTTCCTGGAACTCACTTGGTAACCCAGGCTGGCCTCCAACTCACACAGATCCGCCTGGCTCTGCCTCCCGAGTACTGGGATTAAAGGCGTGTGCCACCACCGCCCGGCCGATGTTTTTTAATAGTATGGAAGGATATAAAGATCTTCACCTGCCCTTGCAGTGCTAAAACAGTAACACTACCCATTTGAACAGGTAGACACACATTTCTACCTCATGGCTGTCTCCAATTCTGTAAGGATGAAAGTTTTCAGAGTTAGATCAGGTATGTTAGTGGCAAGATATCAGTCACCATTATATGTGTGTGTGTGTGTGTGTGTGTGTGTGTGTGTGTGTGTGTGTGTGTTCATGGAGGTCAGAAGAGGGTGTCAGAACCCCTGGAACTGGAGTTACAGGTGGTTGTGAGCTGACATGTGGGTACTGGGTATCGAACCTGGATCCTCTGCAAGAGCAGTGAGCATGTTTAACCTCTGATCCATCCTTCCCACTTCCCTCCAGTCACTATTTTAATGGAACTTTTGTATTTGTACTTTTCACTTACCTGACCAGAAAATATCTTTTTGTAGTTTCCCTTAGCACAGGCCTATTATCTTATTGTCAGCAGAGTTATTACTATTTTCTAAGCAGCAAATTAACTTTTGGCATCTTAATTGTTCCAAATATATGAAAGCATACTACAAGGATCAGAGTCTTAGGTCAGAACTAGCAGAACAACTTAACACACTTAATGGGGTTAAAGGCATTTTCAGGATTCACAGGGAAGCTGACATGCGAAGTGGGAAGGTGGGCAACGTCTCTCCCAGGTAAAGGGAGCAAGCTTCTGGATCCTAAGGACTGTCGGGAGCCATTGTCATGAGCTATTGTGGGCCAGGGCGCAAATACAGCTTAGAGCAATTGATAATTCAGGTGTCAACCCACCAGAGGAATGGTTCTCACATGGGGTACCCTGTCAGGCAAGGCTTGCAGACTGTGAGTACTGTTGCTTCCGTCTGTAATTTCATGTGCAATAACAGCTACGATATCTCCCCGGTACCACAATGTTCATGAGATGTGTAATCTCAAGATTGTAATCTCAACTTTATGGGCACAGCTATATGTGGGTGGTCAGGAAGATGACTTTTCATTAGCTAGATCCATTGTCCCACGTGGACTGCAGACATTCAACGCCTGCTTTGTTCCTTCTGCTCAGACTAACACAAGAAAATAACAATCTTTCCTTGGTCTAACACAAACTGCACACATTAAGCTTATTTTTCACCCTCAGAGCAAGTTCAAGCTAGACTTAAGGTCTTTGTAAATGGATCGTTAAGTTTAAAACTTTACAATTATGTACAAGGTCAGAATCGCAGGTGTCTTACCAAGGTTACTACACAAGACACCCTAAAAAAAGCCTGCCAATTCTTCCTTGCCAAGTCTGCTGACAACAGACCTATGTCTCAAGTTTGTCACTGGGTACTGTTCCCCCCCCCCCCCCCCTTTCTGGTCAGTCTTCTGTAACCTTGGAACCTTGTGTTGCCATGGTAAATGGCTTTGCCCTTATTGCTCACCCTAGGAATGTACTTTTGACCAATGAGATTAAAGTCTTGTAATTTCTTCTATTGCTTCAAGCCTCCTAAAAAGGGAGTTTTAGCCTAGAGGAGAAGTGAGGAAGGCTTTAGAATTAAGACCGAGAATTAGAAAAGCATTAGAACAATGGAGACATGAGAAGAGGAGAAGACCGGGGTGAGCTTACTCATTCTTTTGCCCTCAGATCAATGGCGTTCCCTTGCTTGTTGCAGCATATTCTTCTGAACTCTGAAGGGGACCCTGAGGCTGGACCTCAAAGGACCCTGTTAAAGGACACATGCTTACAGATGAGGTGCATACATGAAGGCAGGTGAACCCTTGCCAAGGATGCACGCTTACAGATGAGGTGCATACATGAAGGCAGGTGAACCCTTGCCAAGGATGCACGCTTACAGATGAGGTGCATACATGAAGGCAGGTGAACCCTTGCCAAGGATGCACGCTTACAGATGAGGAGCATACATGAAGGCAGATGTTTTTCAACTAAGAGAAAAGCTGCAACTTTCAACTGTTCTAAGGACCCCAGGGAGTTTCTTGAAATGTGTGATACACACATACATACATATACATATACATACATATATACACACATATCTATTTCCAGTTTCTATGCCTTTCTGTTATCTAGGAGACTTTCTTGTTGGGAGGTAATACTATACCTCACCTAATCCTGAGATTAACAAACCTGGCTAGATTAGTACATGCGAAATTAGTCAAGCCTAGACTGGTCTACAGAAAGGCTGGAAATCCAGCCTGACATTCTTCATCTTCAATTGTGTAATTCACTGTTTGGAAGCTTGCAGTTTTTGCTTATAATAGTTCCTGACAGGACTGAGTTGTCACTGTGTCCTTTTGATGGGCAAGCTCTTATGATTTATTGATGTGGTGTCTCAGTTTGATTGCTCCATCAACTCCACCCAGGCAGTTACATTTCCTATTTTCCCTGTGTATCTTATGCATAGCACATACAACTCTTTTTATAATTCTGTTTGCTTTGGTTTCTTGACTCCCAAGCACGGCTCTAGCCACCATGTTTGTGATGGGCAAAGTTATGTGTGAAGAATGACTTCTAGGAGGATGACATTGTTGAGTTCTCAGCGGGAAGAAGCAGTTTATTGATTACAAAAACCATTCTGTCTGATGAAAAGATTACAAACTACTCACAAAACACTGCTTACGTGCCTGGATGGCCAAGCCCTGAGGCTGAGGTACCCTGTAGAGAAGGGAAAGAGAACGGAGCAAGGATGGCTTCTGAAGTAACTAATCTTCTGACACATCTCCTGGGATCCAGTGCCCTTGACCTAGCAGTTGTTTTTCATTTCTACTTTCAAAACTACCTTTGTGCAGGGGATTAATGGCCCTCCTTCAGTCCATTAACTCAGACTGTCATTAATCTCCAGGAAATACCATGTCAGTGCTGCTTAAAGGCTACATGAGAAACACTAGGCTTTAGGTTAAATCTGGTTAATCTCACAGTCCTTTAACTTCCCTGTTACATGATTATTAAGCCTCAATGTCCCTTTGCCCTAGAATTAGTTAACATTTTAGCCATAATCTTCCTTCGAAACTATGAAATTGCTAGATATGAAATCTACTTAATCCAAAAGAATGGATTTCTGGGAATATAACTGACTTTTCCAAAAAGACGTGTCAAAAAGCTATTAGTCTAAATTCCTTCACTCTTATGTGTTTCGTATGATTGGGAACTAGATGTGCCACTTTACAGATGATTTCAACCACACTCCCTGGTGAGAACCATGTTATCTACCAAACGACCCTTGCCAACAGTCTAGAAAATCAACAAGGGTATAACTATCTGAACGCTTTTATGGAAATGTTTATGAAATGTTTTCTAAGACACTGATAAGAGAATGCCACAGCTAACTGCTGTGGGGAAAACAACTTTCAAGGAGAGCCCTATACATGTACATGGAGTTGTGGGGAGAAAGCCAAATGAAGGCCGGGATTTTAGCAGAAAGGCTAGATGGAAGCACTGGTTAGGTATGGGCTGTTACAGAGGGAAGAAACAACACAGGCAGAAAGACTGGTGGGAATCATGACCGCAACAGTCCCAAGTTCACCAGCACTCCTGCAGAATGGGAAGAAGCCTCCACACTGACACTGAATTCCTGCCATGCAAAGCAAGCTTTGGCTGCTGCCTCTGCACAGGATTCTTCTCTGCCTTGGTCACTGTCTTCTGGGTCTTGAGAACACAGGTCTGCGCTCCAAGGCCTTGTTCTTTAAATAAAGTAGTGAGCTGCTAACGGTTTCATTTAAAAGTTTATAAAATGGCAACCACATTGCTACATGTCTCTGGAGTATCTCAAACAAAATGTGGTTTGAATTTCTTGTTAAAAAAAAAAAAAAGCAGCTCAGAGTTCTTGAATAAACAAATAAAGACAATTGATGCAGTTAACAGGCTGTATGTGGCCACAGCTATGTCATCTTGGCTCTGTTCCTTGCTTCGGGCAGTGGTCAGTGACAGCTGCCCAGCAGAGGAGCCTCCAGCCAGGCATCTCAGTGCTTTGCCTGAGGGAAATGTTCTGTGGCGCTCAGCTGCACCATGACTGTGGCAGGAACCCCATAGAAAGAGCTGTGGCACCCCAGTTTGGTGATATGGCCTCTGGTCCCATAGGGAAATTAGGGCTATGAACAGATGCTTCAACTAATCTTCGGGCTGATTAAGTAAGTTGTTGGGCAGCTTGTGATTCTCGTTAGGAACACGGACTCTCATGGAGATCAGCACTTCACTGCTAATGCTGCCAACACAAAGGGCAGAGACTTTTCTGTGGGGTCATCTTAATGCCACAAGCATGCTTAGTCAAGCAGGAAGCTAGTTACGCTAAATCCAAGTGTGCTGTTTGGACCTCCCCACGGGTGGTTTGTGACAGGTCCTCAAGTCACCATTCTAGGATTTCTAACCTAGACATGCATATGTACATTTACCCATTCTAACTTTAGGCCTATCCTGTCCATTCCTTCCTGCTCAGAGCTAAGAATGGTTGGTGTTATCTATAAAATTGGCATATCCAACTTCCATAGGAAAAGAAGTTGGATTATTCCACCACCCCCCGCCCCCACACACGCACGCGCGCGTGCACACACACACGCGTGCGTGCACACACACATTCGAGGAATAAACCTCCCAAGAATGTAAATCTTTAGCCATACATTCAGTCTTACACTTACCACTGGAACAGCTGTCACTGGTTTGTGTAAATCTCCAGAGGATCAACAACAGTCTTTAGAATGGAGCGGCTTTGCCCAGCTCACTGCTCTGCCCCCAATTTCGGGATCTAACTTCTGGCCATTCTGACTGTTCCTAGCCCTGCTGCCATTCTGAGCTGCTGCCCTCCCCATGGTCAAAGAACCCACACATAAGGGCCCGATGACTCTGTTTGTGTGGTGAAACTTCAGATCACCAGCTTCCCTTTAAAGACACCTGGATGACAGAGTGCACAGGAATATATAAAGTTGAAGGGAGGTGTTTCACGATGTCTGCACCCACATCCGTTGGTCCACTTCTTTTCTCTACTGTGGTCAGCACCGTAAGCCTCCACCACACAGGCTTTCTTCCTCCACTAGCGCCTGTAGGCCATGAACAGAGTTATGACATTGCTTTTTCCTGTGAACTGCTCTTGCCAACGGGCTCCGCCCCGGCAGAACTTGGTCGGAGACAGAAAGACCATTTTTTATAAGACTTAGCAGCATTCCCTAAACTGAAGAATCTCCCCACCCTCCTACACACATGAAACATTACAAAGCACTTTAAACAATATATACCCTAGGGGCCAGGCAAATGGCTGGGGTAAAGACTTCTGTCTTCAAACCTGATGACTTGAGTTTGATCCCTGGGACCCACATGGTGGAAGGAGAGAACCAACTCCCTAGAGTTGTCCTCTGACCTTCACATGTTTATTGTGGTGTGCACCCTTGCCCCACATAAATGTAATAAAATACAAATATACTTAAAAAGTAATAGTCTGTGATATTCACCAAAGGAGGAAACTGGATTTGCAAATTGTATCTTTAGTAGGTAGGAAGAAATCTGAAGAATTAGTTAGTGTCCATGGGTACATATGTTCCTGCAAGCATTGAGTAACTGAATGCAAACCAAGATGGGAAATTATTTCTCATTAAAATGATAAAATAATATGTAATATTAATCAGGCCACAGGAGAGTTATAGAAAAAATCTGGGTTGATTCAAGAGAAAGAGAAGCAGGGCCTGGAAGTACATCCCTGCACTACCAGCCACTTGGGGAGGCAGAGGCCTGACAGTCTGAGTCCTGTCTGGGTAACAGGGGACAGGTAGTGAGACCTTGTCACTGGGGGTAGAGCTAAGTGGATAACATGTGAAAGACCCTGGGTTCAATACAGTACCATTCCCCCCCCCCCCCCTCTCTCTCTCTCACACACACACACACACACACACACACACACACACAGACCACAAATGAGAGATTTGCTCCTTGCTTCCTTCCTCCTTTCCTCCCTCCCTCCCCACTCCCTTTAAGGTAAGGTCTCAAACATGCAGCTCAGGCTGGCTTTGATTTCACTGGTGCGCTGGTCCAGTTTCATGACGGCTGGGATTACAGGCATGACACCACACCTGGCTGTAAAGGAAGGCTTTTAAAGCTTCTTTCACTTTGCTCTGCTTCTTATGCTGTTTCCCAGAGTGTTTGCTCATCCTCCTACGACTCTGGCCTGTGACAGAATGGGTCAGACAGTACACAGGGTGTCTTGAAGGATGTGTTTATTTCCTCCATAATCACGAATCCCAGTGGACATACTCAGTGAAATGGAGGCTGTGAAAATTAACTTCTCTTTCAGCTGCTCACCCTTTGCTGCCTCTGACCTGCTTCTCTTGACCCAAGGCCACTTTTACCTTGCTGTAGAGTGGAGCATCTCCTTTTGTTAAATAACAATGCTTTTTCCAGAGCAATGGGCTCTGCTTCCCCAAATGGAGCATGGTGATGTCTTTGTGAAGGAAAGCAGGGCACTGTGGTTGGCTGGCATAGAGGTAGGAAATAGACTGGAACCCAGGACGAGGAAAGGCTGATCCATGTGTGTGATTTTTGTCCATCTCGCAACGTCTCCTAGGCACTGCCTAGTCTGATGTTCTCAATCCTCCATTTGGGTTGGATACCAGCGTCATCCATACTCCCTCCTCTGCTCTCCATGTTTTGGAGCTAACAGGCGCCGATGTGAGTGAGCCTCAGCTGATCACTGTGCCAGGAACAAAGAGCCAGGGAAAGCTGATCTCTTTGTTAACTGGGAGAAGTCTCTCAGACTGGCATCACAATGCCCTCTCCACAGAGGCTACACTTGAGCCTCCAACAAAGCAATTATTAACCTTGACAGGCCTTGGCCTCCACCGTAGCTCAACAATCTCGGTTCTGATAGCCTGGCCATTGTCAACCACACTTATGCCAACAGTCCCGCATCTCCTGCTTGCTCCCTCTATCTGACTGCACTTGCCCCACATCTTCCTGTTCTCTCTTGCTTCCCTCCGAGCTCTCTGGAAGCATGTGGTACACTGTAAAGCACAGATCTGCAGCTAGGCTGATCTGGGCTCAGTGATTTAAATGGACTTCCTGTGTGACCTGAAATAATGAGCACGGGCTCTAAAGTCCAGATGACAGTACTAACTCCACGCAGTCTTTTGATCAAGTTTCTAAAGTGACCTATATTGTTATTATCGAACCCTCACAGGTTTACCCTTCTTAGACGTCCCATTTCCTGTCTACCCATCCCCAAGGACATACAACCTTTCAGTCTCTTTAAGAGGCTGCCCCCAGGGTCATAGGACCCATGTTCAATCCTGAGCTGACAGAATTTCCAGAACCTTCCTTTCCATGATCATGTCACTATCTGTCCTCTCTCAAGGGTTGGCTCATCTCTCCATTCCCTGCTGGACTCCTCCTCAATTCTGACACCTATTTACCTCCATTCCTTACTCAGGAGGACTTTGGCAACTGGTCACTTTGTTTCCCTTCCTAACTCCCTTCCTGTGGGAGGGGCCTCAACCTGAACACGGACGTCTTTTGCTCATTCTACGTCCACATCCTAGTCCTACAGCTGGCCATACTGGGAAGGTTCTGTCTTTGTGCTCTTAATATATTTCACTGTGCTTAAGTAGTTCACATGTCTGTCTCCTCTTGGTAAACTATGTCTCCGCAGACAGGAACAATCTCGTTTGACTTTTTATCCTATTACCAGGGCAGAGTCTGGTCAAGTGTGGACGTTTATATACGATCTATGGGATGAAAACCAGGGAAGGTGTTCTGAGCGTAAGTGCTCTTCCCTGCTCGGTATTTTACTTGACTGCCACCTTAGGCAGGCAGAAACATCATTACATGTTTTTTTTTTTCTGTGTAATATGAAAATGAGCCTTTGTGGTGGGTATTGTGTTCCCTGAAATATTGTGTGTCCCCCGAAATAAACATATCTGAGAACAGACAGCCACTAGAACAAAGTGAAAAATGGTGGCTAGAAAATGGGAAGAGTAAGCCATAGCAGAAGTTGGGTGGTGGTGGTGCACACCTTTAATCCCAGCACTTGGGTGGCAGAGCCTGGTGGATCTCTGAGTTCAAGGCCACTTTAGAAACAGCTAAGCATGGTGACCCACGCCTTTAATCCCAGAAACCCAACCTTTAATCCCAGGGAGTGGGGGCAGGAAGAGAAAGGTATATAAGGCATGAGGACCAGGAACTATGAAAGTAAAAGCATGTAGTTAGTTAAGCTTTTGGCTGGAGAAGCGTTCAGGCTTTGGAGCAGCACAGTTCAGCTGAGATCCATTGGGATGAGGACTCAGAAGCTTCCAGCCTGAGGAAACAGGATCACCTGAGGAACTAGCAAGGTGAGATAGCTGTGGCTTGTTCTGCTTCTCTGATCTTCCAGCATTCACCCCAATAACTGGCCTCAGGTTTGATTTCATTAACAAGTACTTTTAAGATTCCTGCTATAAGCCTTAGAAAAGTTGAGTGACTTCCTGAAGTTGGCATAGTTGGATCATGTTAAGAGGGCTGTTCCTATGACTGCGAGGCTCATTGGGACTTTCCTGTCATTCTAGGGGAGACCTGACTCCCATGTTTTGTCCTTGGATGTCCACACATGTATAGCAGCATGTGTGTTCCCTCTCCCAAATAAACACCCAAAAGATTCAGAAACCAAATCTTATGTTCTGCAAATAATTCAATCTTGGACTGACAAACTGTAAGACAGAATGACACTTTGAAAACTTTTAAATTTATAATAGTTCTTTAACTTGTGAAGGTAAACAGTGCTTCCTGAATGACTGACTCTTTAAGATGAATCCAGCACAGCCTTAAGTGGAATTTGATTTACGATCTTAAACTACCGAACTGAAGGCAATTTACAGTCTTTCTTATCATCTGTGACCTTTACAATGCTTTCCTAGTTTAAGGAAGCCTTTTTTTTTTTTTTTTTTTTTTTTGGTTTTTTTGAGACAGGGTTTCTCTGTGTAGTTTTGTTGCCTTCCTCGAACTCACAGAGATCTGCCTGGCTTTGCCTCCCGAGTGCTGGGATTAAAGGCATGCGCCACCACCATCCGGCCAAGGAAATCATTTCTAAAAGAGACTCTACCCAGTGGTTATCAACCTTCTTAATGCTGTAACTCTTTAACACCTACCTCATGCTGTGGTGACCCCCAACCATAAAAGTATTTTCACTGCTACTTCATATTTGTAATTTTGCTACTATTATGAACCATAAAGTAAATATCTGTGTTTTCCAATAGTCTTAGATGACCCCTGTGAAAGGGTCATTTGGACCCACAAGTTGAGGATTGTACTCTAGCCAAAGGTTTGTTTTCATGGTAAGATTCCAATATTACATATGCTAATGAATTCTAGGAAATTCTGTTTTTTTTCAATTACTTTGTTTATTTAATAGTTTTGCTATTTCAATAACAGAGTTGAACTCACTTATCTACTGTGAGAAAAGCAAAAAAACTATGGTGGAGTTGCAACTGGAAAAGAAACAAAAAGTCACCTCTGTTATGACTCCTTTCATCTACATTTGTTGTTCCCTGATGGCCTAGTACTCTTTCTTGGCTCTTTTCCTTCCTAAATGCTACATAAACACACATGGACACCTATTCTCATGTACACACTATAGGCTAGAGTCTGTATATGAAGGAGAACATAGCATTCTTTTCCTTCTGAGATTGGGTCACCTCATTTAATGTTATACTTTGCAAATTCATCCACTTTCCCATATTTCATTTTTCTTTATGGCTGAGTGATATTCTGCTTTGCTTAGCATATGTATCACATTTTCATTACTAATTTATCTGCTAATGGGCATCTTCATTGGTTCTAGTACCTTGCTGTCCTAAGTCCAAGAGCAATAAACATGAATGTGCAAAAAAGAGGAGTCTTAGCAGTTATATCTGGAGTTATTCAGTCCCATGATGAAGCCATGGTTCCTCCTACAGAGGTAACAAAGTTTTGTGATCCTTCACTGACTCTAAAGTATAGCAAATGCAGACAGCTAGTAAGGACGAGATAGGAACTTGAAACGATGCGCATAATTATTTTTGAATTGCAAAGCCACATAATAACATGTTTTTTGCTCACTGCTTCCTGTATCTTGGGCACTGGCCTAAAGAAGTAACATGTTGACATGTAATTTCCTCCCTATGACCTTTAAATTAGTGTATGTATATCAGCATGCCTATGTTTTTGTAAGACGAGCACATAAAGGATGTTTGTGAATCATTCTTCAGACCTCAACTTCTATTTGCCCAAGAATCTACCTACATTCACACTGCTTTTCCACCTTATTAAAAGGCAAATCTTACCTACTAAAGTATTAAATTACTTGATAAAATAAATATTAAAATGCATATCTTAATATGTACTGTACATCACTGTCTTGGGGTATGCAGATTTTCTGGAATTAGAACATGCCTGAGTAGAAGTACTATTGGTTTCAGGATAAGTGGAGACGAATCCCAAGACTTTTAAGCAATCAAGGGCTATTATGTGAAGTGCTTTTAAAGCAAGCTATCTCTCCTTCTTAAACTTCACCTTTCTCCTTTTCCATCCCATTTTTAATTACATCTGCCAGAATAGGAGGTATTTCAGCCACAACCAATTTTTACATAGACATGTTATAGAACACTTACTGTGTTCTACTTCCTATTAATGAAAATACATTTTAAAATCATGAAAAGCTTTACATCCAAATTTAAAATGTCCAAGAAAGTAGTCAGTTTTTCATTGTGCCTTTGGGAGTACATTTTTTTTTTAAAAAACTACTAATCATTATAACTACAACAATGATGTTAATATCTTCATATTGATTTTTTGGATGTGGAAAAATGATAAGGTCCAGAAAAGTCAATCAATATGGTCTAGAAAAGAGTTGGAAAAAGTCATGATTCTAACTGGGGGAACCTGGCCCCAGAACTTGAGCTCTTCATCTCCATGAAGTTTTGCCTTAGCTCAAGTCCGACATGGAATGAGAAGAGAAGAACCCATATCACCCATATGATGAATTCTCACTTAAGGGAAATGTCTAGAAAAACAAGTTACTTTTTGCTAAGTACAAGTAAAATAATTAGTTTCCATTATTGTTTTCATTCCTTCCTAGCGATGGCAGAAACAGGAATTCAGATGCTCTCTTAAGTTCAAATGCAAGATCCTGGAAAACTGAGGCGCTCGGTGTTTTCAGTGCATTTCTGTTAGGCCCTGGCTGTGTTCTTAGTGGCAGAGCACTTCCAATGCTTACTGTTTGGGAGGTAAAAACTATCGTTAAAACCGGATGCTCTTTCTTCGCTACACTGCTCTCCACACAGCTTCTCCCTTTGCAGAACAAGAGAACCTACAGTCTGTCCAAAAAGCTCTTCTTTTAAAGCACCTGGCTTTGGAGGATGTGATGGTTCATCTTCCTTGTCAACGTGATGGGATTTAGAGACATTATGGAGAGAGATCTTCCAGACTAGGGTAATTGAGACTCACCCTAAATGCGGCTGGTACCTTTGGGGGGTGGGTTCCAACTGTGAAAAGGAAAAGGCTAGCTCAGCACAAATGCTCACTGCTCTCTGCTTCCTGACTGACCATACTGCCTCTATTTCCTGGTTCCATAACTCCCCTAAGATTGGCTGTGTCTTCAACTGTGAACCAAAACAAGGCTGTCCATAAGTTATTTTTGTCAGATATTGTCAAAGCAATAAGACAAGTGATTAATACAAGGGAGGAAGCAGACAGAGACACACACACTCATATGCTCCTTAAAGACAGAGTTCCAATTAGAATATTTTCCCAATGATCTTGACTTAAAATTACTTGTCAGCCCAAGTCACTTCACAAATGTTTAACCTCTGCATTAAGTTCAAATTTTCCTAAAATATACCATAGCTGATATGGAATGGAAGGAAGCAAGGGAGCTCTGGTGGATTTGGAGATAGCATGTCTTTTTTGGGGGAGGGGCACCTGCCACCACCGACATATTCATAAAGACCTCCCGGGAGAGTGGTAGAGTGTGAGAAGAGCTGGCTGGGGTGGACAAAGAATCACTTCTACTCCCCTCAAAGTCTGTTCAGAGCTGTAAGACACTTTGAAGGTCACTTAAATACAATGTCACTGACTAGGTTCCTTTAGTGTTTGAGTAGGCTCCTTACCCACAGTATGGCTTCCCCTTGTGACAGAGCTCATGTTCAGACTTTCCCCTCAGGTCAAAGGGAACATTTAACAGGATTGGTCTGTGTGGCCTCGAGAGCCAGAGACTGGTGTAGCAAAGAAAGAGCTTGTATGTGTGTGTTAGGAGTGGAGGCTGGGGGTGGGGAAATCAACCTACCATTAGAAGGTCCTAGGCAAGCCATACTTGTCCACGGCCCTGTCATGCTTCCAAACTCTATGCCTCCAGAACTGCTTTGTGCAAATTTATTGGAAAATGTTACAAGGTAGATGAATAACTTCTCTGCTAAGAAACCCTGATCAGCCCGACTGAATCCGATGCTCACATCCCCAGCTGCCCTCTTCCACAAGGTGTTTTCAATTATTTCCAGTGAGCTAATGTTCCCTGGACTATCTTAAAGACTTCGAAGAGTAGGACAATTAAATTTGGTTCTGGGGAGGGGGGAACGAATAGCAAACAGCTGCTGGTGGGCCCATGTGGACAAGAGGCCCGGGGCCTTCCTGGAAGTGGTACTCATGGAGTATTTCACAGTCCAGAGAGTGACTGCCTTGGGGCAAGCACTGCACAGAAGGATGGGGTTCAAACAGGCAGCCGTGGAGAGTGAGCACTGACCACCGAGAAACTGTAAGAGTAACTGTGGCTGCAAGCAGCCAGACCAAGACAAGAGCTGGCTGGAGTGGGCAAATAAGAATAACTCCTACTCCCTTCAAAGTTTGTTAGAGCTGGAAGACACTTGGAAGGTCACTTAAATACAATCCCTACACTCCACAGTCCAGGACGCACAGTGAAGGGTGAGAGGACTGGCTCCTCATGGTCTGCTAACTAGCACGAAGTGCAAAAGTGAAGACTACAACCCAGTTGTTTCTGTTATAACACGGTGCTTTAAAAGTTTGTCCTTGGGCCTGAGGTTGTGCTCAGAGTAGCAGAGTGGTCGGTTGACCAGAATGTGCAAGGTCCTAGGTTCCATTCCCAGCACTGACAATACCAGAGTGTCTAAATCTTCCTGAGTCACTAGATGTTTTCTCTTCCCGATCATTTTGGAACAATGGATTCATACACTACACATGGACTTAAGGGAATTCATGCATACTACTTCCCCAGGCAGGCACCTTCCCCTCAAGTGCACCAATAGCATTATGCAGTCACCAATTACCAAAGAAAGAGCTACAGCCAGGAATGCCCAATTCCAGTGTTAAACCTAAGCAAGAGGGACTAATTAGAAATGCTTCTATCTATTCTGTTTGACTTCATGTGACGTAAACAAAGAAAGAGCATCCTGTCTTCATCTCCATGGATTCTTTTAAGGTTTATAATTAAGTCAATCATCTCCTCTATAAAGTTAGTGAAACCAAATATCAGCAAGTATCATTAGGTGAGAAAGAATGTAAAATTCTTTTGTTAGATATCATAGCAAATATTTTGTATGTTACCTGAGGGGGGAAAAAAAAAGCAACTGAATCTCCTTGGGTTGTTTAGTTTGTAGATATGCAAGTTGTAGTACTGGGAACATGGAACAATCTCTACTTAATAAAATCAGTCCTGTAGGACAAAGTCTGAAAGTCAGTAAGCAAATCAATAAGCCATTCTCTAAGAAAAAGGAAACAAAGACCATTAGGATGTACTGAAGAGTATCTGTGTCTAGACACCTTACGTTAACTGTAATAGATGATATTTTAATCAGGGATGTTTTATTTCCATGGACATAGATAACAGGTTCCTCAATGATGCTGCTGATTAGTGCTGTATGAAGAAGAAATAATGTTTTTATCTCATTAAAGACTACTTTCTTGGAGAGTACACAAATCATGATTGATTAGTGCATGATAACAGTGACTTGGTTGGTGGTTTTAACCAAATGTCTAAATCAGAAGGCCCAAAAAGTTAATATTTACATCAGCAAAGGAAGACAAAAGATCTCACTTATAAATTCAGCCTAGAAGAATCCATCCCTATATTGGAGTGAGCTAATGTGAAAACACGGAGGCAGGCAGATGTGCCGAGGGCCGTGGCAGTATACAGCAGGTGACAACTAGTGTGTGACAAGTTGACCCACCAGACATTAACTCCCTGATGGGCAGCCCCACCTGGCAAAGCCATGGGGTCACTGGCTGTGGAAATGAGTTGTTTTCTGTCTGTGACTTCCCCGGGTGCCACTGCTATGCCTCCCTATAAGAACAGCTGTGGGTGCTTTCCACAGCCCATTGGTAGTGTGTTTTCCATGTCTGGACACACATTAGCTGTGGATGATCAGGTTATAATCTCTGTTTAAGCTGTATAATTCTGATGATCAGAAACATTACCAGAATATTCTTCTTTGCTGACACAGTAAAGTAACAGCATTCTCAGTCTCAAGGACAGCCTTTTACACGTTTTTGCAAAGACCTTAGAACCAGTCCAAAACAGACTAAGCTGCCCCTACAGAATATATATAAAGACTAATTCCCAGGTACTGTTTATTGCTAAATCAAGGTCAAGTTGTTTACATAAAGACATATAGTCCTTGCAATAGCTCTTTCTGAACATACCTTGACCGCTCAAGGTTCAGCCCATTGTTTACTGTTTGGGACTTCTCACCAACTTAGAGCTACATGCATGGGTCAATGTGACATTACTAGTCTAAGACAAATTATGTGACTTATCTTGTGTTTTGAGAATGGGTAGGACCTTGAAAAAGTAACTTTTAATTGTCCAGAGTTTGGCTGTGAGGCAGCAGCAGTGGTGGTGTGGACAGAGATGGCTGTATAGAGCTATGTGAGAGCTGCTGCAGAGTGTGTGTGTGTGTGTGTGTGTGTGTGAGAGAGAGAGCTGTGTGAAAGCCGCTGCTATGTAGAGGAGCTGTGCCTGGGAACTGTGTAAAGTGCTGTAAGATGAGAGAGCTGTGTAAATGAGATAGCCGTGGCCGTGTGGAGATTTGTAACTGTGTGGAGACAAGGAAGATAAGGTTGTATAGAAAAGAGATGTAGAAGAGAAATGTATGTAAAAGAAAGATGTGTAGCCATGTGAAAAGATGTATGTATGTAAGCTGTCTGCAGCAGTGTGGAGATATGCAGCTATATGGAAACAGAAAGAGTCAGAGACCATTGTTAAGATGAAGTAAAAGAGACAATTAACGTCAGAAAGCTTGTGTGTTTCATTATTTTACCAGTCAGCTGGCAACTTATTTCTAATTGCCCTCAGACAGAAAGAGTCTAGCTCTTGCCGCCTACCTGGATTTTCTTGCATTACCCTAAAGGTGGCCGTGGAGCAGGACCTCCCCCCCCCCCCCCCCCCCCGATGGAAGGAGAAAGGAATTCCAGGGTAAAAAGACGAGAAGACAACCCGTCAGGAGAAAGGATGGTAACTGCGGGGAGTGGCAGACAGGGAAGGGAGGGTTGAGAGCACAGAGGAGGAGTACCAGTCGAAAACACCGAAAACACCCAGAGGACTGGTTAGGGCCAAGTTTTGAAATCACTGCACATACTGTTTCTCTTCCACAAAATGTGGGTACCTCTAAAGGAATGATTGGTGTTTAGAAATGTATTTTACAGCCAGAAACGTGAAGCTTAAAAGATGTCTCAGCGGTTAAGAGCACTGGCTGCTCTTCCAGAGGACCTGGGTTCTACCCTTAGCACCAGCATTGTGGGTCCCGACCATCTGCGACTCTAGTTTTAGGGGAACTGGTGTCCTCTCATCTGGACACTGGATGACAGCTAGGTGGAGTACAGATGTACATGGAGACAAAACACTCATGAACATAAAATAAAATCTTTAAAAAGTCTATGTATTAATTATGCTTTATCACATGCATTTTTGGAAATAAGACACTATTACATTGAATGATTTTTAATTTGGGAAGGATAAAGCTGTCCTTATTCAATAAGGTTAACTACATTAATTTCAGATGTGAAATTACCTGTGCATATCAAATCAAGCTCTGAATGCGTATCAAATCCTGCCCTTAACTTCAGTGATGAACACCACTTAAGGGAACACCACAGGATGAGAATCTCTCCTTTCTGTTACCTCTTTCACCAACAAGCTCCCAAATTTCACTTCAGAACCCTGCACCAATACTAAAGGGAAACACTTCTAGTTGAAAATGCAGGAGAAAAGCAGTGACCTTGGAGGGTAGGCAACAATTTCTTAGAATGATGCCAAAGTACAATCCGTACAATCTTAAAAAAATAAACCGACTTCACCAAAATAAACAATTCCTATGAAAGCCATGAGTACCAGTACTAAAAAGGTTAAGAAGTAAGTCACAACTCAGCCAACCAACGGCACAAAACAAGACATCCTCCTCCCCAGTTGAATACCACGGACAATGCTAACTGTTGGCGAGGGTAAGAGCAATTGGAATTCTCACACTCTGTTGATAGGAATGCAGCGCAGTACAGACTAGAAAACAGAGAATTCCTCACAAAATATTAGACGTCCATTTACAATAAATCTCAGCAATTCCACTCACAGAGGAACACGCAGAAAGTCATGTTCTCTAAAATCCCATACTTGAACAGCCAAAGTGGCCTTTATTGCTAATGCCCTAAAATAGGCAGCAACGTAAATATCGATCAAGTGGTTGAGCAGGGAAGCAAAATACATGTATATGTATATGTTGGACTACTATAATAGCAGTTCCTTTAAGGAACAAACTATTGGTGAACATAACAATTTGGAAGTATCTCCAGTACACTCTGGTAAGACTGATAGGATTTTCTTCATATTACAACCAGGAAAAGAGAGAAAAAAGGAAGAGGAAATAGCTTAGTGGTTGCCAAGATAAGTTGACTAAAACAGGCATTATGAAGGATTTCCTTGGGACCATGAAAGAATTCTGTATTTCGGGTATAGAGTAGTTATATCAAAGATCTACTGCATCTAACATTTTAAACAGCAAGGAAATGGACCAGTTGTGGCTCTTGGCTCTCCAGAGGTATATGCTAACAATTTTCAGAGGCTCCTCACTACATGGTTGCAAAGCTCCACAGAAGTAGGCTTCATATTCTGGACATCAGCCCACTGAGTCATCAATGTTGCTTGACCATAAGAAGTACTGATGGTCTGTCTCAACTAGGGGTTATGCACTGTTTACAGAACAGGTGTGAGGGGGACCTGTTTCTTGCTGCAGGCTGAACAAGCACAGGTGTACAAAGAGAAAAGCTGAGTCAAAGGTATGTCTCAGTAAGTAACGCTTGAAACAATATGACCCAGACTGCTGACACCCAGATAAACAGGACTAAATTCAGGACTCTTGTGTCCCTGTCGTTTGCGGCACTTATGAGTGGGTTGTTCTGCTAATCAGGTTGAGTAACAGTTGGTACTTATGATTAAAGAAGATGCAGCCCATGACAGGTCAAAAGTTCCCTACCACTGCCAGGAATAAAATGTAACTGTGTGCTGTCCTTCATGCATATTTGCTGTGGAAAGGCACACATTTATTTCATTAAAAGCCATTTTATTACCCGGGGGGAAACCTGTCAAGTTTAGCTTCCTAACACGAATCGTATTTTATTCAAATGTACTTTTGAACTAGAGCAGCTATTTGATTAACTCTCCTAGTGACATACTGGTGACCTGCTATATTAAAAATGGTGACATTTGTGCCAAGGAATCTAACCTGGAGCTAAGTTATCCATTAGAATCCAACTTGGGAATGCATTACTCTTCAGGACAACATAAACACCTTCTTTCCTCTTGCAGAAGTCTCCTGAGAAATAGTGGTGAATAGAATACATCTGTAACTTCTATACTGACCACTAGGAAGGGGTCATCAACACGCACAGCTGACTCCCAGGAGACAAACATGGCCGAATACCAAGGAAGCTGAGGAAGATTGCAGAAGCACTGGCAGGAAGGCGCTTACTTCCCTCATGAGAGTCAGAAAGCCTGTGTTTGAGGACACTTGCCCTCATCTCAGGGCTGTGTTCAGAGGACACATGAAAGGGAGTCACTGCAGAGCCCTAGTGACCAGAGAAGGAATGAAAACAATTTTCTTTCTCTTTCTCAAAAGAGGAAAAAACCCCAACAATCCTGAAGGTTGACATCCAGTGTGGGGAGATTTAAAGTACATACAAAAAGCATATGCCTCAAATAGGTAACATGAATTACAAGACCACTATCATAATGGACCATCCCTCCCTAAATGAGAAGACAGTAGGAAATGAATTCCTCCAGGAGGAGGGAGGATGCCCAGGATATCAGCCATCTTGGTGTGACATATTTTCATTACTCTGTATTCAAGCTGTGTTTTACAATAAGCTGTTCTAAACTAGTAATGCTTTTTCCAGGCAAACTTCAGGTAATTACCTCTGGCCGGGTGGGGAATCAACTTCAACACTTCCAAGACAATTCCCTCCCAAGTATCCCTTTCAGCTAGCATGTGCTTCCTCCGTGTGAGGCTATGGCTTCGTTTGAGAACTTCACATATTTGAAAGTGTGCCACAATTCTACAAACTAGACAGACAATCTGAAGACAAAGAGACTGAAAGGGAATGTAGAGGCATTATGAAACGATTCTTGGGTTGACTTTTTAAAAGTGGGCTTGTAGGGCCAGGGGAGAGGGCTCAGCAGTTAAGGGCATGTCCCACTCTTGAAGAGGCACAAGGTTGGTTTCCAGCTCTTACACTGGCTGGAACTCCAACTCTAGGGTGGGTCTGACTCCATCTTCTGGTCTCTGTGGGCACTGTATTTAAGTGCACAAAACCCACGCACAGACACATACATATTTATCTAATTAAAAATGAAAATATATTTAAAAATAGGTTGTCTTCTAAATAGTGGTCATATTATATCTAGTATTGTGTTAGTCCATTTTTTATCACTAAAAAAATATCTGTGGTGAATCACCTGTCACAACTTATAAAGATGAAAGGTTATGTTGCTCATAGTTTCAGGTTTCAGTCTACAGTAAATTGGACCCACTGCCTTAAGGCCCGTGACAAGGCAGAACATTTCAGTGTGGAGGTGAAGAAGCTGCTTGTCCCATGATGTCTAGGAAGCAGGCAGAATGTGTGTGTGTGTGTGTGTGTAGGGCTCCTAATTCCCTTAAAGCCACAGCTCCCATGACTTAACTTCCACCCACTGTCCCCACATCTTAAGTATTCTATCACTTCCCAACGCCACCATTGGCTTGTGATCAAACTTTCAGCATATGGGCTTCTGGGAACATTTTAGACCCGAATTTTATGCTAGGCTGGGGAAGATTGCTGGCATCCTCAGACAGCACTATGAACCAGCTGAAAACCATGACTTATAAATATTATTTTCATCTGATATTTTTGGGAAAAAGCAAGATCCACTGGGAACATCCATATATGCTTGTGTTATATATAAATGGTAATTCTTCTAAGTTGTGACTTTATGACCAAATACTACACATATACATACATATATATATATACATATATACACACACATATATACCGTTCCTGTTTATAAAGGTCCCCTGAAGAAACAGGGCCACTAAAAGGGTCTTCACATAATGTCTTTCAGTATTTAGTGATTGTTACTTTCAAACCAGTCTTTGAAAGGTTTTATTCATTCACTGTAACTGAACAAGCAGTCCCGACCAGAATTCATATTTAGGCACAGATTAAGTATGACGATTGACCTCAGATTATGAACATATATGTTCTCTTAAAGGTATTAAAAAAAAACAAACCAACATTATATCCTATAGCTAAGTTCTGAAATGACTCGTTCAGAAGGCTGGGGTTGAAACTAACACATGCCCATGAAGTAACAACATGGTGTTTCTATTAAGCAGGCTACAGTTAACCAGTTAACTAGGCTAGAAGCCTATCCATGTAGCAGATGAGGTGAATCTAATGGGGCAGCAATTTCTTTTAGAATTGAGCTCTTTTTGTTGGCCTGAGAGAAGCAGATACCCTGCAGTTTTGGTACGAACCCTGCATTGTTGTATGACAGGAAGAAGTCACACAAAAGAGCTCAGCCTTAACCAACTCTCTGTAATTTGGTTCCAACTCAGCTAAGCTTGACTACTTCAGCATTTTTTTTTAAGTATGTCAGAAAATGTAGACTTCCTATTGTGTGTCCCTGTGGTATGTGTTCATATATGTGTGCATACATGTGCATACTTCTACACACATGTATGTGACAGCTGGAGGTCCATATTTGATGTCTTCCTTGATGTCCGACTGTTAGATACAGGGCCTCTCAATGAACTCAGGGATCATCAGTTTGGTCAGGGTGGCTAGCCAATGAGGTGCAGGGGTCCTCTCGTGCCCACCACTCTCTCCAGTGCTGGAATTATAGGCATGTGTCACAGAGGCTGGTTTTACATGGGTGCTGGGGGTCTGAACTCAGGTCCTCATGCTTATGTAGATAAGCAAAAAAGAGATAGAGTATGCTTCTAACTAGACAATCTTTACTTCTTAGAAAAACCAGGTCCTTCCAATAGAATTAGGGTCAACAGGAAGTTATATCCCAATGATTATGACAATAAACAAATGTCTCTCAAATCTTAGTGTGCATGGGATTAACCTGGTGAGTTTATTTGAGCATAGATTTCTGTGTTTGCTTGCATGTCCTTCATCCATGGTTGGAATTGAACCTGGGACCTTGCACATGGTTGGCAAGTATTCTAATACTGAGCCATACCCTATATACCACAGCAACAATGATTCAGTAGACCTGGGGTTGAGGCCTGGAATTATTTTTAACAAGCTCCCAGGAGATGCTGAAGCTCTTTTCCAGGCAATATACTTTAAGAAAATATAAAGTAAGAACTGCTTATTTAAACTAGTTGGTCAAGGTTTAAGGGAGAAAAAGGTAGCTACAGATTCAATCACTTAAGCATGGCTGAGATAAAGAAAAACTACTTGGTTAATTCTTATGTCAACTATTCTGGGGAGTCTTATGTTAAATATCCTGAGGGGTTGTATAAAAATTCTTTCTTTGACACTGTCAGGCACTGCCTGCCAACATGCCTGACCCTGAACAATAAAACCCACACATAACTTTTTAGAGTTTGAAACTGCTGCTAAAGAATTATAATTTCATAAATACAGCCAGTCAGTCAAATGTATACATTCCAAATTACCAGATTAAACTTGAACTTTTCCAAACATTAAATAAAACCACAAAAGCAGGAGTTCTCAATTTATTCTTTCAAAACCACAGGCAAGCTAATTCTACAGATTGTGGAACGTACAATAGGTCATTCTCACAAAATAAAGCCTGAGGGGTGAATTATATCTCTTCAACCATGGCGGTTCCTTAAATCAACAAGGGTAACACTGACTACCATGCTGACAAGCAGATTTTGTGACATTTATGGACCTCACAGAAACAGAAACTTGTAACAATAAATTTAAGTCAGGGTATAAAAATGGGTGGGATTGTGTGGTGTCTATAAAGGTTCCTAAAAGAAAATTGATTGGACCTTGAGTCTGAGCCAAGTCTGGCTGCCCCATGCATGTCTTTCTCAGAGTAGCATTCTTCTGACCAGAATCAGGAATGCCAGCCTACTGTTTATGGCCTGAAAGCTGGCTCACTCAGATGCCATGGGCCATCTTCTCTATAAGAGTCCTGGAAGCGGATCACTTCTCACTGATGGATGGAAAAGCCATCTACTAACCACCAGCCTTAAACATCGAGGTAAAACGAGGAAAAAAATTTCTCATCCATAATAATAAAACACATGGTTATTACCTCCAGTTGCATAAAGGAGTTTGTGTAAGTTTTTGCTATACCCTATTTGTAAATTCTTGCCTCTGAGTTATGAGTTTGTAGTATTTACTTTCTCACATGCATATTTTAGGTCCATATGTTAAGGAGCAGATCCCATCCTGTGAATCCTATACAGCACACTTTATATGACTCTCCAGTTTAACAGTATTCTCGGTCAGTTTGAAATAACAGAATGGAGAGCCAAGCGGTGCTCACACTTTGTCATTCCAGTGCAAAGATTCCGTGCTCCTAACAGTGTCGATGAGCACTTTCAGAGCCTTAAGAGCACCGACTGGACGATGGGGAAGACCTGTCCTAGGCAACTGCTCTAGTTAGTCAGGCAGCCTAATGTTGAAGTACACTATTCCTGACACTCCCAAACAAGTATTTCTCAGCAAGGGGCAACTTTGTTTCAGGTGGACTCTGCATTTAGCAGTGTCTGGAGATACCTAGAGCCAGCAAAATGACATTTACCAGACTAGATTGCTATCTTGCTGAACATGCTACAACACAGGATAGCCTTGTTAACTAAGTCTTATCTAACACAAAAATGTAATAGTTCATGCACATGTAGAGAAACTCTGTCCTAAAACAACTGAGAAAAGATTTAATTATAAAAATAATAGACACAATGTAATATAGTAAGACACATTAACTTTCCCTGTGACCATTCTATGATTTGCTTATATTAATTAATGTGTACAAAAGACTCACTTCCTGGAAAACTTTCTGTGATTGTCACTCTGATAAAATCAAAGCCCACAGCATATAGGCTTTAAGGAGGCTAAGTCACAAGATCTCAGATACAAACACAGGAGGCTGTAACCCTCATGCTACCCGATTCCACTAAAGTCTACTGCTGAGAAAGGAACATTATTAAAACCTGCCCAAGACTGTGACAGCATGTTTTCGAAGAATGCAGTTAGGCTTTCAAGGACAGAAACTGAACTCTAGGTGGTCTTCGGAACAGCAGCAAACATAACATAGAGAACTCATTCTATACGAAAGCTGTTAATTAAATAATTCAAATTTATGTGATTTCTTGGCCACTAAGAGGGCTACGGTGGGTTTGTGGTGTTTTGTGGTGCTGGAGCTGGAATTTGGGACCTCGCTTGTTAGACAAGCATGCTGCCCCGAGTCACATTAACTGCTACTGTCCTTCTATACCTCTGGCAGTAACAGAGAAAAAGCACCAAGTGGGAAAAACCTTTTATCTTTGAAATCACTGAGACTAGTGACGCTCTCAGGTAGCTCAGATGACACTCTATCTGCAGAGAGGATTATGGACCACTGCGGTATCTTTTCTAAAACTAAAGAGCAACAGCTGAGGCATTGGCTGCCAAGACTAATGGAGAAACAGTGTCCTAGAACAAGCCTTCCTCACGCAAAATCTTCAATAAACGTTACCTGAATAAATTAAAGAAGGCTGGCAAATATGTGGCTTCTCTATCTTTTAAAAGCACAACTGTACACCAACTATATTTACTCCAAGTAATCATTGAGTGGGGTGGTATGAGCTGGTTCTCAAAGGAACTGTTTTAGTAATCATAAGCCAAGCATACTCATCTATCCCCAAGCAGGACCAGGCAAGCAAGGTCTGGATATGTCTTACCTGGGTGATAACTGGCTGGCGAAACATTCCGGACTGGAACAAGCCTTCCAGCTCCAATGCAAGTAAGGAAGTACTGCAGCTCAGGGGTGACAGACACAGGGGCAGCATGCTTGCCTAACAAGCGAGGACCCGGATTCTAGCTCCAGAACCACAAAACAACACAGGCACCAGAAATAACCTCTTACTGGCCAAGGAATTACATCAATTTGAATTCTTTAATTAACTTCCCTACGCTAATAGGAGACCACGGCACACCCCAACTCTACAGTTTTCCTCACTGCCAGCCTTTCTGGACTGTTTGGAGATGGAGGCTGGATTCTTCAAAATTTGGACCACAAATTGATTACGTTTCCATCATCCAGGGTATTAAATTCTGATCTTGGGCTTCGTCTCTGTGTTAGTCACTTTTGTCGCTGTGACAAAATACTTAAAAATCAAAATACAAAAACTACTTACAGGCATAAAGATTTCTTTTGGTGCACTGTTCCAGAGGTTTCAATTCATAATCACTTGGCCACATTTCTGTGGCCTGAGTGAGGCAGAGCATTATGTCTGAAGAGCACAGTGGAGCTGCTTATTGAGAGACCACCAGGAAGGAGAGAGAGAGAAGGAGAGAGGTATCAGGGGCAAAAATGTCCTCTTCCAAGGCATGCCCACTAAGACTCACTTCCTCCAACGAGCCCCTACCTACTTATTTCTACCAACCCCGGTAATGTCATCAACTTATGAATCCAACTATAGACTAGTCCCCTGAGGTCAGCACTCATGATCCAATCACTTTTCAAAAGCTAAGAAGCTGGCAACCTAGTCTTTGACCCAGTCAGGGTCCATTTCAGATCCAAACCATAAAAATCTCCCACTATGTAACTGGAAATGCCCATGATGACTAAGGCATCAGCACACTGCCATTCTTTGGGTAATTTTCATGGTCAGTAAAGTTTGAGAAATCCTCTATAAAAGGACTCAGGGAAAGTCAGAGCAACACTTTCCCACCCTCTCTGTCCCCTAAGCCAGCATCTGCGAGCTTAAAAAACAATCGCTAGCATACTTCAGCAGGGGTAAGAGTTAAAGGGGCCTGTAAAGACTCAGAGTTGGGACAGTTAGTTACTTTTGTGGTGAGCTTAATTTCTCACATTGTAAATTCTAGATCTATCTCCCCCAAGCCACCCTTTTCTGAGGGAATCTTTGATATAGATTGTTTTGTCCATATGCCATGGCTTTAGTGCATGCATTGGAACTCTGATTCCTCAGCATCTGGGTGGGAATGAGGGAAGGGTATTTGGATTATGGGGAGAAAGCCTTTATAAATGGATTAAGGTCTTTCTTCACTTGGATGGATTATTAACTACTGCAAGAGTCTCAATTTCTCTCTCCTGCTTGCCTTCATGAGCTGACGCAGCATGAGGTCCTCATCTGACCTGGATGCACAGCCTTGGAATTTGCAGTCTTTTTACAATCAGGAGCCAAAATGAACACCTGTTCCTTTTAAGTATCAGATATTCTGGAGTAACCATAGAAAATGGGCAATAACTCCCCCTCCTCTTCAGACAGAATTTCTCTCTGTAGTCGTGGCTGTCCTTGAACTCACAAAGAACCTCCTGCCTCTCTGCCTCCCAAATGCTGGGATTAAAGACTTTGCGACCATGCCTGGTATCCCCTTCCCTTTTTGTTGACTACTTTCTTTATTCCTCCTTCCTTTCCTTCTTTCCTTCCACAGGTGTGAGCCTCCACACTCTGTGAGTTGATTGTACTTTAATAAAAAGAAAGAACCCTCCACATTGTCTATACAGATGACATGGGTGTGCATATGCTATGGCACACATGCAGAGGTCAAAGGGCAACTCTGTGGAACCAGCTCTCTTCTACTTTGTGGGTCCCAGGGACTGAACTCAGGCCAGGCTTGGCAACAAGCACCATTTTCTGCTGAACCATAGGTTATGAGAATAATAATGCACAGTAATGACAAATTGGCAGTAACCCCTACTCGAAAATTAGGGTTCTTCATGGTCTTATTTTCATTAAAAAGTATTTCTTTTTTTTATATTTCTTGTAGCTTACATTTTTATTAATAGTAATTCATGTACAGGACAAATATCTCTATTTTCCATATTGCTAAGAAATATACCATTTTTTTCTGTGAACCTTCCTACGACATTTCTTTTGTGCCCATTTAGTCTTAGAATGTTATCTTGTGTGATTATTAAAACTCTGTTTTATGCCAGGCGGTGGTGGCGCATGCCTTTAATCCCAGCACTGGGAGGCAGAGCCAGGCGAATCTCTGTGAGTTCAAGGCCAGCCTGGGCTACCAAGTGAGTTCCAGGAAAAGTGCAAAGCTACACAGAGAAACCCTGTCTCGAAAAACAAAAAACAAAACAAACAAACAAAAAAATAAAAAAATAAAACAAAACAAAAACCCCCGTTTTATTCCCAGTATGTTTTTCATAAACCAAAACCAGGGCTTTTGTTAAGAAGTTAAATATTTTCTCTTATTAGTTCTGTATCAGAATATTTACAGTTGAGGAAAAACGATTTTGCCTGAAGTGTAAAATGGGTAACAATGGTAAATGATATAGTTCACTTACAGTTTACAAAAAAAGGTTTACCAAATAGACAATAAATACAACAAGCACTTGGGAAAAACCCTTTAAATGAAGGCCTAAGGCCATCATGTTCAGCTGTTGCAAGGGTCTGGTTAAGGTCAGATTTGAAAATGTACTCTGTCAAGAAGCAAGCATGGTGGGCATTCTTGAGGATGATTGCAGGGTATCCCTCTGGAGTGACTAAGAGCAGCAACCCCCCTGCAGGAGTACTAATCCAAGATTTCTTTTGTGAAGTCAGAGAACTTTGCATTGCCTCCCAGGTCTTTTGTTAAGACCTTCCCATCCTTAATTGTAGCAAAACACACAGCCTCGAATCTGGCTGCATGGTCAAAAAGTCCCATGTGGCGCTGCATCATCACAGCACTAAATAGGAGGGCAGTGGGATTGGCCATGTCCTTGCCTGCAATGTCCAGGGCTGTTCCATGAACCGATTCAAAGATGGCGACACCATTGGCTCCAATATTGCCACTTGGAGTCACACCAAGACCTCCAATCAGACCTGCACACAGATCACTAAGGATGTCTCCATATAAATTTGGCATGATGAGAACATCAAAGGTACACCTCATTGAATTTAATATCTTTATAGTTCTATGCAACTTCCCTGCATTTTTGCAGAACATCTGACATCACATGATGTTGGCTTTGTGCACAGCTGTGACATTGCTGTGGTGGTTGATCCGAGCATACTCGAAAGGTAAACTCAGCAATGCGATTGCTCCGCCTCTTCCGTTGTGATGAGCTTGATGCTCTGCACAACTCCATCAAACATCACATGCTCAGTTCCACTGTATTCTCCTTCTGTGTTCTCACGGATGGTGACAATATTTTTATCCATGTAACGAGTTTTATAACCTTCAATTGAGACACATGGCCGGACATTAGCATAAAGGTCAAATGTCTTATGGAGCAATAGGTTCATAGACAGATGGCCAGCTGCTATTGGGGTCTTGAGTGGGCCATTCAAGCCCATCTTGTTCTTATCCATGGATTCTTTGGCTTCTGGAGGGATCACCACTTCCCTCCTGGTCCTTGAAGGGGAGTGACATTGCCCTCCTCCCACTGAATAGGGGATTTTGCAGCATCAAAAATCTTCATAACCGAGGCTGAGATTTCTGTGCCAATTCCATCTCCTGGAATTAAGTGACTGTCTGAACACCATCAGCAAAGCCTCTCGTCACCTCTTTTGTATTGTGGAATGCACCCAGCAGCTGAGAGACCTTGGACACACACGTGGACCCAGCCGTCGCATCCACTTCCCTCACTGTGGTCTTCATTGAAAAGTATTTCTCACTGCTGCGCGGTGGTGGCACACACCTTTAATCCCAGCACTCAGGAGGCAGAGGCAGGAGGATCTCTGTGAGTTTGAGGCCAGCCTGGGCTACCAAGTGAGTTCCAGGAAAGGTGCAAAGCTACACAGAGAAACCCTGTCACGAAAAAACCAAAACAAAACAAAAAACCACCACCAACAAAAAGTATTTCTAATGTTTTGGGAATTCAGATAATCTCATGTAAAATCATGGAAACTTACCATAAAGAAAAAAACCAGAAGGATCTTATTTCATAAATTTAGATGGATTTTTCATTAGTAAAAGTGATATAGATCTAGCAATAGTCCAGAGATTAAGCATCTACTATTCTTCTGCTGACATGATAAAATATCTCTTGCTTGTCCATAAGGTACGAAGTAAATTGTTCTACAAAATGATAACACATATCATTTCAATTTCACAAAGGACACAAAAAAAAATTCAAAAGCAATCTTCATATGACCACTCAGCAAAAATTTACTAAGTAACTATGATAAATTAAGATCTTTGTAAGTCATCATGAAGGGTGGAGGGATGAGACTGTTTCTTCGTGAATGTAGGCTGGATTTGTCATTGCTCTGATCAATAAATAGCCAAAAAAAAAAAAAAAAAATCTTATAGCTTCTGGGTTTAAGCCTTGAAGGTCAGGGAACTTCTGATTCTGGCCTCTCTGAAGTCAGTCACCATGCTGTAAAAAAATCTGCCCTAGTCTGTGGATGGCTGAGGGGTAAGGAAGAGACACCTTAGATGATAGAGGTCATTCTGTATGTTATAGCCTCAACTGAAATCTCATCAAAATGCCATAGCTTGGCACACCCTGTGGTGAGGAGCTGTTTAGCTGATTCTAATCAGTAAATGATAACCTGTTGTTGTCTTTAAGTCATTACACTTTAGAATGGTCTGTTGTATAGCAACAGAGGTTAAAACATCCACTGTGTACCCTGTAGCAGGCTTTCTTTTGGGCCACCAACCAGCTCCCCAAATATGACACAGAGACTTAATATTAGTTATGAATGCTCGGCCTTAGCATATGCTAGGCCCACTAGCTGTTATTAATTAATTTAACCTGTTTTTCTTCATCTACATTTTGCTTCATGGCTTTTAACCTTTCTTTCTTTCTGTATGTCCTACTCCACGTCTGTCTGTCTGGCAGCTGCCTCGCTGGCTGGCCCTGGGCATCTCCCTCTCTTTGCCCCTTGTTCTCTCCTCCTTCTTCTTGAGCCTAGATTTCTCCTAGTTACCCTCTCTGCCCACTAGCCCCTCCCCCATCCATCTCCTGGCTAGCTATTGCCTGTTTAGCTTTTTATTGGACCAATCAGGTACCTCAGGCAGCCAAAGTGAAACAAATGCAACACATTCTTACTTCATTACACAAATGCAGCATAAACAAATACAACACACGTTTACACAGTTAAAGTAATATTCTACATCATAAAAAAATGTAACACATCTTTGCCTAGTTAAAGCAAGATTTCACAACTGTTCTTTGTCTTAGACCCAAGCCAGAGAAAAATTTAGACAAAGTTTCTATATTTGCTCTGGATTAACCAATAGTTGTTTACACATAGGTTGATATTAAAGATTACATCAAGATTACAGTGGGAATCACATCTCCATTAGACCCATTATTGTCCAATATATTTGGAGACTGAGATGTAATATCCTTTCTTCGTTTTTGAGTTGGGGAGTGAGACTAAGTATTTACACCCCGAATATTATGTTTGTATCCTAAAATGTTGAGATAAGATGGTTATTAAATCAGCATATAAAACATAGCATCTTAAAAAAAAAAACCCTCAATTCTTTATTAGACAGAATAACTTAATACTGTTGGTAAAAGCAATATCCTTTTAGTAGACCATCATACTACTGGCATTCTATTTTAGAGTCTAAATAAAGAAACTGGGTGTTCCTAACCATGTAATTTTTTCATGACTTAATTTTTTTTTTTTTTTGGTTTTTTGAGACAGGGTTTCTCTTTGTAGCTTTGGATCTCACTCTGTAGACCAGGCTGGCCTTGAACTCACAGAGATCTGCCTGGCTCACCTCCCCAGTGCTGGGATTAAAGGTGAGCACCACCGCTGCCCGGCTTCCTCTACCTTTAATGTTATTTTTCTTCACTTGTGTAAACTCCCCATATCTCAAAATGCATTTCCTTGAAATGCTCTACACTATAGGTTCCTGGAAGGCTGCATCCAGCAATGTACCATTAAACACCTTCTTGTTGATAGCTTCTATTTTTGCATCTGGTGTTGACCTAAGAGATTCAAGTGAGGTGTAAGCATTTCTGTTTCACAGATTACAAAGAAAAAAAAAAGATAAAGACTTTTTTTTTTCTTTCTAAAAACACCATGCATCATTGCTTGGGAACTCACTTAGGGTGTGTGCAGTGTACTCAGAACGTACCAACACATGTGAATTTCTTATTTTTCCTAAGGTCTTGCTGCCAAGAAAGAGCTATCCAAGCACCTATTCTTTCAAAGGATACAAATTCAAAACACAGCTGTCTGCGACCTTGGGAGACCTAATGAGAATCTGCAAACAAGCTTATGTAAGTGTACCCTGACCAGTCTTGTACTCAAAGGCCCAACTAAATGAATTTCATTTCTCAGGTGGAACATTAAAGTATCTTCTGGCAAGAGGCATTCCTATGTAAATTATAATTTGAAATGTAACCTTTGTTAGTGTTGTATCCTTAACCACACTGGGTACTTCGATGGTCAGGGATCTGTAATAAAGTTGTGAAACACTGACTAGCCTACCTATGACCAGCATGTATGAAAGGCCTCACTAAGTTGCTTTATTAATGGCCTGGAAATGTGAGTAAACATTATATCAATATGTACCTCAGATGACACTAAATGTGGAGCTGGTAGGAGAGGCAGACATGAGGCCAAACAGCATTGGTGGGTCCATGGAGATGATAGAAATGGACAGTGAAGTACATGGAGTTCAGTCTGGCAAAAACAGGACGAAGTACAAGTATGTAGAAAAAGATGACTCAGAAGACTGACAGTCGGCGGGAAGAAACCTCGAGAGCATGTCAAAGCAAGTGTGCGACTACTGCAGCCCCACAAACTAGATAGCACTCTATAATGGAAGAGAAATACAGCAAAGCACAAAACTGACCCTAGACTGCTTATCAGAAGCCCTCAGGAGACGCTAGTGTTGGCATGTATGTATTAAAAAGGGACAGAGGCACATGAATTTCTGCTTTGGCATTACATCTTTTTAAAGAAAGATACAAAGCACCCGAGAAATCGGTACAGGGAAATCTCATGTACAGAGGTAGAGAAGCCCATAGTGAGAGTCAAAGCAAACAGAACTCTGCTCAGCGGTGATAAAACCAGGCATTTAACTCTGATCAAAATGACTGGTTAGAGTTTTAGTGTTTTCCAGGCGGGATAACTAACAGGTACTCTCCCTAGTTATTCATAAGGCTGATGAAACAGTGCACTTCCAAGACGCATTAGCTCTGCACAAAGCCGTGTGGTTGGAAGAAGCCTAGGATCATAGAGTTTTATACAGGAGGGATCTAAGAGAGGACATAGCACTCTGCCTTCAAAATGAGGTCTGAGGGCCTCCAACTCGGAAGTACCTGGAGAGCTGATTAGAAATGGAGATTTCTGAGCTCCAGTGCAGCCCTCCAGCATCCTCAGTCAAGAGCATCAGCTTAAGAAGCTTAAGTTCTGATACTCTCCTTTATGGTATGCAGAGCTGATTAGCCCAAGATCAGGCACTAACAGGTCCCTGTTTCTGTTCCCACTTGTTTGAACTTCTCTAAATCTATAAATTATCTTTATAGACCAGTTGCTATCACATTATGTGATTGTTTCCTAATAACATTTCATATTCTAGACATTGCTTCACTCAATTCCTGTGTAACACGGAGGTAAGACTAAGAAAACAGAGAAGTGCAGGAGTAGGAAGTCAAAGGAAAACTCAGATAAGCCAGGAGCAGGAGCACAGAATGAGTAAGTAGCCCCTGGACAGGATGATGTAATATCCGTGCACACTGCAAGGCCATTCTGTCCTCCCCGTTCTTCCTGCCAACTACATACATATACACTCTCAAAGTAACGGGCTCTGCAAGTAAGCACAGGTTAATGAGCAAGTCTGGCTTCATCCTATGTGCCTTGCCCATAGGAAACGCTATGCTTCTCTTAGGAATAAGTCAGAGTCTGCCATCCTGGCGGGGGTGGACAGGACACAGGTAGATGAAAATCTCTGGGTTATCACACAAGGAGAGCAGGACATGGACCCCCTCTTCAAATATTAAATCACACACACACACACCCACACCCACACATGCACATGCAAACACACATATGTGTGTATGTGCATGCACACCATAGCACATGTGTGGAGGTCAGAGGAGTGGGTTCTCTTGGTGGGACCTGGAATTGAATTCTGGTTCTCAGGCCTGCTCCCAAGTGCCTCTATCCCTAAGTGCCACTCCCCTCTGAGCCAGTCCTAAACTATAACTAAATAGTTTATTAAATTAAACACAAAATAACTAGCAGGAGACAGAAGAACTAGTGCTATTCAGTATTCAAATGTATCTCTTTAAGTTTTCTCTCCCAGACTTATGGTTTCAACATTGCTGGCCAGCATTCTTTTCTTTTTTTCTTTTAGGGAGGATCGAACCCAGGGCCTTGTGCTTGCCAGGCAAACGTTCTACCACTGAGCTAAATCCCCAACTCCAGCATTCTTAAAGATGTCGTTAAATCTTTTATCTTCCTATCCCTACAGTTGTCAGCCAACTTTAGAATTCTGTCACCTTTCAGGTTCCTCAGTTTATAAGGGGCTCTAACTTATGTCCTCTTCAGCACTTAACTATCAGGAAGAAGTATAATAAGGCTTCTAAAGAAAGAAAACCTTTAAGAGTACTAAATACAATCCCCAGAACTCAAAAGAAAACCTTTGGTCTGTGGGGATGGTTCAGTCAGTAAAGGTCCTGCTGTCTAAGCATGAGGACCAGAGACTGGAAGGGGTGGACAGGGCATGGTAGCATTCTCTGTAATCCTAGCAATGGGAAAGGCAGGTGGATCCTCAAAGCTCCCTGGGCAGCAAGTCTAGCCAATCACCGAGTGCTAGGTTCAGTTAGAGACCCTGTCTCAAAAGACAAAGTGTGTAGAGATCAAGGAAGATACCCGATGTGGACCTCTAGTTTCCACACATATGTATGTATATATGGGCATGGGATGGACAGATGGACACACACACACCAGTTTACTGGGAGTCTGCTATTTGTTAAGTAACCATGTTGCATTAATGTTGCCTCTTCTAGAAAAAGCTGGCTAGGGAATGCTTCAGGCTGTCCATTTCTGGTTTCAATGGTTTCTATCAACTAATATCCCTGTTAGGGGAATCTGGGCTTGTCCCCAAGGCAAACTAAACAAAGAGAAACCAATAAAAAACCAATGAAATAAATCATTAAAGATACAGAGGTTATAAACAAAGCTTTATAAAAAAAGTCATTTTGTAAAAGAAAAATAAAATTATTTGGCATAGAAAACAAGATTAAAAAAACTAGAAACTAAACCTTAAAAAACTATATAAATATACTTTTTAGAGTACAGTTTACACTTGTTTTAAAGGGAGAAAGTTTTTTTTTTTCTTTTTTAAACAACTTGCCAAACATATTGGCTATAGAAAGACTTTGTAAAAGGATTTCTGGACTGTGATAAGAGAGTCATAGAACAAATAGTGGAAGGTATACATAAGTATTTAGTTTACATTTTAGAGTGGAAAAGTCCTCTGGAAAAGAGATTTTAAAGAATATTTAATGCAAAAGGAAGATGGTCTCAATTTTTAATAAAGTCACAGTTCAGATCTTATCATCTCTAGGTGCACTGAGAGGGCTCAGAAGCAGCCTCTGCCAGTCTGGAACAGCCCTGGGAAAGCTGCACAGGCCTCGGTCTGCCTGCAGGGCCCAGGGGGGCTTTCCGATTTAGAGCTCTGCACTCTGCTGCTGGGCAAACAGCTCGGATCCTCTAATGACAACAGCGTATCAGCTACTTTGGAGGTTACACATACGTAAACAGGATCTGCCTCATATTTTCCAGTTGTGGAGGAGGGAAAGGAAGGGGGAGAAAAGCCTCTGCAAACCTTTACTGCAGTTAACTGTGAAAGATGCTTTGCTTCTATGCATGCAGGACTTAAAGAGTGGATGGAGCACCAGTGTGCAAATGACCCCCAGAACGGAAACAGGAAAACCATTACCTCCTCCCTGTGTGAGAACACTGGTGTGCAATCACAGTGGAGAAAGCTAGTTAATGAATGCTGGACTCCAGGGTTTTAGTAGGAAAAGGACATAGGCTTTAAAGAGGAGGAAGTTTCTTAATAAAGTCTTCTTGTGCGAAGACCCACAGAAAATCAAATGGGAAGTCTTAAGGACTGTCATGCATCCTGGTCTTTGCTGGAACGTGAGCCCGGGCTATCAGAGGAGCAAGACCACCATTTGGTTACTTAGCACTGAAACTTTCTGGCCTTTGAGGAAGGCTGATACAAAAATGACCAAAAGGCAGTACTTACACAATTACCTCTCTATACACAGGCCAGAATTCCTTACTCCGTTTTCAGTTGAAAATCTGAAGGAAAAGGTCCTCCAGATCCTTTCCTTAAATTAACCCCATAAGTGCCCCTCTACCCTTGCTCCCCAAATCTCTTTGACCCCAATATTAGGGAGCTACAGACAGAAGTTACCACATTTCTATTTAAATGTACACATTGGCTTCATTTTGTTGTCCCAATTCAGTAAACATTAACTGTAAGATACCTGACAGTGAATGGTTCCACCTCTACAGTTCAACTTTGTTCTCACTGCACCAAAGTAGTCACAGGTCATATAGCATTCTGCCAGTGACATTCATCTCAAGCTTCTTTTGTTTTCTATTTAAAAATGTTGTAATTTTTGTTTATTTATGTGTGTGTGTGTGTAGATCAGAGAAAAACTGTCCTCTTTGTCTACTCTGTGGGTTCAAGTGTCATACTCAGGTCAGCAGGCTTGGTGGCAGGTGCCTTTGCCTGATGAGCCTACTTTTGATTTTGAGGCGGAGTCTCTCAAGTTGGCCGGGAGGCCTTGCTGTCTTCCTGTGTAGTCTTCTGAAGAGCTGGACTGCATACCTGCAACTCCCGGCCAGCAGTTCTCTCTTGTCCCACGGAAGGTTCTTAATAAGTAGTAGGCAGATAAAAGAAACATGGAAATTTCCAGTTTTGAACGTAAACACTATCTATATTTTGCCTCTATTGTGACTTAAGATATGTAAATTAAATGGACCTGAGAACCCTTTTGGAAGTGCTATTCAAATGTGTTCTAGCATCATTATTTCCCCTTCATGCTCACACATTCTGGTTCAGTTTTCAGTGACAAGTTAGGCTAGGGAGTTTCTTACAGTTTGAATCTAAAAATGTACCTTGAAAGCTTATGTTAAGGTTGTCAGCTGAGGGGATTTTTGAGAGGTCACTGGGTCATTAAAGGTCTAATGCCATTCATCAGTGGACTAATCCACTAATCAATTCATGAATGAACTACTGGCAGATGGGCCTGCTGGAGGAAGTTGGTCACTGGGGCAGGGGCGGCGGGGGGTGGGGTGGGGGGGGGGGGGGGGGTGGGTGTGTGCTGCCATTTCTGTGATTTCTGGCTGCCAAGACATGAGCAGCTCTGATCTACCACATGCCTTCCACCATGATGCTTTTGCTTCACAAAAGGCCTAAAGGCAATGGAGCCAGCTGCCCCTGGGCTGAGGCCTCTGAAACCCTGAGTCCAAACAGACATTTCATTCTTTAGTTTGTTTTTCTTAAGAGGTGGGAACAGTTACTTAGCAAGATGGTCATTTTCTCTAACTGAACTGTCACACATTCCTTGACATGGAAGATCTTGTACTCTTTGGCAAGGATGGAAAATAAGGATATATTATTATAGGAGAACGGTGATACAAGTTCTTCCCATCCTGGGAAACAAACAGAAGAAGGGACTCTATAGGAGTTTAAAAAGGAAAACCATACGGAGAGACACAATAACAGCCCCGAGACAAAGCCTCAATTCATATGCAGGCACTGATGGTGCTGAAGAGGAATGCATTCCTTGAAGTTAATATCTAAGTTTATTGTGTGGTGTGCGAGGCGCAAGCTCAACTGACCAGAGAAGTACGGCAGTGGTATTTAAACTCTAGTCAAGAAAGGGCAGAGTGGCAGCAGCACTGGCATGGCACAGGGTCCTTTCAGTGAGCAGAGGTCACGGCTACCACTGCTGTCTCTATCGTTTTTTTTTCCGAATTCTTCACTGTTTTAGTCTTATGGTGGTAGAGGGTCCCCAAAACTTTCAAGGGAGAAACAACTGACTCCTTCCCCAAATGGAATCCCAGGGATTAGTCTACAGGCAACAGCCAATGTTTCTCACATTAATGAGATTCCCTGATAACCAAGGTGAGCCCAGAGGATTTAGTACTAGCCATTTGGTAATAATTACCCAAATCATGGCCTCTCGTCTACAGACCTATGGTCAAGTATGTATCCATAACCAAATGGATAACCTATGCTGTTAATTTTAATGCATGAGTGTTCTGTTTGAGGGTCAAGAGTTAAGAAGTGTGCTTTAATCGTGACAGGGGAGGGGAGAGAGTGTGTGAGAGCAGGAGAGAGCGTGCTCACACTTCCAGTGCAGAGCAGACATAAACTGCCTTATCAGCTTGTCAAAACGAGCTGGGCGGCATGATGTGTTCTCTCCCAGGCCCAGTGCAGTTGTTCCTTGCTTTCTTAGAGTGAACCTGCTATTTCTGATTATGCTTTTCTAAGTGGGCCAGCTTTCTATTCTATCCCCCACCCCACAATTAGAAATCTCTAGCAGAAACAAGATCTGTCAAAACAGGTTAGATGTATTTTTATTGGTTCCTCCAGACCATGACGACATTTCCTGAGAGGCAGTGCCAGGAAACTATTAATGTCTGTGAAACAGCGGTGAACGTTCTTAGGAGTATAAACTTGTCTGGTACCCCAGGAGACTGCAGCCTGAAGGAGCCACTAGCCTCTTGACTATGCCACTGTTCCAAGTGGTTGCTGCGTCACCATGAGCGCACATGCACACACACACAGTCACAGAAGAAAGGTAAACTGTCTTTCTGAAAAGAAAGATCTGGTACAAACAATGGGCGATCCCCTTTCCTCTTTTATCCACCTGCTCGTCCAGAGGAGGCAGCAAATGGCTGCCTTAGGTAAGAGTGTTTCACAAACAAGGTAATTCATTCATGAAGTTAACAGGTTCTTTCCCAAGCAGTAAAAAGGCCTACACCTGGGTCAGGAGAACTGTGGCTTTCTCCTCACGTGGAAGAAAGGCTCCATTCTACCAGCCAGGTGCAGAAACCCAGCTGCACTCCTCTAAAGGACATCACAGACTCCGCTAATGCTAAGAGCACTCTGCTAATGGCTGTGTGTGAGTGCCTAACACCAACGATATGAAAGGAAGCGGCGCCCTACAGAAAACGAGAAACTAACCTGAACAAAAATGTGGAGGCACTGGCTTTTTAAGGAGACTTTCAAGTGAGCAACTAATATATGATCAAAATCATGTGGGTACTTGCTAATGTTGGGACTGGGTTTGTGGAACACAAACTGGTCCCTGATCTATCATATCCCTCTATTTCATAGCGCCACCTGCTGGATGAGGGTGCGAACAAGTTGAACTTCGCTAGGACTGATACCTATGAATTCACAAAAAACAGTGTCTTTATAATCCATGGAACTCTGATAGTGGTCTCTGTGCTGGAGTGCTTGCAAAGAAGGCACAGTTTTGTTTATCTTTGCTATTGTGCTAGCCATCCACAGTCCTGTCGTGAGCGTGTTATTGGAGGTTCCAAATAGGCAACAAGTGCCCTGCAGCCAAGTACATGATAGGTGTTCTCATACTGAATAGTTAATTGCACGTCCTTTTCCATAGCTGGCTCATCTGAATCATGGCCTTTAAAAGACAGTTTGTCTGTAAGAGATCCACAAATAACCCTTTTAGAAGACATTCATTCCATTCTATTCTCACAACTAAGCCTTTTCAGGAAAACATTAATCACTCAGCCCCAACATGGTAAACATCCAGACTGCCACAAAGTAGTATGCTCCTTCCTCAGAAAGTGAAGAAGAAAAGAAATTCATCTAGATTCAAGACAATGTTAACTTAACCTTTAACATGATAAATTCATTTTTCTGCCTTGAGAGAAAAACTGAAAGTCCATAATACCCAACCAGCCAGAGCCATGTGTGTACTTGTTAACATTAACTGGGGTATAGAACAGAAAGGCAGCTCCCTCAGGTCAATCTAGCATCTTCCTTCCGGACGTTAGCAGGCGCCTCTCCTAGTCAGTCCTTGGCCCGTGGCTCAGGCTCCAGAAAACTGGGCAGCAGGCACACATCAGCACGCACAGCTCCTACACGGTTTGGTTTTGTTGTTTCGCTGACTACACAGAGGTGAAGATAACACAGGATGACAACAGGTAAAGATTCCAGGTCAGTGGAGAGTGTGTGCTTTGACTGACTCTGGGGCCTCCGAATACCTGGTCCCCAGCTGATGGTGTTTTTAGGAAGGGTTAGGTAGGAGGAGTGGCCATGTGGGGACTAAAAGGCTAGCACCATTTCCTATGTGCTTTCTCGGCGGCGGCAGCTTCATGTCTGTGCTTTGAAGACGTGAGCGCTCAGCTTCCTGCTCTGGCTGCTATGCTGTGCCTGTTGCTTGCTGCCATGCCTCCCCACCACGCTGAGCTCTTATCTCTCGGGAACTAGAAGCAGGAATAGGACCTCTCTTCCTTAAGCTGCCTTTGGGCACCAAGCTTTAGCACAAGAGAAGAGCAACAAGCCAAAGTTACTGAGTACAGTTGCTGAGACGGGCTGACAAGAGGGAGCAATGGCCCAGTTCATTCTCTTTGAATAAGGATCCCCTAGTTTGGGTCAAATTGCGAATGTAGAGAATTTTCCTTTTTCATAGATGCACTTTGGAAATGTAGGCAGAACTCTGGTTGCAAAGGTCTTGTATTCTTTGTGACTACATCTCAGTGGTCCTGTGAGGGTTAATCAGACATCCCACACTTGTTCTTCCACACACAAAGTACACATTGCTGGGTGGCGGCGGCAGCGGCAGCGGTGGTGGTTTATGCCTTTAATCCAAGCACTAGGGAGGCAGAGCCAGGCGGATCTTTGTGAGTTTGAGGCCAGCCTGGTCTACAGAGCGAGATCCAGGGAAGGTGCAAAGCTACACAGAGGAACCCTGTCTCTGTCTCGAAAAACCAAAAAAAAAAAAAAAAAGTGCACCTGAACAAGAAATCCGTGTGGTGCACGTATTTTCAGATGTTCCTCTGAAGAAAGAAAATATTGTCTTGGAGCAGAATATCCTTGGAGTAAATAAGATATGAAGGTCTATGAATACAGTCATATCAAAGTCATTACAATGTACCCCAGATTTGGGAATTTCATAGGGACCCTAGGTGGTTAGAAACAGCCATTCACATTATTCTCCCTTTAATAAACACTACCCTCGACATCACCAAAACATTTATTTAGTCTGTTTTTAAGCTCACTACATGGCAAATGACTGCCCATACAAACACGACACTTTAGTTCTATAGGAATTCTTTGCAACTGAGACTCCTAGAGGGAGGAAAAAAAACATGTAATTGCTATTTGAAACATACTAAGTTTTCTGTAAGTGATTTTATAAGTGAGTGACTGAGTCCAAAAAGCCGTAGAAGGCCATTTTGAGTTTTTTCTATCTACCACAGAAAATCATGATAGCTCTGCCAGCCCCTAGCTATCAGAAGCCCTAGTTAGAATTCAGCTATGTTGAAATAGGCAAGGAAAAAGAGACAAGAATTTCTTTAGTAGTAAAAGCCGTGTATGTTCCTCATACTCTCTATGGTGGTTAAAGTATGCCTTAGAATCATTTCTAGAAGAGTTCTTTCTGAGTATTCCTTTTCAAGGTATAGGGACAAAACCCAGCAGTTTAATACACTGACTCACGCTGATGGGTGAGGCATTCCCACCCAAGATTCAGATTCAGTAAGTAATGGATGGCTCTGAAAAATCTGCATCTTTGATGCTGATACGCATAGCATCAGGTCATAATCTGAACAGCAATAAGGCAGCATCCACAGCTGGTTGCCAGTAAAATATCACACTAACTGTGTATCTCCATCACATCACTGTCTGCATGCCCCTATAGTGTGTTCGTTCATTCTCCTCATTCTCAATGTCACTGGACCCACATTAAAGTTAAAAACATTTCCCATTAGCCTTTATGATACATAATGTATAGCACTGAACTTTGCTATGCACATGGCTTGCCTGTGTGCATAACATATATTTGTAGACATATTTTGTACAGGCAGTATCAGGATTATATTTGTTTGTTTATTTAGGTTCATTGTTTTTGATTCAAACCTTTTACTTCCAAACTATTTACTATGTGAAAATTCAGCAGAATTTCTTCCAAAATCAGCTCTTTGATCAAGTGAGTCATATGTGGTAGAAGGTAACATGGGACATACCAGAAGTTTTCTTATGCATGAGTATGACTTGCCAGCCTGCCCTCAATGGCTGTGACGCTGAAGAGGGGCAGCAAATGGAAATCATAAGCATCATTTGGACTGGAAGCACTTTCCAAGCCTTTGATCAGTGTCTCCCTTGCTCATTCCAGGCCCTTCTAGCCCACGGAGAATTAAGAGGGCCTTAAGTGAGTTCTCTGAATCGAATACTGGGTTGTATTTATTAAAACTTACAGAATGAAAACCAGCTCCGCCATAAACGGAGTCAACAAGCCCCAGCACATTTAATCCAGCACGGTGCTGGTAAGCACACATCAGTCCCACACCTGAGGAGCATTTTCAAAGTTTGAAAAAAAAAAAAGGAGCAAGAGCAGCAGCAGCATGTGCTGTGTGTGAGGTTGCCTGGAAGGGAAGCTGGAAAAAGCCAGTGGAAGCCAGGAGTTGGTGACAAATTGGTCCTTTAAGATACACAGGAAATACTCAGAGGTTTCTGTCTGTTTAGTCAGTTAAACTGCAAAGCAGAAACTCATGAAATGTTTACTTTGATACATCCTCCTCCTTCCCAATCCATTAAACCCCAAATACATTCCCAGAAGACAGCTTAGCAGCCTTAAAAGGAAAGAGCCCTTGAAGGGTTAGAGAGCGGATCTCAGACTCACTTTCCAAATCTTCATTGTTTCTGGGATCTCAGGGAACAGACACAATGAAATGAAAACAAAAGAAAACAATGCCTCCTCCACTGCTTAAGTAAGTTGAGGCTTGGGAGAAGTTAGAAGCAATTTTTTTCACCCTTAAGTGTGAACACTCAGTACTGGCCGTACCTACTCCTAAGCTCTGTGGAGACTCATGGCATGATTTCCACATTTGGTTAGATTTACATCTATTCTCAAATAACAGAACACACCAGTCCATCTTTTTGAAACGGTCCATTTCAAATGTAGTGTTTTCAAAATTTCTACTCTGCCTCACGGCCAAACTTTTGGTGAACTTTTATGCCAGCAACTTGTTTTCTCCTAACCTTGCAAACGGTATCAAATAAATGAAACAAAGAGATTACTGCTTAAAAAAACAAAACAAACAAATAAACAAACAAAAAACAGAGAAACCAAGTCACCCAATTAAAGTGATTCTTAAAAATGATGACTCTGGAGAGGTGGATATCCTGATCTGAATAACAGTTGTTAATTGTTCAGTGTGGGGCAGAAGCTTAGAAGGCTCGAATTTTGGTTAGAATTTCTTTTTAAAAAGGAAAGAGGAATTTATGCTGAGAAAGCAAGATCATCACACTTTGAGCAACACGCTCTTCAGATGACACGTGGAGGACTCATAAGATTATAATGACTATCCTACCATTAATAGCGCACTCATTCAAATACACAGCAATAATACATTCAAACTCTTCATGGTTGGCCATGATTACTGTTCTACTAAGAGTGGTGCCAACTTTAGACTTTCTATAAAGGAAATAAATTACATTGGAGGGAAAAGAGGAAGCAGCAGGGCTGGGTTGTAAACAGGTGGTACAAGTGGAACTCTAGGCAGCTGGCTTTAGAGTCAACAAGTAATGTGTGGGTAAGAAGCAAAGAACAGTGGGTGCCAAATGGTATGCTCACAACGAGAAACATTTAACACAGCTCAGTGTCCTTTGCGATGCCTTTCCAATTCCATCTTGAGGGATACACCATTACCAGGCTGGGCGTGGCTAAGGTCACATGTGGCTGGAGCACATGATCCTCTCCTCGGCCCTCCTTCTTTCTCTGAACTTCTCCACTGGAAACCTCCTAGCCACACATTGAGGCTCTTAGTCATGTGGGCTGCGTTTGAAATGAATGATTTCATACATGTGTGATTTACCTCACTAACCAAAACATACTTTGCAAGCTGGAGGCTCATTGGTTGAATTCAGCCCGTATCCATGTTTTGCTGGGACCACACAATGTATTTGAAGAACTGGAATTAGCTGCTAGGATACCTTCCCTCCAGAATCAGGAGGTGGAATACACGCTGAATCTGGGTTTCTGATTTGTTTTGACAAACTGGAAGCCCTGACACTGTGGGGGCAGCACTGAGCTCTTTGGATGTGACTGAGCTTGCTGCTGTAACAAAGGTCCGAAGCTCTCCTCTGCTTGGGGCCCACTTCCTTCTTGCTCACTCCCAGAACTCTAGCTCTTACAGCTGTTTGAATCTGTGACCTCTGAACTACATCCTCCATCTTCAGAGGACAAAGCCTTTGTCTTCATCTTCCCAGACATCTTCTAGCACAGTGTTATTCACATATCAGGTGTGAAAAAAGTTCTGCCCTGAAAGTCCAAAAGCAAAGAAGCAGATGTAAGAATTGACGGATCAGAGAGAAGAGGATAAAAGGAAGCCTGGGTACCAGAGAAGTCCTTTTCACTGCCTCAGAAAGCATGTTAAAGGGAAGGTCTCGTTCTGTAACAGCTTCCTGGGGTGGTGATTTTGAAATCTCTTTAAGAGGAAATTAAAAGAGGCCTTGCATTTTAAAATGATAGCTTCCCTGAAGCTAGGTGACCCAACAAACCTGGATTGTCTAACGAGGCTGTTCACTCCCAGTGGTCTTTCACGGTGTGAGCCGTGAAGGGAGCTTCAGGCCATACTGTGCAGTGCTGGCTAGGTAACAGAGAAATTTCCCTAAAGCAGCCTTCACTTCCTATCTCTCTGCAGAATCTCAAAAGAAAAATCACAGGAATGTTGCTAGGGGCCCTCCATGAATTTGTACCAAATGCCTTGCTGCGGTCACAGCTAAACATGGCACTCAAGTATGAGCTAGGTCAGAAGGCAGGAGGAACAGGATTCCTGAGTGATAAATACAGGACTTAACGACTACACTTGAACTTCAGAGAATCCTTGGAATGTTAGGGTGTGCCTGCAATTTCAGCCCTCAGGAGGCTGAGGCAGGGAGATCACCAGTTCAAGGCCAGGCTGAGCCACATAGTCGAGCTCATTCTCCACAACAGGAAGGACTGGATGTACTTCAGTGGTACAGCTCCCCTAAGCTTGCACAGGATCCTGGGTTTTGTCCTCTCTGCTTCAGATGACACAGAGACTCAAGAGAAAGGCATGCTTTTAACTTGGTGCTCTAAGGGAAGGCACTTCACAGCTCCGCCTTCCACTGAAAAGCTTGGTAACTTTACTGCCACTTCTCCTGAGTCTGATAGGGACAACAGTGAATGGAGATGGTGGCAAGGTGCTCGGGAACTCAGGAGACAAGACTATAGAGGGAGACTTCTCAACCCGTTTTGGGAATCTGCATTGAACTGAAGCCAGAGGAACCAATGCTGAGCAGTTTGCGGTATGCCTACCCCAAAGCCCAAGTTGTCAGAACAGAGAGTTACTGAGGAGTCTGCAGGAAACATCTAAGAACAAACATCTGTCTCACTTGACTATATGGCAAACTGTCTCTGCCTACTTGCCGAGGTCACTTCCTTTTTCATTTCAGAGAATTACAACTTGAAGCAGTACCCATATAAGTAAGCATCTGGAGCCAGGCAGCTTCACTCCCTAAGCAGGGTCTTATCAGAGTTTCTGAAATCTCCTGCTCTGCTCTGTGCCTGCCCTGTGCCGTGGGAGAGGCAGTTGGGCACACTGGGTATGGGCACAGACTCTTAGGTCTGACAAGATACCGAAAGTAGTTCGACTTTGCCAATCAGACCCTGAAGGAAGTCAAGCAACTTCCTCAGCCAATTTCTTTCCAAAAGGGAAGTATAAATACATGTTATCTGTACTCGAGGCATGAGTGGAGAATATACTTGCTTAGCATTGCACTTGGGAGCCAGCATGGAGAACTACGTTGTTCTAAATCAGAGTTTTCACAATGTTCATAAAGACTCAGAAGATGGTCAGGTAGGTGAAAGGTCATCAGAATATTTGAAGAATGTGGAATAGTTGGCTCAGCACCACGCTTGCTATTGGTAATTTTAAACAAGGGTGAGGCCAGAGACCCCATGAAAAGAATAATATCAGAGGGACTTGAGTAGAAAAGATAAGCTATGTTGAGCCATGCTCATACCTATGACTCCCCATCAAGTGCACTCATTTATGAGACAGTGGGGCAGGCAGGACTGCTGTGTATGAAGCCAACTGTCTCATGGGATGGGGGCCTGATCCCAAAGCCTTGGATTTCAACCATGAACTAACTGGTAACAGATAACCAATAACACATTCCTTGCTTGCAGGCCAGCAGTCTTACAAGGACATATTATGAGAATTTTAACAAGATATAGAACACAGGACACACTTTAGTGTTAGCAAAGAACATGTAATATTTCAAAATTTGGAGAAACTGCAGCTACTCTGTCCATTCTAATTTCTAAGCCAGTTCTCCAGTCTGAAAGGTCTGAGCTTTTATTGGCCCCTTTCCTTCATGAGGTAATGAGTATCTGGAACTGACTGGACAAGACTAGGAGAGCCTGCATGTACAGATAAGTCATCTTTCCTGAAAGAAACATCTTACTCCTGCCTGGTGTCCTATCAGCAGATTATGCACACCGGAGGACCAGTGAAGAGTCTGTAGAGCTATCCAGTCTGCTGCAGGGGCATATGTGAGGATGATACAGCCAAATGTTGGCTTTACCTGCGCCTGAGCTTCTCTGACAAGCTCTACAGCTTTCACCAACAATCTACAGCCCTGAACCACTCAACTACTACTTCTTTGACCAATTAAATCACTTGTCCATGATTTTGAGTATGTCCTATGAAGTCCCAAGCATGTGGTCATATAGGTGATACAGTGAACATGATTGTCTATGGGCTGGCTGGACTGACTATGCCAATGTTACAGAGGATAATGGAGAGCCAAAGAAGTGTTTGAGGATGCTAAGGATTCTGGGGAGAGCTAGAGAGAAATTATTTGGGATGCTGAGGTCAGTGCTTGAGATAAGAGACCTCTACTGAAAACCTTTGGGGACTATAGGAATGAACAGAACAGAACAAGATTAAGGAGACTCTGAATCAAGGCCAGGCTGATCAGAGACATTCTTGAGTGGCAAGACCACAAGGATGTTGGTAAGAATCTGAGGCATGAAATTTTTATAAAGATAGCTCTAGCTCGAGGTTAAAATCCTATAGGTTAAGGGGTAAAGGATAGAGCATGGAAGCAAGAAAGGACAACAGAGGCAAGACTGGCTGAAACTGGCTAGAAAACAACATTGGTAAGTTTTGGAATTGTTTGTTCTATAACAGTGAAACCAAGCTTAACAGAGCCTCGCGAGGCTAAATTAGAAATTGCCTCTCATATTTGAACAATTCAGTTCTTGTGACAGCAGGCTCGCTAGGGCGGATTATACAATGACTTACAAGTACAGACTAAGTGGTGTATAGGGTCCAAGACATATGTAAGGTCCAGGAAGCAGAGCATCATCAAAACAGGAGTACCATGTTCCAGGGGAGAATGCAACGGAGGAATACTATGCTCTGAATGTGTCCTCCAAAGCTTGTGCTTTTGGCAAACTTTGACTCATGTGGCAAGCTGGGTGTGGTCTTGGGCACACCTGTAAATCCTGTGCTGCATGGGGACAGAGACAGGGAAATTGCTGTGACTTGTTGGCTGCCAGCCCAGCCAAAACTGATGAGGTCTAGGTCCAGAAAGAACCTCTCTCTCCCTCAACTAAATAATGCAGAGTTACAAAGGAGGATCCCCAACACCCTCCTCTGGTTTCCACGTGCTGGGCTCTGCAAGTATGTTTAAAGTAAGCATGTGTGTGCCCACGGGAACGGGGACACCACACACACACACACACACACATACACACACGCGCACACACACACACACACACACACACACACACACACACAGTCTGTAGTCTTCTGGTAGGAGCACAAAATGAACTAAAACAAGCAATACTGATTGGTGACCATATGCAGGGCAGTCTGCTTTTATCATTTATCTCAGAGTTGAATAAGCTTTCAGTTGAGGGAGATTATACATTACAGTTTTTTCAAAACTCAGCCTCCCTACCCCTGGCTAGTGCCTAACTTAGTTTCTTTGTATTTGAGTAGAACCAGAAAAAAAGCAAAAAAAGGTTTAGGATCTTCATATATCTAAAGAACAAGGTCAGGTACGAATTTGTGGGACTAGGTGCCTGCCATTTTGCCTTTGTAAAATTTTAATATATTATAAAAATTGGTTAGAAAAACATAGCATTAATTCAGTCAAGGATTTTCACTGTTAATAATTTGATGTAGGCTTTATACATTCAAGATTCAGACTCACTTTCCTCTAATAGCCCACATTTCTTTTTGGAGCCCAAGAAGACAGACAAGCCTTTAGTAGATTCGCTTTAGTTAATACAGCCTCAGAAACAGTAGACAGCGTGTGAGACTCACCTCCAGTGGGGTGGAGCTCTACAGGAGTCGCATCCAGCACACAGAGGCCATCACTGCAAAGACCCTGGCACAAAAGTTACCTCATAAACACACTGCTTACTAGGAAGGGTGTCGCCCTAAATCTGTCTTTCAAAGAATTAAAATTTCACTTAAGTAGTGCGGTGTGCATGTCATGGCACACAAAAGTGTGGTGGTTCGAGCACAGCTTTCACGGTTACTCTCTTCTCTGACCATTCGGGTTCTGGGAGGTCTTCTGACTTCGTAGCAAGTGTCTTACCTGGTGAGCCATCTGGTTGTCCCTACATCAGTCTTTTATGATTTTTTGGACTGTGCATGTCTTCTCATGCACAACCATAATAGAACTCACTACTATTATCATAACACAGTTGCATCTTACATATGTGCCAAGAAACTTCTGAACTTGACTAACAATTACAAGAACATCCTATGATGCCTGGGTCAGGTCACAAGTAATGCCCATTAGTGTTCTAAATAACTTTTAAGACATGAAAGATGTTTCATGGTAATTTTACTTATTATTTAAGGACAAATGGTACCTTGTATGTGCTTCTTGCTTGATATATTTTGTGTTTATTAATAGCGATATGTAAAATAATTATACAATGCATATATAATTTAACAAAAAATATACGAATAAGGCACATTACATTAAATTATATACTAGTAATGTCTAACATATTATAAATATTTTGAGATTATGGGCTGTTAGCTTTTATTATTCATTTTTGAATTCTAATTATTTCAAAATATAATATAAACCATTTTTATTTCAAACTGCTAAAACAGTTTAGTATAGATGTATATTCAGGCACCAAAGTGAATTTTTAAAAAATTACAACAAAGTATGGGAAAATTAAGATGCTACGGAAATTATCATTCATTCAAATTTCTAATTTATAGAAAGAGTTTCATTAACCTCTCTAACCTATCTTCACAATAAATACATGAGTCATGTGATTTAAAAATAATTTAATTTAATTTTTTTTTTTTTCCCGAGACAGGGTTTCTCTGTGTAGCTTTGCGCCTTCCCTGGATCTTACTTGGTAGACCAGGCTGGCCTCGAACTCACAAAGATCCGCCTGCCTCTGCCTCTCGAGTGCTGGGATTATAGGCGTGCACCACCACTACCCGGCTAAAAATAATTTTATATCACATGATTCTTGTCCTAACACTTGGGAGGCTGAGACAAAAGGACTGTTGTTAGTTTGAGGACATCCTGGGCTACATCATAATATTCATAACAGTCTGGGCCACACTGTGAGAGCATATCTCAAACCAACAAACAAAAACCACATAAAAAACCAAAAAAGAACATGAATCAATATCACTTATCTATATTTTCTCTATGGAGGGTGGGAAGACAACTGTTCAGAGACTCTGCTATGAAAAACATTTGAGGACAGGTTCGGTGGAAGGAATTACAAAACTGTCTTTTGACCAAATTCTGACCATAAAGACTCAATCTGAGGAACTACTTCTGTGCTTCAAAAGCAACATATAAGATCTGAGGACATGTACAGACTTCTTTAAAAAGTCAAATCAGGGCTGGGGAGATGGCACAGTGAGTGAAGTGTGAGTATGAGGACTGGAGTGTGGATAACTAGCCCTATATAAACGCTGGATGGGTATGGTGGCCCACCTGGAACAGCAATGCTTGAGAGGCAGAGACTGGGATCCCTGGAGCCAGCTAGTTACCTAAACTAGCCAAACTGGTAAACTCTGGGTTCAGGTGTGGAGAGGTTGTCTCAATATATAGAGTGTAAAGTGAGAAAAAGATACTTGGTGTCAACTTTGAATCTCCACACATACACACAAGTATACCTGCAAACACACCAGTGCACACAAACATGCACACACACTTACACATGCTAAGAAGGAAAACCACTAAAATGTTCCAGGATTTAATTTAGATCTTATCATAATTAGGATACTACTCCATTTTAGCATTGAACCATATTTAACATCAACTTTAAGATGTTATATAATTTCATACTGAGCATGTCACATGAATCTTAAAAAGTGTTAGTAGATGAATGGACAAATGGTCTTAATAAATATATTCTGCAAGATGAGTCTGGTGATTTAGAAATTATTTTCTTTTTGGCTTAAGATACCAAAACGCTTAGAGCTAAATTGCCTTTCTGCCTAGTGGCATAAAGGGATAGCCAGTATGTATTTCTATTCTCTACTATCACCTCTGGCTCTGAACTTCAAACACCCTGATTACCCCAAGTAATAACTTTGTCCTACTGTACTGCATACATTTCAGGAACGAGGGAAAAGTAAATTAGTAAAAGGAAAAGTCCCTCCTAAAATATGACATTTTGATACTTTATTAATCTTCCCTGTAATACTGAGTGGCTAAAAACCACCACCACCACACCACCACCACCACCACCACCACCACCACCACCACCACTCTCTTCAAAATAGCGCTCTTCCTTTCTATGAATTCTGAGTTTCACGGTAAAGTCAGGTCTCTCTCAATCGGAAGGGGCAAGGAGTTAGTGAAGAGAAGAGCCTGTATGCTAGCATGATCCAAGCACACTGCTCTTCCTTGACCTTGAGAAGCCCCGTGCTCCCAAAGTCATCGCTTCTAAAGCTGAGTGGATAGGAAAGATGAAACAAAGCAAGACAGGCAGTGAGGCCAGAGGCCAAGCCCCCAGTTCTAAACTTCAGCTGAATTTAGACATCAACTTTGGTTCTGGCATAAAGAATTAATGTCTGGGCCAAAGAGATGATTGATCAGTAAAGTCCTTGCCATGCAAGCATGAGGACTTGAACTTTGGTCTCTAGGACCCCCACAAAAAACCAGGTGCTGTGGTGTAGTTCTGCAGACCCAGCTCCTGAGGCACTGGGGGGGTGGGGTGGTGATCAGGGGGATAAATGACTCCCTGGAGCTCCCTGGCAGCCAGTTTAGCTCAATCAGTGAACTCCAGGGTCAGGGATGGATTCTGTCTCATAAAATAAGGTGGAATTCAACTAAGGAGACACAAGATGTTGACCTCTTGCCTCCACCCACATGCACACACATGTGCATGCATACCCTCCCTACGCACATAAACACATATATACCACATAAACCCCTACAAAATTAATGTTCTTTTTTTGTGATGTTCTGTTAATCCCTTTTAGATGAAATCAATTTAGGTTTGAAAATAGACTATTGTGTATGTGGTAACTTTCATTCCATGATACAAACAAGAGTACTTTTCAACAATTGTCTAAGCCCATATTTAAACAATTAGCTGACTCTAGGCCATCATGTCAAGCTTTACATAATTTTGCACAACAGATTCCTTTTAAAGAATAAAATACAATTTAGGAAGCTTACAGTAAATTTAAGGAGGAGAAAAACCTAGAGCTAAACAATATTGGAATGCAGGCTTGTCCATGGGCAGGGCCACAGTACCTGCACCTGCTGTTTCCTGCAGCTGAGGTGGCCAGAAGGAAGGACTCCTGATTTGTGTTTTGTTTTCCCTCTCTAAGTGACAGCCTCCAAAAGTGGTTTAAGAACCATATGGCATCTCCAGCACCATGCACAGCTTCTTCCCTCCCACCCCACGAGGGATGTGTCACAGTAACTTTGCACCCACACATGCGGCTTCAGGGTGGCCACTGACTGAAATGGAGTGAGCTGTCTGTGTCTGCAGCTTGCTCTGGTTAGCTACAGCTGCAGGGAAGAGCTGGCTCTGCTCTTCCTTCCTTCTCTTCCCCCACCCACCTTGAACAAATGCTGAAGGCAGCTGCCACAGGATTGCTCCCGCGCCCATGACTGGGGCTGGGGGAAGGGACGAAAGGAGGAGGGCTCTGGGACTAAAGAGGTCAGCCAGTTAAGTCCTAGTTCAGTTTCAAGGTAAACAGACAACGGAAGGTGTGCGGTGTGGTCTAGACTGTCCTGTTCTATGAGCTACGAACCTAGGTTACTGGGGCTGGGATCTTACATTTGTGAGATGGGCTAAGAAGGAAAAGCAAACCAAAGCAGAACTGGATGTGGCTAGCTGATCCATATATCCAACTCCAGGTTGGCTCCAGACATTCTTTTACTATTAACTCGACTCCTTCATTCTCTTCATCTTTGGCCCAGCGTTCGTTAGTGGGGCACTATGTAGTAAATCTACCTCTATGCACAAAAAGGAAACAAAACCATCATCTTGTCATCTTGTACCCATTTTGTCATTTTACTTCTTTACAAATGCCTTCCAGGAAGAGCGGAGAAGACTCCAAAGCCAAGCCACTGAACACTCTGTCCCTAGAAGACAAGGATGCCTAAATCCTGGGAGGTGGGAGATTTGTAGGGTCGCAGCTGGACGTGGTGGAGGCGCGCCCTGTTCTTCACTGGAGTGCACTGTCCCGAGGGACAGAACTGTCTCCTGATGGACACCTGCAGTTGAATCACTGTTTAGAGAGGCACAAACTACAGGGCCAGTGTTTACATGAAGAACACCAGTGTTTTGTTTGTGACCACTCAATCTTTCAGTCAGTTGTTTTTATAAAGCTTGCTGTTTTCAGGCGTTACTAATGATAAGGGTAGTTTTCAAGGCATGTATGGTAACTTAGATATTTAACATACAAAATTAGAATTCATGTTATTAAAACTTTACACAGGGTGGAGGAGAGTTTCCATTTTTTTGGTTGTTTTTGATTTGAAACAGGGTCTCCCTGTGTAGACCAGGCTGGCCTTGAGTTTACCAAGATCTTCCTGGCTCTGCCTTCTAAGTGCTGGGATTAATGGTGGATAAGGGATAGAGAAGGCTTAGCAACAGCACTAACAAATGCTGTCTAATTACCTTTGACAAATTCAGAACGTTTTACTCCCAGTGACCCTTTACAACCTACAGTTCTTTTACTTCCTTAGTGGGATTTAATCCCATACCTGATCCTAGGAAGTAGGCAGATAAAATATTATTCCCATTCAACCGGCAAGAAAAAAACACAACAACAACAACAAACCCACAACGAAGGCTATCTATCAGATTTCCACCCGAAAAAATTCTGGGACTAGGTTTTGGACCTTTGCGACTCGGGGACAGTATTTTTTACAGTATATCCTGAAAGATCAAGCTGAGTCAGTACTGTGGAGGATTACTTAACAACATCTCCTTTCTGTAGCATTTAGGGGTGTGGTTCCCCCCTCCACCGAGTAATGATGCGCATTTGCTGCAGCTCTTAACAATGTGGAAAATAGGTAAGCTGGCTCCCCACACATTCACCCCTCCCTGTGTGTCCCTGGAAGAGGCAAACCTGCCTTCCATGGGAGGCACTCAGAAGGTTTCTGCAAAGCCTTACTGTCATCTTCCAGTTGGTCACAGTTGGCTTAGAACAGAGATGGGCAAGTGGCCGATTGTCTGATCCTGCACAGGCTGGAATGTCTCCCATTTTTCCCTAAGCCTACTCTCCCTGCACAATTCCCAACAGCTACTTTCTACGAAAATAGCGCCAAGCTGAGAACTTACAGGGCATCGCAGGTCCACAAGTATGAAGTATGCAAGCTCTAGAAATGAGACTATGGCGCACCAGCTGGACTACTAGTGAACCACAGAAAGGGTGTTTATCCGTTTTCACTGGCAACTTTGATAAAGATGAAGCACGATCAGATACCTTTAACTTCCCAGTTAAGGAAAGAGAATTCTGAACGCCACAGGTTTAAGCACACCTGAAGCAGAACAAGGAGCAGATGGCTTAGAATCATGATCTACAATTTTACAGTAGTTACCGGTATCTCAATAGCTGGCATTTCCTGCTCTGAGCAGTTTCAGATAGCTGGGAGATTGGACTTACAGGGTTGTCAGTGTCCTAGAAGATTCCTGGGCAGGTTTGTGAATACTGGCAGCTGGGCAGCCTTGGAGGGAAAACTAAGGCGTCACCTTCCTACAATCCCTCACTATCCCCGGTTTTTAATCCCCCTTCCTTAAAAAATTAACAAAGCAAGCATGTGGCAAACATGTTTCCATTTTCCACCAAGAATGCAGACAGGGACAACTTCCCCTTCTCTTCTCTCATCCTCTCCAGCTCCACCTCCTCCCCCACCCCGCATGACCTCATCCCTAAGCAGAAAGGACACCAGCTGCAGGGAGGGTCTGCCTGCACCAAGTGGGATCATTACCACTATTAGTAATGCCAAGAAGCCCAGACAGCCCTGCCGACATGTGCAGGGTGTTACAGCTCTGTGGTCTCCCCACATTCACAACAAAGCTGCTGTCTGGAGATGGAAAGGCTTTGCCTTCCTAAAACGAATGTTACAAAAGAACACCCAGATATTTCTTAACAAATCAATCAGCCACTACAGCGGCAATGAGAAACCCACAAACCTGGTTACCCAAGCCTCACAAAGCATACAGAGATCCAATGACTTCATCTACAGAAAATGAAAACACTAGATTTTTCAGGGGGAGACTAATAGGAGGCTGTATGCAAGAGGAAAACTGCACGGAAAATAAAAATTAGGGAAAAAACTGTATATATGTATATGCTGAAAGCCAATGCCTTTATCTCGGTTCTTACAGATGCAGGTTCGTTCTTTCACACATTGATAGAACTCCATTCCTGTTAACCAATGTCATCTCACTCCATAGAATGAGGCTCTGAAACTTTATTAAATGTTGTGATAATTACTATATACCAAACACTTATTACCAGAGGAATACTAGGCTGTATTCTGTAAAGACTCCTCACAACCTGTTTTGCACACAGATAACACTATTTCCACGTGTATACTGTGGCAACAGAGGCCTGATGGGGTTTTGAGCTCTCTCCTGGAGTCAGGATCTCTTCCTAAGCTCATCCATGTACCCGTTTAAATCTCTATAAGCTACTACCCAACTTAGGTCCCAACCTAGACATATATCTTGAGTTCTGAATTGCCCTTCACAATGACTGTGACATCTTCACTTGGATAAAACAACCAACTGAACGTGGAACCACCGCTTATCTGCTCAGAAGTGAACTCTCCCTTCATGAAATAGTACTTCCTTCTAGAAGAGTGGAAGTCTTAAGTGACACCCTCCTGATTTGCAATGTCACAAAGCCAGAGAGAAAGCAAGTGCTGTCAACTCTGCTCTTGAACATGTCTTGGATCCACCCACTTGATGAGATACAATGAGAGCAATTTAAACACTGCTGTGATCACACTGTCTCACCACCCCCACCCCAAATATTTCAGTTTGTATGGTGGTTCATCCCATACAGAATGTAGCCTAGACTCCAGCTACTCGGAAGGCAGGCGTGGGAGAATCACTTGAGTCTGTAACTTAAGATCCCTTCCTGGACAACACAGTGAAAACCTGAGACTTTCTTGTGTGTGTGTGTGCACGCGCACGCGTGAACATTTGTATGTAATTTAAATGGCTAATCCTTGCTATTAGAAAAGCCCAAATTTCTTGCTAGTGCCTGAAGTGTCTTGCTAAATCTAATGCTATCTTTCCATCTTCAAGGGCACCAGCCTCTGTGCTCCTCTTTTGTCCCAGGTCCTCTCCTGTATTAGTGTTTTAGAACAGGCTGCCCTACAACCATGAGGCTCGTACCCTCTTTGCTTGGCTAGCACTTACTCATTGTTGGATCCTTAGCTCAATTATTAGTCTCAAATTCTCTGCCTCTTGACTCAAATTTCTCTCATTCCTTTGTTCTGACATCTATACATCTGAAATACTTACATAAACCTTATTAAAGGTTGTGTCTCTATGCTTTACCTAGCTAAAAATAAATTTGATGAGGGCAAAGACCAAGTTTATGTTATATCCATTATGCTTAGCACAGTGTGTGGCAGATGTAAAGTACTCAATCTTCTCACAATATTAAACAAAAGAAATTTGTTTAAAGTCACAGGATTTGAACAAAAGTCTTAGTTTTATTTCTTTTTTAGCTTTTTTGAGACAGGGTCTCTCTATGTAGTCCTGGTTCTCTAGGAGCTTGCTATGTAGACCAGGATATATGAGAAACGAAGAATGTTTCCCTCAACTTGGCATCCACAGCCCTTGATTTGCATCATTCTCCTGTGACCTTTTAGATTCCAGGATCAACAGATCTGATAGGTGAGTCGATAACTTTTGACACTAATAGAGGCTAATTAATTAATAGAAGCTAATTCAGCAACAGAGTATGTCTTACAGCTTCTGGTCAAGGCTCTCTCTGAATATCCTGAGCTAATGATCAATGGGACCTCAGTCTGACTTAGACCACTTCTCTGTGCATGCTTCTTACCCTTGACTTCAATCTTTTCCTATCTAACCTAGGAGTTAATGCAGTGCCCCTGGAAGGCATTACTACCTTCCCACTATACCTACATTGGTTAAATGTCCTCCCTTGCCTTCAACTTCCATCTCCTTAATTGGCATCTTGGGACTAGTTGGCAATACCTGGTCCACTGGAATTCCTGGAGCTGGGGTTCTGCCATAAAACTCTTAAAATAAAAATCTTTATTTAATCTAACTGGAATTATAAGCAGAGAGATTTTGAAAAGACAAAACAATTTTTTTTTTCACAAGGGAAAAAAACAGTGCACAGTTTCTTCTATACAATCTTTGTGTGTGTGTGTGTGTGTGTGTGTGTGTGTGTGTGTGTGTGTGGTGGGGTGAAGGCATGCACACAGGAAAGAACAGACTTTTGAAAATGTTTGAGAAACATTTCTCTGGGCTGTGAGGCCTGGCGAACAATGATTTTCAATTTGAGCCCTAGGAACTCCCATCATTATAGTGCGGCATCCTCTGCTGGGCAGTCTGCCATTGACCTTCAGGCCAGGCCGAGAGGACAGAAGCACAGAGGTGTGACTAGCGCAGGTTACGCTGCTCCCTGTCGCCTCCGCTCTCTCACACTCAGGTCTTTCACCCTGACGTTCAAGACTTCACATTGTTCCGTGATGTTACACTTGTCTCAGTTCTCCTGGGGACTCTGGCTCTGTTTCTCATCCTCAATCCATTTCTTTCCTTGAACTGTCCCAGCTTTTCATAAGAAACATTCAAGTATAAGTAATTTTAAAAGGTTTATTTCTCATGTGGCAATCCTTTTGTGTGGATGAAAGAGTAATAGCAACTGGGTTATCAACTATTTGGCAAAAGAGGGAAAAATAACTAGTTTTTATATTTTCCTTGTGTTCTCCATAAAAGGAAATAAAATTCTTTAGTAAATTTAGTATCATCCAGCATGGTTAGGAATGCTTAATTATGTAACCCAGCTAACAGTGTCTAAACCACACACAAATTGCCAATTTCCAAAAATTTAAAATAAAACAGAGTGCAGTAACATTTTCATTCTTTGGTGAGCCAGAGGTGCACATAGACCTGGGAGTATCTGGAGACATAGCCTAATGTTTTATTACAATTATGGTCTTACTGGCTGGCTAATGGAGTGCCAGACAATAGAGTCATCGTATCTATTATTGGCTATTGTTACTGGCTGGCTTTCTGAATAGATTTTTCTTTTTTTAAAGAAGATTCACCGTGAGTAGGCATTTATAGCACTGAGCTCTACGATCACAATATTCTGTTCATAACAAGACTGTGAGGAGTCTGTGGGATTGTCCTAACTTCCATGCTATTTTTCCCCGCTTTGGTGCCATAATTTTGGACCTTGAATACATAATAACAACAAGTTCCAGGATTTCTAGTAATCTTACAGTATTTTAAAGGACAGAGATTTTGACCTACTATGAACCGGAAGGAGAAACTTGGCTCAGACAATGGAGGAAAGACAGAGGGGAAGCCACAGCTCCTCTTGCCCAGGCTGGGCGCCCGAGCATAAAATCAAATCACAGTGAGGGATGAACAGGGGAAGAAGGTGCTGAGAGAAATCAAGGCACAGAGTGGGCTTTCTCTCCACCAGTGCTATGCTTTTAAACTATCATGAGTTTAAAACCATCCTATACAGTTATAATATGCTGTCCCCAACTCCCTTCTCCCCTCTGTCTGTGTGAACTGATCCCCTTCCCCAAATCAACTACACATAACTAATTCTATTTTCTTGGGAAGGCAATTGTTGACTAATGAATCATCTTTCCTGTAATTTTTATTTTTTTTTTGTAGCCTTAGTTTGGCCAAGTTCCCTGGCATTCCTGCTGAGGTATGTAATGGAAAGTTTGACCTCACACTTTTTGCTTTTTTGGAACATCACAAAACATTGATATAAAAGGGCTACAAAAAAGGTAGCCTGGAGATGGAGGGATGCACAGAAAGAAAGGGCTTGGGGTGGGAAGGAATAAAGATACACTAAATCATCTGGAAAGGAAATATTTAGGTTCCCAGACACAAAGTTACATTTATCTTCAAGAACAGCTCGTTTGTTACGGCTTAGGATGTCACAGTGTTTCCATCATAACTCTGCTTTTCTAAGGATTGTAAACTAGCCATAAAAAGCCACTCTTGAAATTAACTTGGAACACAGGCAGAACATTTTGTAGATCCCAGAACTTGTTTCAAAATGGTGATTTTTAGGGTGGGGCAGTTAGAGGGAAAAGGTGTCAGGAAGTGATTTCTTGCATTTAGCCACATCTGAGCTGAAATAAAACTTTGGCAATCAGTCTTGTGTGATCATATCCCACTGTCTAAGGAAAACATAACAGGTCACACAGAGTCTGCTCTGTAATTGGGACACTTGGGATTGGCTGTGGAGACATGTTTTCAGCAAAAGCCACAGCAGAATGAATGAAGTAGTTATGAACACTGTCTTTGTCTTTTTTAAAACTCTTATGTCTTCCCTTTCCCAAGTAAAAAAAGACATTTCTTCAAGTGTATAGCCTAGACTTGAGGGGGCAACACTTTAGGCCCTGATCCAAAGTCTGTCTCTCCATAGCCCAACAATCCCATAACCCAAGAAACTAGGAACCTGGTGTGATGGGCAGAGTCCCACATGGCTGCCAGCACCATCTTCCTACAAATGTCACAACCCGCAGGTAAGGCATCCTATCCAGCCCAATCAGATACCCAAATGGGGTGTTTCCTGCAAACAATGATGGCTATGTGTGTACTGTCAATCCAGACAGTGCCGAGAAAGAGCAGGGAAAGAGTGGGCACAGAGACGCCCCAACAAGTCATTACTTGGTTACTCAGGTGGCTAGTAAACCATGCAGATGTTTCTCAATGCTACCTAAACTGTCCCCGAAGAAAGAAGCTATGGTCACATCTGTATACTCTCCCCCATTAAAATGAATACTGTGAACAGAAATGATACAAATGATTCTGAGGAGAGAGCGCTTTCATTCACTGTGGATAGACTGAGTAAACAAACAATGCTTATCTGAATAATCAATGATGCTTTTGAAAGGGGAACTTAAACAGGAGGACCATAAAATATAAGCTAGTGATTTCTCTCGACTTAATTTTACTGCAGATGACTGCCTGAGCCAGACACTGTCTTAGACTTTGGTGAGGGGCAGGAAAAAAGGGAACATTCAGACAGTCTGGAGGGATTCTTCTGTTTGTCTAACTGTAAAAAGCATGTGGATAGATAAAGTTGTTAACTACAAAGAAAACTATCAGGGGAAGAAAATTACTGTGTCAAGTTGACATAAAACTAGCCAGCACAATACACATAAGGCAAATAAGCATTTCCCTTTTATGATATCAAAATCGCAGAATCCAGTATAGACAGTATGCTCTACACTGTGCATTTAGAACTTAACAATATACCTGGAAGATCTTTTTATGACAATACACAATGAGCTCTCTAGTCTGATTACATTTGGATATATCTTATTTATTTAACCAGCCCTGATATTACATATAATGTCTACTAAAGCGAGTAGCAAGAAGTCCCACTTGGCAGATTACTTCTGCCTATTTATTTCCAACTCCAATTCTCTTTGAAACTGTGGTGGTGGGGCGGGGGGGGGGGGGGGGGCAAAACAGGGATTTGGCTAGCAAGCTTTTGTACACCTGCATGTTTTATTCTTCTCTGTCATTAGTAAAATAATATTCTTTTGGATAGTCTCAATGTCAGAGATTCATCACTTCACTGTTCTTCATATTCCCACACCAGTTATATTTCCCAGTGAGGAAAAGAAATAAAGGAAGACCCAATGATTCGGAGCCAGATGCACAGAGGGAGCTGATCTAAAGATGACTTCCTGTGGTTGAGAAGCTGAGCAGGTGACAGGGGCTCAGGGTGTTGGAGCAAGCTGTCATCAGCATCAGCATCAGCATCAGCATCAGCATAGAGCTCTGAAACACACATGCACTCATGCACGCATGCATGCACACACGTCTTTAGACAGATGGATTCCGGATAGTCATAGAACTAACACACAGGTGAGCCTTGGCAATATATGAGCAGCTGGGAAAATTTGTTTACAACACATTGATACATTGAACATGAAGACTGTTAAAGGGTCTAGGGTCTAGGGTCTCTTTGCTGAGGTAATATGACCTAGTCTCTAATTTTGCCTATGGATGCTTTTCAGATTTCTGCTGAGTTGGCGTTACAGTGAAGATCACTTTAAATGTGTTTGCTGTTTTAGTCTATTTTTAATAAATGAAAAACAACTTTAAGCCTCAAAGTTGCAGGGAGAGAACTAAGTCCACTGACTCTTATATACACTTGTCAAACTGCTAAAAATTTACCACTCTTGCATTTGAGTGAGTTCCAGAAATAATGTGCCTTTGTCCCCAGATAAGCCAAAGTTTGTTTCCTAAGAGCACAGAGGATCACTTCCTGGTTTGTTATTCCCAGGAAGTTGGTGTTCATGGGCAGGGCTGAGACATGTTGGGAAGTTGGTGCCCATGAGAGGGAGTGAGACATGTTGGGAAGAGGGTACCCATGGGCAAGGCTGAGACATGCTGGGAAGTGGTGCCCATGGCCAAGGCTGAGATGCTATGGGACCACTCAGAAGCAGTCAGGTTCTGAAGAGGGATTAATGTCTTCCTTCTAGAGAGGGTTAATACTCCAGGGATGTGATTAGTTACCATCAGAGTGGGATGCTGTAGTAAGCAGGCCTGCCTGCTTTTCTCTCTATTCCATGGTTTCCCTGTCTGTTTTCCACCAAGTTATGACACAGAGTGAAGTCCTGGTGTGGCTGTGGACTTGTAGCTTCCAGAACTGTGAGTTCAATAAACTTCTTCCCTCTATGAATTATTCAGTCTCACGTATTTTCTTATAGTAACAGAAACTGGGCAAGATTGCATTTTAAAGTCACGTTATTTCTGAAGTACCTCTGTTTTGTAATTGTCGGATACTATTTAATACTAAATTAATTACGTGAGACATCTCTCTCAGTTCAGAACATGGAGGCACACAGGACTCAGTGTGTCCTGATGCCAGTGCCGAGGACGGGAATCATGTAGTGGATAGCCATCCCAGCCTTGGCCTGGAAGTTCCAACTCCTATTGAGGCTTCGGTAATGGTCACGCCCACAAGGTGGGGCTGAGGGAGGACGCTGAAGACACAGGATCCAGAGGAGAGGCTTCTTTTGGTTCCAGGATCCTGAACGCTGGAGGTAGACCTAGCAGAGTTCTCCAGAGAACACCGCCAGACTGCGCCATACCTTTCCCAGACCCTGCAACCTATCCCTTCATTTGTAAGTTACCCCCCAAAGTAAACCTCCCTTTTAACTACGTGGAGTGGCCTTAATAATTACACCAATAGGATCACTCAGTGAAGGAGTCACCAGCAGGTTTGTTATTCCAAAGCTCTTTCCCAGGAGACTTCCTAACATCCTGGCATGAAAAGATGTCCCAGGCTAACTTTTCCCTTCGTTAGCCCCTCACAGTCAGCTATTGCTGTAATAAGCCCCAGACCCTTGGGTAGACAATGAGACTTAGAAGCCCAGTTATTGATGCTATATATCTGTTCATGGTTATACGGTACCAGGCTCCCTGAGCAGAAAGATCTAGGGAATATTTCATGTTTTAATAAGCTGTCATAAAATCAGATTCAAGGACCATTCTACAAAATAACTTATTTTAAGTTAGGTTTGTGCTGTGTAGAGAAATAAAAATCATAGAGGTTTTAGTTTTTGGTTCTGTGTTAAAATAGATATGTTATTACACTGACTTGCTAAATGTAATTAATTACTACTGACAGCTCTGATGAGATTAAAAAAAAAAGCCAGGATCATACCTACCCCCTTTTGTTTTTTTATTCATTCTCAAAGCCTAGCAAACTTCAAATTTCCCAACAGATAATCCATAGGAATTCTATGTCTGAGTTTTGCTTCCAAAGAACCCAGTGTGAGAGAAAGAAGTTCAGATATAATAAAGGTGGCCGTGACAAGGTGATCACTAGAGCTGGCTGTATTAGTCACTTTTCATTACTGGGACAACACAGAAACTGCTCAAATCAGGAAAAACAGACACACATACTCTAGCGGTAAGCTTCATTAACTTTAGGGTGACCCAGAAGCAGAGTTAACGGCTCATCAGCATCTCAAAGGGTTTTTGACAAGAAGCAAAGGCTTCAGGAAGAATCTCACGGGCTTTTCAGCGTGCTCGTTCGAACCTCTCATAGCATCCGAAACCAACAGGCCAGTCCTGCAATGGCCTTTGTACCAGCACTCCAGCAAATGCCAGAGCCAAGTTTGTTCCACGTCAGACCTCGGGCTCTTGCTCCTAAGAGGCCATTATAATCCCTTCTGCAGCAGGATGCCATGTGCTTCTAGTGCTTTTAAAATAGCTACTGCATCATCTGTCATGAACAACTTCTCCAGGTGACTGATGACCATTTTATATATACCACTGGGTCCCCCCTATACTGGATGAGTACTTTAGGCATGCTCTTTTAGAACATGGATATTTCTATATACAGCCTCTTCTAACACTGAAAAATATTTTGCTCCTCATTTTGAACATCAGGGAAGACCAAGGCCTTTGGGATGTGAAGCTCCATGGGCAGCCTGCAAGCCACTCACATGCCAATTTGGAAGGTTGGAAGGAAGGAAGAGGTACCCATTGACTTTTGGTATTCATTGATTTAATGCCTTTTGTCTATGGGACTTGAAAATGTCCACAGCTTTAACTATTAGAGAGACTGGTCTAATCACCTTAGAAAACATGGACTTGAAGCAGCTGGACAGACAGCTGGCATGAGTATGGATCTATGATATCAGGTAACCTATACAAATAAAGTACAACAATAGCCTTTGAGCTCTCTGGAGAGCACCCACCCAGCTCTTTGATGACTACGTGGTTTTTCTTGACATGCTAAGACAATGCTTCATATTTAATGACCAGTAGGCAAAATGTCCAAAAAAAAAAATCATAAAACTGCAAATACTCTGCTCTGGGAAAAACCATGTTAAGGAAATACATTTGTATGTATGCACTGCTCTAATGAAAGCCTTATAAGAGCTGCCCCTGCCCCCAGTGTGAAAGCCGACACTGGCATTCCTTATCAGCGTTATTTTAAGAAAGTCTAATTTGAATTATGAGTGTTTCTGTACCACAAATCTGAGCTCACTGCCATACCTAAATAGTAGACATTTTCTGTCACATTTTAAAAAATATGTGTCTGCTCAGTTTTACTGATAAGGAAACATGCGTAAGTGACCAAAAGAAGTCAATTCAGAAGGGAGGAGCTGAGGACACAAATAATCCCTTCTCTTCTTCAGGAAGCACCCTTTGGGGTTACTCACATACATGGTGACCTCTAACCCAAAGTTAACTCAAAAGGTGCATTCCTTGTTTAAGTAGGTGGGAAAATGTAGTGGAGTCCCTCCATTCACATCCAGGCATAGTAAGAACACTAACACCAAGCAGCCTGCATGCACACTGTAAATAAACACGGAGCCAATAACCCGTTACGTCTGCCCTGAGAACACGTTTTCTCCGGACAGTAAGTGCTGCATTAGTACGTATTTGTCTCCTGCCTACAGCTTTTAACTTTATTTTTCACTTCCTCTGAGTTTCTGGATATACTTTTGTGATTTTGAGAAAAATCAGTGCCGTGATACTGATCAGGAAATTATCTCTTCCTGGGGTCCTGTGTCTACCAATTTCAGTGGATGATGATAAAAAAAGTTACTTTTTTCTTAAATGTAATGATGGACCATTAATGTAAGTAGGTAAATCATAGCAACCATGCTTCTCCAGAAAATATCTGTACTGTGAGTCTGGTTGTATTGTGTTTTCAAAGAAACACGGAGTGAGTAACATGCTTTACATATAAAAAGTCTGCCCCCCCCCAAAAAAAACCCCACAACAAAACAAAAATAAAAACAAACAAACAAAAAGATCCTGGATTTTGCTACTGCTCAGTCATACAGAAAACAGCCATTTTCGATCATACTTCCACATTTCATTTTCAGAAAATAAAATTATTTCTTGAGAGAGGCATATTGGATACCTGTCTTCTAAATACTAGATGCTAAAAATAAATCATAAAAAGAATAACATTAGAGGAACAGAACCAGGGCTGAGTATATCTTAGTCTTAAGACAGTTCTGTGTTTGGCTGAGTTCAAGTCTGGCCTCTCTGAGGCATTTTATGGAATCTATGGGGAATCTATTAAGCTTTCTAGTTTTTTATTTTTTAATCTAAAATGTGCCCATCTTCAAGGCTGCTTTCTGCATTACTGGGGAACAGTGGGAGGTAGAGCCGTTGCTGGGCAGTAAGTGTCTTGATACAGGCAAGTTACAGTGTCCAAGCTAAGGAATCCAAGACTCGCAGACAGTGTTTGCTGCGGGGTTTTACAATGTTGCAAACATTAGTCACCAGCTTCAAGGAGATAACAGCAAGCTCTAAGAGCTGTGATTTTCAAAGGGGATCTGGGAGTGAGGGTTTCTGTGGAAGCCTTCCAGGACAGCAGCTGCCAAGCTTGTGGGTTTTTCATTGGCTGCCACTTGATAGGGAGAAGGCAGGAGGATGAATTCTTTGAGGGCAAGTTCAGACAGTGAATAGTTCAAGGTTGCAGGCTGCTGAGAAGTTGGGAGCAGAGAATGGACACACAAACCACAAATGTTAAAAAGGCACACTTGCTTTGGTTTTCTCTGAAGTTTTAACAGCTAAAAGCATTCTAGTACTGTAGAATCATTATACAATCAAATCAGCATCGATGAAGCAATGCTGTCCAGTAAGATAACCGAGTCTAGCTTTTCCAATTAAGCTTTTGGGGAAGAAGGAGTAGGGAACGGGGCAAGCAAGTCATTCTTTTTCATCGACGGGAATGGTTCAGCGGAAGGGGAGAATTCCATGTTAGGTGGGTACGGATTTGTATTTGCACCTGATCTTCTGTGCCTGTGTGATGGAACTGAGTTTTATTTTCTGTGGGAGAGTAAGACCTACCTAGCAAGATCATTGCAGGGGGTAATGTTATGTGGTAGCAGGTGGTAGATATCTGCAAAAATGGGAAGCTGTCATTAGTGCCATATCTACTAAGGTTCCTCTTACAGGTAGCTGCCGTCCATCATCTATGTAATTATTACAGATAAAGTTAACCAACAAAGACAGGAAATCTGCATTCAATTACCTGTAAATAATCTATTTTTAGTCATCTTTATGCTTTTAAGTTACAAATAACCCATGAGCTCAAAGTTTATCATTATAGCCTTTATACGATCTTTAGGGGTTCTCTCAGTATGGCAGGAGACATTCTCTGTAAAAGCTTAACAGTGACTTGAAGTCAATTTTACTAAAGGGGGATATGGCTATCAGGCTCCTCCTCGCCTTCAGCAGACTTCCTGAGGATTCACTGATAATACATACCATCAGCTGCCATTCCTAATAAAATTCTCCTGGCTCTGCATACCTTACGGCAAGCTGTAAGTCATACATCTTCTCCTCATTTCTGCGTTTCTTCTTTAAGGCCAGCTAAAACCTGCTTTTCATAAATCTTAGGAGAGTAAATCAAAGTAACCGAGCTGGAATTTGACAGAGGACTAACCAAGATTACTTCCAATAGAATCAAGGCGTAGGGTACCCGTCTTCTCTTGTATCTGCATACCCACCAGTACTTTCCCTTACCACCTTCAAATCATCCATGTTCCAGTTATTTACGGTTTTCCACACATTTCCTTATTTAGCTCCCTGGGGCAAGGGTTAGCAAGTACTCTCCAGTAGGCTAAATGTGCCCTGAATCTGTACAGTCAACTCTAAGAATGACTTTTACATTCTGTAAAATGGTGAAAATACTGAGTTTTTATGTTAACTCTGGACTTTCTAGACTTAGAACAGGGGTTCTCAACTTCCCTCACCTTTGGAAAAAGGAGCCTTGTACTCACTAACAGGATCCTTCTGATAAATATGTGAAATCTTATCACCATGTCCTCCCTTACCCTACCTCACAAGTCAACCCAAGATCTAGGGAAGGAGGGGCACAAGGATTTTTGAAAACCTTCCCAGTAGACCGATTTAAAGTTAAAACCCACTCTTCTAAACCTATGGAGATAGCACTGTAATGTGACCCTATTTAATGATGACAATGAATAATTCATTCTGGTCTCCACTGGAGAGTGGGACACTTATGGCAAAGGACACGGAACTACTTTATTTCTGGAAATTCCCTGTCAGGAATATGTCATTTCAGCACATAGTTTAACAATGTTGATGTCCAGGGAAATACCGTCTAAATTATAGCGTGAAAACCATGACCTCAGCCTGGAGAGCCGGACAGTGAGAGGCACTCTGGCTCTCTTTCTGTTGCTGTGATAAACACCATGATCAACAACAACCTGGAGGAGGAGGTTTGTGTGCTTAGCAGTCACAGTCCATCATTAAGGGAAGCTGCCGCAGAAGCTCAGGCCAGAAGCTGCAGGCAGCAACTGAAGCAGAGACCACAGGAGTGCTGCTCAGGGGCTCGCCGCTCTCCATGGCTTCCTCAGTTTGCCTTCTTACACAGCCCAAGCCCACCTGTCCAGGTGTGGTACCGGCCGCAGTGAGCTGAGCCCTCCCACACCAATGGCTAAGATGTAGACTGAGAGGTCTACAGACCTGTCCACAGGCCGACCTGAAGGAAGCAGTTGCTCTACCGGGTTTCCCCTCTTCGTTCAAGCTGACATAAAGTAACTAGTACAAGACAGAGACAGGAGGAGCACAACCAGTTTAATTCAGAAAAGATAAGCTTACTTCCATGCAGAGAGACAACATCACTCGGCAAACACATTTCTAGTCAAACTTTAATAATTTCATAGATTTTACAAATGTAGTATCAATCAATAACAGTTTCATCCTAAGGCACTTGATTAGTCTTTTTTTGTGAAAATGAAAAAAAAAAATTTTTGAACCAAATAAATCCTGCGTTTTCATAAAAAAAAAAAGAAATGAGTCTAAGAGCCAAGAAATGACTGATCTGCCAACGGAACATCAAAAGGGATACATTTATGATAGACTTCGGTAAAAAGGTATTTTGTGTGTGTGTGTGTGTGTGTGTGTGTGTGTGTGTGTGTGTGCATGCGCGTGCGCGCGCGCGTGCGTGTATGTGAGAGGAGAGAGGGAGAGACTAAAAGCCAGTGCACTACTATCCATTGTGTCATAGTTGCCTGTAAAAAGGTATCTTAAAAACAAAACGAACAATTGTATTTAGAGTTCACATATATAGAGTTCACAGCAGTGAGGTCTGACCCCATCCATTGGCATGACAGCTTCATAACCCTGGCTGGTATGGAGCTCATCATCATCCTATTACAGCTTCCTGAATGTTGTTATTGCAAGTATCACCTGCCTCAGTACTTATTAAGGAAACAATGAACTCCCAGCTATCATTATACTGTCTTCACTGTATGAGAATCAAGATTACTTTCTAACCACATACATTACCATAAGCACTTCATCAGTGTAAATAACCCTACACCATCACTTTATCTTTATAATTTATAATGTAAAATTATCTATTAACTACTTCTCGGGCAAAGGAGTAACATTTAAAAAAATATTTAAACATTTACCAAAAACATTGCTGAACTATATGATTACTTGGAGAAGACCTGCACCAGATCAATTCAACAAGACCAGTCAGCATTCCAGCAGACAACACTAATCACACACACACACACACACACACACACACACACACACACACTGAGGATTTGAAGGTGGGAGGGGATATGTCCTACAGAGTGTCTGTGGAGAGTTGAGGATGAATATGATCATGATACACAGAATACATGTATGAAATTACCTAAGAATAAATGACATTCTTTAAAAAATTCTAAAGCCAGTGGTAAGGTACTGGTACTTGCTAAGATCTATTCTCTGACAATAGTTAAATCCTACTCTACCTCCTAGGACAAAAGTTATAAGTATGAACAGAAAGCAAATATTGACAGAAAGCCTAAACAACTATTCTCCTCACCTGGAACATAAATGAAAGCTGGAAAGTGTTCAGAGCGAATGGCCTTAGGAATAGCTGGGTGAAGAGGAGAAGGGCTGGCTAGGAGCAAGGCTGAAACTGGGGTAACTCTATAGCTTTAGGCAGATCACTTAACTTCAGTGTATCAGTTTACCTGTCTGCCAAAGGAGGACAGGATCATACAATGTGACTGAGTGATGTTAAGACTGACGGGAATATCTGCACAGAGCACTTCCCATGCAGCCTTCATGAGAACTCTCCCCAGCTTCCTGGCCATGCCCTGGGGGGTGTGCCCTGCCTCACCTTCAGTGTCTTTCCTAAGCGCTCACTCCTCCATCAAGGTTCTTCCCCCTGAGGGTCTCTGTTCCTGGCCCTGTTCTTCCTCTTACCTAACTAACTGTGTGGTAGAAAGCAGGTCAAATTCTTCAATTACTTCCCACCTCTGGAGATTTAGAAGTTTATTCAGATGGCTGAAGTAATTCACAAACATTTTCCATATTCCCTCTTAAAAGAATCTCTTTTTAACGTTCATTTATATATATGTGCACATACACACACACATTCATACACTGTATGTGTATGTACATGTGTGGATATGTATGGCATGGATACATGTGGAGGTCAAAGGACAACTTTACAGCTCTCTCTTCCCACCTCATGAGCTAAGAGGATTGGGATTAGATCATTAGGCTGCAAGCATCTTCACTCACTGAGCCATCCCATCAGCTCCCATCTTCCATATTCTAAACATGAATCAATGAGGAAACGCAATGCTGGGGACTGACAAATAGGCAGGAATCGAAGTCCAGCATGGGGGGAGTAGGACTCGGCATGAACTAATGGATGGGAAGAGGTTCCTGTGCTTCCAGGACAGGGCAGGAATAAATGAGGCCAAACACAGTCTGTCCTCAAGCTACAAGATGCCACCAGGAAAGTACCTGCTCTACTTTTGACCCAAGAACAAAGGTTTGGTTTGGTTCACTGGAGAGACTAAATTTGGCTAACCACTGAAAAAGTAGCTTTTAAAGTTCATTCATTACCTAATATTTATTAAGTATGTAGCAATGAGGCATAGGTTTAGACACTTAGAATATAAAGAAGAAAATATGTAGCCTACTGGATCATGATAAATGCTAACAGGACAGGCAAAGAAGAGGAGAGGAGAGTTGTATAAATGGGTACTTCTGACAGAAGCCTAGACTTTCCAAGGCAGGCCTTGCTGAGAAGATGACTGTTGAGTAGAGGGTGAAGGGTTCAAGGGGCCATGAAGATATCTGGAGAGGAAGGAAGAGCAAGGACAGAGGTCAAGGGGAAGGAATGATCTGGGGTAGCTGAGAAACAGGCAGGAGGCCACTGGAGCTGCCGTGATGAAGCCAGAGAGCTTCATGTTTCACTAGGAAGCCTTTGACTTTCAGACTACTGGAGACCGGGAAAGCCTGCAGAGTTGTGAGCACAGGGCAACATGATCTGACTTGGCTTCAGCAGATCCTCGGACTCTGAGGAAGTAGTCTTGTGAGCACAGAGACAGTCACTGTGGACAGTTACACCTGGAGAGAGGCAGTGCTCTTGACTATGGCACAGTGAAGACCCATCATAGCAAGTGGTCAGATTCCAAATACAGTTTGAGGGTCCAATCAACAGGATTTCCTGATGGATTCAATGTATGTTTTGAAAGGAAGAAAGAAGTCAAGGACAACTTCAAGGTTTCTGGCTTAAAGTAAGTGGAAGGAATAGACTGTCAACACATGAAATCAGGAAGTTTAATGTAATAATCCAGACTTCCAATTTCTCTCAAAAGACTGTAAGATCTTGTCAACCACATAACTATTTTTTTCACAAGATGAAAATGAGCAGGCGCTAAGAAGCTGCTGGCCATTTTGGACAGGACACAGGTCCTTGGTGTACAATTGTCCTTGTTCCTAGTCATACACCTGGCCTTCCAGGTGATAAACAGCCCTGTACCTGTTTGACTCCTGTATACAGTTGGAGTTCAGGGTCCCCGCCCCAAACTCTCAAATGAATACTCACTGTAGAACACGTTTAACATCAACTTGGCCACAAGTCTGACTAAACAAAGAAAATTTTACCTATAGAAAAAGAATAGGAGGGAAGCATTGGGAAGAAGAGAGTGTAAGAAAGTGATTAAAAAAAATTAATCTTCCCATTGTGGTATTAGGAAAATTAGCAGTTTTGATTTTTCTTTTCTTTTCTTTTTTTTTTTTTTTGGAGCTGAGGATCGAACCCAGGGCCTTGCGCTTGCTAGGCAAGAGCTCTACCACTGAGCTAAATCCCCAACCCCTTGATTTCTTAAAGTGACTAAATAAATAAAAATGTCATCACCCCTCTGCCTCAGAGGCCTGTGCCTGTTAGAAACTGTTTCTAACATCAACAAAAGTAGCCTTGGGTAGTGTGAGGCTGTGGATGGGCAAGGAGAATGAACCCTGTGAGAGGCAAGGGAAGTTCCTCCACATGGTCTCTGTCTCTGTCTTTCTCTCTCTCTCTCTCTCTCTCTCAACTCTGTGTGGCCATTTGCAGACAAGAATGACAAATCTTGTTCCTAGTTAACTGTATATGGCAAGGATCAACTTTAACATCAGAAATGATTTAAGAAAAGTGTGTTATTTGGTATGGTAGCTCCCTGTTACCTATGGGGCATATGTCCTAAGATATCCCCTGAATCTTGAGAACTGCAGATGGTAAGTAGCACATGTTCTTCTTATATATAAATGCATACCTGCGCCAGTTGGTTTTTGCCAACTTGAGACAAGTTAAGAGTCACTTGGGAAGAGGAATCCTCAGTTGAGACTGCCTCCATCAGGCTGTCCTGTGGGGTATTTTCTTAATTGAGCATCGATGTGAGAGGGCCCAGCCTGCTGTGGACAGTGATACTCCTGGGTACGTGGGCCTAAGTTGTATATAGATGAGCAAGCCATGGAGTGTTCCTCCATGGTCTCCCCTTGAGTTCTTGACTCCAGGTTTCACTTCATGATGTAACCTTAAGTCAAATAAACCTAAGTTGGTTTTGGTCAGTGTTTTATCGTTGCAACAGAGTAGCAAACTAAAATATTAATAGGTGAAAACTGAATTTGTAAAGTAGTCACGGAAAGAAATTAACAACAGTAATAGAAAGAGATAGGATAGTATAATGTGAGAAAAGTATTTAAAATGTATGAAATGTTTATTTCTGAAATTTCCCACTTACTAACTTGATACCACATCTGTCCGTTACCGGAGCTCTGGCAAAGTCCTAGTGTGGGAGTCAGCGTACCCAGCCTGGTCACTGAGCAGCTTAGGCCCTGAAAGAGCCATGGAACCACCCCAAATGCTGTTTGGATAATGAAGACAGTATGGATAGAATAGATTCAGAAGCTTCCCAAATGACCTCCATTTTTTCTAGTCCAGTGCTGTAAATCTAGGAACCAGTCCAAACGAAGCTAGAGGTCGACTCTCCAGTGTACCCAATTCACTCTTCCCAACCGCCCAGAGCTGTGCTTGTTCCTGAACCTGCTTGTGCCTCCCGGACTTGTTAGTGTAATTAAATGTTTAATACTCTGGTAGAACATGACAGTAGAAGGCAAAAGTTGTTCTCTATGAAAAATGCACTGCAGAGTGTGCAAAGAGAGAAAGTGACCCATGTAGATGTAGATTAGACAATTGTGAAAGGCAGGAAAGTGCTTCTAAATAAAAACTCCAAGAGCATTCTTGCTATAGTCTTGCTCCACAAGAGCAAAGATTCAGCAACACTGAAATAAGAAACCACAGAAAACACAATCACTGAGATATAGTTAATGTAAGAAAAATGTTAGGAAATGGCATTTAGCAGACCTATAATCAGAGAAAAGGCCTTGGTCCTAGCGCAGAGACTCTACCGCACTAAGAGGAGAGTGAGAAACAGCATCGTAGACTTTACCGAGGCCCCGTTCTCATTTAAAACCAGACTAAGCAGGTAACAAAGACATTGAAACTGCTTTTCAGGAAGTGCGTGCGTGTGTGTGTGTGTGTGTGTGTGTGTGTGTGTGTGTGTGTGCGTGTGTGCGTGCGTGCGTGTGTGTGTGTGTGTGTGTGTGTGTGTGTGTGTGTGTGTGTGTGTGTGGTGGAGGATGGGCGTAAGGCCACAGGAGGGATGGAGGGACAGAAAGACAGGTACTTTGGATAGGCTGGCATATCCTTGCCTGTGTGTCAGCTAAGGGGAGCGTGAGTTCACTTCTGTAGAGAGTCATGCTGGTCTTCATCTAATTCTCTCCAAGTGGAGATTGCTTTAATTAGTCAGAAGTTTTTGCCTGGCCCTCTCTTGTCATTAAAAAAAAAAAATAAGTGTGATAAAATCACTCAATAAGTAACAACGCACATTGAATTTACCTGGGCAGGCTCTACTGTGAAGAGCAAAGATCACTTTGGTTTTCTGAGGGTAAGGCACACAGAACAGGAATAGTTCTAGGTAAAAATAATAGTTTTCAATGGCGAGACCAGGCCTGTAATTTTCTGCAGCACACTATGACATCATGGTTTATATGAGGCCAACTCCATAAATCAAGCCTTACCTAATTAGAGATTCTTCTGCAGATCTACATTATTAGAGCAAATAATTAAAACAGCCTAGGCAATAACGTAAGCCAGATCTATTTACAAAAATGTTCCTTTTTTACCCCCAAACTTTTAGTCTTCCTACCACTTACAGATCTTTCACATTTACTAAATTATAGACTCAGAGCGTTTCTTTAGTCTGACTTCACTTTCAAGGAATTCTTCAATTAACTTTACGTTGCTTTAAGCTGTTCATCCAACGAGAAAACAATCTGTGGTTTCTGACTCCTCTGCGTGCCAATGGCTGCCATCCACGTTGGACTTTCAGACACACTGTCTCTAGAGAGCCAGGCTCTGTTTGCATAAAACCAGCCAGTTGTCATAGCATTCTGACAAGCACTATAGGAAAACAAAGAACAATCCTCTGTCCTGGCTAAACTGGGAGAACTACCACTGCACTCGGGACACACATGACATCCACACCCAGTCACCTGGCCTGGACCACGAAGTAGCACATACTCCATTTCCACTGTGACCTGGCCATCATCAGGGGAACCATCTCTTTACCAATTCCTTTCTTCCCACCAAGCACTTCTCTTAGATGGTTAAAACACCTCAAACTCAAGGAAAAGGGGCAGCTACAACAGATGCAAAGTGGCCCATGACAAATCTGCACAGCAACACCACTATGTGGTCTCTGCAAGGACAACGGCGCACCTACTCTCAGTCTTTAGCCAGATGCACAGTAAAAAAAGTCTGATCTCAAAGTTAGGACGTCAGTCCAAAGTCTCTGCCTCTGGTCTAATACCTCAAGTCTTTTTTTCCTTTTTCATTCACTTCTGTTTCTGAGTAAGTGCACATGACAACCTGGCAGCAGAAACAACCTAGGGAACAACGGGGGAGGCAGATGATGACCTCTGAAGAAAAAGGTCTTCACATTTTATACCCACCCCAGCTGAGGTGGAAGAACTGACTCTCCTTTCCTGGATACCTGGGTTGTTTCTGAGTGTCTCTGACCCTCTGGGAGCACTTGAGAAGCCAAGGCTCACACAACAATGGTGGGAGCTGAAGGCCTCTGGGATACTCAGAATGAGATGTATGTGCTACTCTTCCAAAATCATGCTCCATGCTGTGTCTGTGGTGGAATGTGGAACTGCTGCAGTGGCAGGTCCTTTGAAAGCAGTGGGACAAATCCTGTGGCAGTGCCATGCCACATCACATGTGCAGGTAACAGAGCGGCACTGGCCATGCTGAGGCTGCTGTGGAAAGGGCACCATGGGAAACTGCTTCTTCTCTTCCAGCAGCTTCTTGTGCTGCTGCACCGGAGTCAAAGGCCTGCTTCCTATGTAAGTCGCCTATTCTCACAACCTTTCCCCCGATTTTGTTTAAAAGTCCTTATGACAAGCTCTGGTTTCAAGCAGCTGTGCATGTTTCATGGACAGCTAAGAAGAATATACCGATGCCGGTGACTGTTTCTGGACCCTCCCCACTCCACTCCTCTCTTCTCATTCCTCTGACCTTTCCCTCAGCTCTCGAGCTCAAATCAAAAACAACATCTCCACTAGGAAGGACAAAGTCGGGAGGCCCAGTGGGTGAAAGTGCGTGCCATGCATGCCTGATAATGTGAGTTCGGATCCTCAGAACCCATGTGAATCTGGACATGGCAGCATGTGTCTATAATGGCACAGCTAGACAGAAGGGCACAGCATAGCGGCAAACAAGAAAGACCCTGCCTCAAACAAGGTAGAGGGTGGAGAAACCAGAGAGGCTGTCCTCTGACAATAAGTAGATGGATGGATGGATGGATGGATGGATAGACAGACAGTAGATAGATAGATGGATAGATGAATGGATAGATAGATAGACGGACAGACAGATGGACAGACAGACAGGCCTGGCATAGTGGCACACATCTTTAATCTTGGTGCTTGAGAAGTAGATGCAGGTCTCTGTGAATTCAAGGCCAGCCTGGTCTACATAGACCAGCCAGGGCTACCCAGAGAGATCCTGTTTCAAAAAACCAAAACCAAAACATAAAATAAATAAGTAAATACACAGAAGGACAAAGTTCCATAGAGTACTGGATTTCTTCTTTAACATGCAAATCATTGTTTTTTACTTATTTACATATTTTTCTTTAATCACACAGGATTCCCAGAAGTTCCCAGATATTCAATTTATCTTTAAGTCTATTCTGAGACCTTAAAAACATAAGCAACCGAAAATGTTCAATATAAAATTCCCTGACTTGTTCAAGGCCCTGTCTTAGGGAGCAAGAACAGTCTTCTAAACTGAGGTAACAATGTAGATCTTGCCTCAGATTTCTTGTCAAGGTGACTTCTGTTTGTTCTTTCAGACACACCTATGTAAAACAAAATGTTATGGAGGCCTTTGCTCCCACAAGGCAATTCTGAAATTCAGGGCAGGACTCTAGAATTTTTAGTACTGTGCATCCTAAGCCTGGTTTTTGGAGTAAAAATGCTAAGATGCCAACCTGAGAAATAACAATGAGCAAGGGGGAACAGACAGAACCGAAATCACAGGAATTTGAGTCTCTCAATTTCCAACTATGAAATAAACTTTAATGCATAAGGAGCAGTGTATTACCAGGACCTTTCAACTCAGTACTTCCAACAGTTTTGTTGGATGCTCTGCGAAGCAGTGATGTCAGGAAAAAGACATCCTCCAGTGCTGTGTGAAATAGCTGGGAAGTTCTGCACTGTGGCTAGAGTCTAGGCTTGAAACAGTGAACACACTGGCTTGAAGAAAACCTAAACCTGCTATCCCCTAACAAAGCAGTCTTTTGTAATGAGCCAAAAAAAAAAAAAAAGGCTACATATATGGGTCTTTGCAAATTTTAAATTAGATCAATAAAAATGAACATACAGAATTCTAAGACCATGCTTTGGGTATTCTGGTCATTCTCACCAAGTCTGGTATGCTAGATATGAGATGAGACAGGGCTAAGGACGGAGAAGGTTTGGAGGGACGTGCTGTATAATTTCAGTCTATGTGAGATTAGCAGGACCGCTGAGAGGGGCTAAACCTTCCGTCTAGCTTCTTTGCTGATCAAAACATTTCAAACAATTCCTTCTGCTCTGTTCAATGGGTTTGCTAACTTCTCTCTAAAGTTCAATCCATTTCCAGCTCAACAGATAATCAGAGCCATATAATATAACAAATATTCGGAAGTATTGATTTTTGATGAGAGAAATTTTTAGGTCATATCATTTTGGCAAGGGAAAACAGAAGGTGATCAGGATAGAGGGCTTAGGAATTCTCAATTACATAAAGAATCTAGGAAGAAGAAATGGGGAAAAAAAAAGAATTAGAAACAACAGACTGAGTGAACTATAAGCCTCTAAGGCAGTGGTTCTCAATCTTCCTAATGCCGTGACCCTTTGCTCATGTTGTGGTGAGTCCCCAGCCATAAAGTTATTTTGTTGCTAGTTCATAACTGTAATTTTGGTATGGCTATAACTCATAATGTAAATATCTGTGTTTTCTGATGGTCTTAGGTGACCCTGGTGAAAGGGTTGTTTAAACCCCCAAAGGGGTCACACCCCACTGCTCTAAAGGCATCTCTATGGCTCTAGTTTTCTCCGAAGTGTGTTCCCAAATAGACTGGCTCAGTGAAGACACACCTGTGTCTGTGTAGGGCACTTGAGAGCACTAGCCCGGCTATCTGATTTACACTATGAACTTGCAAGAGCACTGAATGCTTGTTTTCCTACATTTTCCCGATTTCTGGAGTGCATCTCACGAGAATGGTGTTTCACAGAACACGTGATGGGAACACTGACTGGCAACATTATGATAGGCTTGTTTTCCCCTCCCTCCCTCCCTCCCTCCCTCCCTCCCTCCCTCCCTCCCTGTGCCCTTCAACTTTCAGTGTTTGAAACAGGATCTGATGGCGTCCAGGCTTAGCAGCCAAAGATGACCTTGCACTTGCTCTTTCTGCCTCCCCCCAGTGCATGCACTACACACCCAGCCCATCCCAAGGCTGCATTTCCCACTCTCATCTGTCTCACTTCAGATACTCAGATGTAACATGCAGAGAAAAAGCCATTATCTCTGTTTTTCCTTACTGAGTCGCGGCCCAGAACACGTTGACACCAGGTATTCAGACACAGGGGTTGAAATGGAGAGTACTTGAGAAAGCTCCACACTGACCTTCAGGGCAGTGATTGCTGATCACTTTCTGGGGCCTGGTTTCTAGGATACAGGACACATGGTAGGAAGTAGGAAAGATATGAAGATGACGGTAATTAGATGAAGAAAAGGCTACAGACAAAACCTGGTGTTAGATGATAATATTAAGAAGGTGAGGAGCCTCACATCTGTAAACTCAACACCTAGGAGGCAAGGGTGGGAGGATCACTGAAAGTCTGAGGCCAGTCTGGTCAAGAATATAGTAATATCCTGTTTTAGAAAATAAAAGAGATAGATATAAGTTCCCTTTACAAATATCTTGAAAATAATTTTAAAAAATGTATTGAGAGGGCTGTCATAGAGTAAACAGAAAGTGAAGTATTTTATAAAACCTGTCAGTGTATAAGCACTATTCAAGGATAATATGGTCTGTTTCAAATAAAAGCCTTAAATGAAGAAGGAAACTTGATTGGCCTGTTATAGTTTATTTCTGTTATTCTCTTGTCATCAATTTATTTCTAATGTGTACCTGGTTGTCCTGCCTAGATGTAGTTATTAGCAGGGAAGGAAAAATGAGTACAAGGAATTCTAAGTCTGGAATAAGTCAGGTATAAGAAGTCATCTGTTGCAAATTACAGAGACCATAGTGTGTGTGTGTGTGTGTGTGTGTGTGTGTGTGTGTGTGTGTGTGTGTGTGAATGAATGAAAGAGTGAGAGACAGAGAATTTGGCTAAGCAGGAACCCTTTTTTAAAAGTATGTTTGAATTCTCTAAATGTATGCATCACCTTGTCATTTCAAACAATCATCATATATGATTTAGATTATAGTGTTTACCAATTCCACTTGTCATATATTCACTGAATGCCTTCTTTGTACCAGGCAGTGTAAAAGGTGCTATATGTATAAACATGAGCACAAGAGGACATAGTCCTAGCATCATGGGGCTTTCAATCCAACAAAAGCAAACAGCAGATGATCCCAAGGTGTAAAGAGTTTAAGACATGTTTCTCTTTTGTAATTATATATTAGTATTGCTTTTGGATATCCAGAATAAAACCTTGCTTTTGCATTCCGGAATGCTTGTCTTCGGTGGTCTCTCTGTGGGTCACGATCTGGGCACAACATTAGCCATAGCAACTTTTGCTTCAATAATCTTAGCATATAGTTTCAAGGATTGCCAGAATTACTGACAAAATGAACTTGATTAAAAAACTTGTACTTTTTTAGATACTGATGATCAAGCGCAGGGTTTCACACATGATATTCTACCACTAAGCTATACCCTCAGTTTCAAAATAGTTAAAAAATATTCTTCTATAAGGCTGCAGACACAGCTCAGTTGGTAGGGTGCTTCCCTATCATACAGGAAGTCCTGCATTTGTGCTCTCGCACTGCAAATCCTGAGCATAATGGCGCATTCCTGTGTCCCAGTACTCAAGATATTAAAGCAGGAGGATCTGGTGTTTAAGGCCAATCACTCTCAGCTACATGGAAAGTGGGAGGGCAGCCTGGACTACATGAGACCTTATTTCAAAGGAAATTCTACCAATAAAATAGAAAGAAAATGAACATACTTTGTAAAGAGTTATTATTGTTAAAATGTCATTCTACACAAAGTTATTTATAGATTTAATTTAATACCCATCAAGACTTTAACAATGCCTTTACACAAAAGAATAATTCTAAAATTTACATGGAACCACAAAGGACTACAAATAACAACCTTGAACAAAATTGGATGCATATTGCTACAGACTTTAAGATATACAATACAGCAATCAAAAATGTATGCTACTGAGATTAAAAAAAAAACAGACATACAGACAAATGGAACATAATAGAGAGTCCCCAAGTTAATCCATACATGTATGGTTAACTAATCTTTGCTTAATGGGCCAGGAGCAAAAAGAGGAAAGGCCAGTCTCTTCAAACACTGACCCTGGGAAAACTGGCTGTCTGCTAACAGAAGAAACCAGGCCCTCACCACAAAATGCACCAAAGACAAGAACCTATAAATGCAATAGAGGGAAACATGGGAGAAACTTCTTGACACTGACTTCAGCAGTGATTTTTCTGACATAATTCTAAGCAGAAGAGATCTCATGGATGACAGTTTATCCACATAGAAAAGACACAATAAAATGGAGAGATGACTTACAGGAGGAAAGAAAATACTTTCGAATCACACAAAGGCCTAATAAAGGGTCACTAGTATCTAAGAGACTTCAAACAACTCGGTAACAAGAAAACAAATAATGTAATTAAAAATGGGCAAAGAGCCCATCTTATAAGGTGCCACTATCGCTGTGATAAAACACCATGTGGCAGTTTGAATGTAATTGGCCCCCATAATCCCAATGGAGTGGCACTAGCAGGCTTTGCTGGAGTAGGTGTGGTCTTGTTGGAGAAAGCACATCACTGTGGGGGTGGGCGTTGAGGTCTCAAGCTAGTTCATGGGGGACGGGTGCAATGGACTTCCTGCTGAAGCATCATCCTTTTCCCAGGCTTCCCAATACTGAGTGAAATTCTTACTCCTTTCCCAAGAAACCCATATTTCTGAAAGGGCTCCTGATTCTATCCATCATTATATTAGAAAGATGGGGGAATCTTTGGATGGCCATTTCTTAGAAAATACAAAAAACAGGCTGGAGGGATAGCTCAGCCGTTAAAGGCTAGGCTGACAACCAAAAATATAAGAAAATACAAAAAATGTTTTGTTTGGTATGGATTTCTAGTGACATCAAAGAGAAATTACATTCTCAGGAAGGAAAATGGGGGAAAACATTGAAAAATTTGTATAGGTCTAGAAGGCTTTTTGGTAGGCTAAAAAGACATCAATTCTGCTAGTTTCTTTCTTGTTTTAAAGCTAGAAAAGAAGTTTTTAGGTATTTCTGCCCTTTATATGCTAAAAGCCAGGTGAAGATACTAACATTTCTATTTAAGCACATAATCAAGGAACATGCCATTTGAATTGCTTTTTGAATACTCTGAGTTAAAGGAAACTCTTCATTCCTGGCTTCCCATACACTATGCCCTCACAGAGGTTCTTAACAGCAACCTCCTTTAGGGACCTGCTAGTCGACACAGACACGGACAGCATCTTGATATGAGAAAGGCATCACTCACACCACAGGCTGTCTAACAGAACTGGGATAAATGTTGAGCTCTCCGTGCTGAGCTGCAATTGTACTTCTGGCATCCACTCCCTCCTCCATGTCTTCAGGCATTTCACCAGACGCACAGTACTCTTTGTTGATTTTGAGACTTCATCTCATTCCAGCACACACTGATTTGTAACTCCTTATGTAGCCCAGGCTGGCCTCAAACTCACTGACAATCTTCTTGTCTCAGATTGGAGCCAAGATTAGAGATCGGAGGCGTTAACCATCACACATATTGACAATAGTGCTTCGAGGAAAAAAATGGTTCCCATCCTATGTGCTCCTGGACTTTTGGGGCAGAGCATGTGTTTGCGTAGAGATAGCTTCCTGTGCAAGAAGAGAATTGGCTTTAACCACTAAGTCAGTGGTTCTCAACCTGTGAGTTGTGACCCCTTTGGGGGCGTGTAGAACGACCCATTCACGGGGTCGCTGAAGACCATCTGCATATCAGATATTTACATTACAAGTCATAACAGTAGGAAAATTATAGTTACAAAGTAGCAATGACATAATTTATGGTTTGTGGGGTTACCACATGAGGAACTGTATTAAAGGGTCACGGCATTAGGAAGGTTGAGAACCACTGAACTACGTGTGTCAAGGTGAACATGGAAGTCAATCTAATACTGTGTATCATATGCTTAAGGACTATATTATTGACTCAATCAGAGTCTGCAACAATATACAGCAATATTCAACAGTCTTGAATGACTTACAATCACAAATGACCAGATACTGTAAATTTACAAATTTAGAACACATTGTGTGGTGGTGGCGCACACCTTTAATCCCAGCTCCTGGGAGGCAGAGGAAGGTGGATTTCTGTGAGTTCAAGGTCAGCCTGGTCTACAAAGTGAGTTCCAGGACAGCCAGGGCTACACAGAGAAACCCTGTCTCGAGAGAAAATCAAAACAACAGCAACAACAAAACACCAAAGAAAGAAAATTCATTAGACAGTAATGGAGAAGAGGGGAAAGAATGGGGCACTAAAGGGTCCTCTGGGTATTTTGACTCATAAAACTTGATCAAATTCGCGTCTAAAAGAAAATACATAATGCAAAATCATGCCAAGAGATACTTTGGGAAGGTGTGGTACTGACAGGAAGGCTTCTGGTTTTGCTTGGGCCTAGTTCTAGAAAACGAGCACAAAGTCAGAAGAAAAACCATTGCTAGGATTCAGGACCTGCGGATTTTTCAGAAATTGTACCAACTTTAGACATCCTTCTTATCACTGAAAAGACCCAGAAGAAGCTGGGTAAGGCAATTGCTGTTCTCATGCATTCTACCTTGGGGCTCACGCTCACGGGCTTTACCTCTAGCATGGAGCACAGCCCCAACTCCACCTCCAAGACTCAGAGACTCAGAAAACTCATGTCCTCTCTGTCTAGGAAAGACTGTGCTTTAAGTGAATAGATGTTTTAAGATAAATCATGATTCAAATTATATCCCATGAGACACAGAATGTTTCATGTAACACGGAGAGCAATATTTTGAGGAATCTGAAGAATGTCAGATTTTTATCAAACACAAGCAGAAATCACAACTCTTAATTTGGTGCGAGTCTCAGAAGGAAATTCAATCATTCCTAAATATAAGAAACCCTTCTACTTCTTGAAGTTCTAAAACACAAAGCTGACGTAAATAGCTATAAATAGCTTTCTTTCAAAGGTGGGTTTTCATAGGCAAATACGTGTAGTGCCACATCTTTCCTGCTTCCCCATGGCCTCCTCACTTTTGTTATTGTTGTTATTGCCTTCCAAGGCAGAGTTTATTAATATGTAATGTGAGGAAAAAAACAGGTTGAGAACCACAAAAGTGACAGTGGACATCATGTGATAAAAATAATAGTACTTTACCAAGTGGCCAATTCCATCAAATGAAATATCACTCCAATCAGACGACTTACCTAAAAATAAGAGACAGAAAAACCAAATAAGAATTACGCTTTAACACTCAGCACACTACGACATGGCAGTTATGCTAACAACTGATAGGCATGTAAAAAGAACACACTATACCAGGTCAGGAAACACGGGTCCTTTAGGACAGAGCTGGTAAACACAGGGAAAAATCAGAGCATCGAGGGAAGAGCCCTTTACTTTAATATTACCTGGCTCTCAGGTAGATTTGGAGTCTAGTTTGACAATGTGGATATATATACAGTTAAAGGCCACGGCTGAACTCTGTGAGATGTGTATTTTATGGGACCTTCTTTCCCGAGACCTTGGGTTACTGTTAAAAAGAAACTGCCAAAGCAGCAGATTTTGAACTATCTTTGCCTTCTCAGCCTCAGGGGAAAGGTGCCAGCACACTACTCGCTGCAGTAATTTCCTCTGTTGGTTTTTTCCCCTTAACACTTACATGTTTTGGCTATTTGCTTTTTTATATCCCAGAGTGAACAGTGATGTTCATGAAAGGTGCCAGATTAACAACCTGGGGAAATTAAGAGCCTGTTCTATGGATAGAAAATGTTCAATGTCAAGGAGGTGATGAAAGGTTCCCCTGTTCTGTGCTTGCCTGTTCTTTGGGCTGTGACCCACGTCACCCAGCCCTCCAGTCTTCATGGTCCATTAAGGTTTTTTCACTGCTCGGGCTGCTAACCAGGGCAGACAATCTAATGTTGGCTTCACTCTTATCATTCATTAGTCCTGCCACTACTGAGTTCTAATCCCCCAGGAATAATTTTTATTTGCTGACAATTTGTTTCAGAACAACAGAAAAATACATTGAACTCAAGATCGATTTTTATATCCTTGGTAATAATCAATTAATTTGGCTTAAAACAAGAGCCACACTTTTCTTTATTTTGGTTTTCTGGGACAGGGTTTCTCTATATAACAGTCTTGGCTGTCCTTGAACAGGCTAGCCTCAAACTAATAGAGATCCGCCTGCCTCTGTCTCCCGAGTGCTGGAATTAAAGGTGTGTTGACCACTACTGCCAGGTTAGAGCCAAAGCTTTGAGTAGTCTCGTTGAAACCAGCTTCACCCAGTTCAGTCACCTAAACTGAATCTGAGTTCTCAACAGACAGCCTAATCTTTAAAAGCCAGAGATCTCTTATTTTCCCTTTTCACTGTACTAAGTTTATTCATGAATTTTGTTGTTAGTAATTACAGAAAAGGCTTGGTAGATGCTGAGGCTAATGGTATATCCCACATGGAATCTTAAAATCTGTGAAATAGAGAAAAATCTCTTTCCTACACTTGTAGGTGCTCCAGGGTTGGGAACTGCCTGAGCATGTGGTTATTATCACACCAGCTCCTTCTTGCCAAGGGATATGCGATGGTTTGGCTTTAACTACTCAGATACCCAACAACTATTTATTGGCCTCACCATGCTAGTTCTCCACGTGAAACACCAGGGCCAGAGAAAGAGAACAATTCTTCTAGTTGAGAGTTTCTAACAGGAGGGAAAGCAAGTCTGGTGAACACATGCACAACATTAGTGGAACACTGGAGTATAACACTGAATGCTGCTGAGTAGCAGACCATAACAACTCAGTATTATTTGGGAACATCACAGCATTAATCTCCGTTGTTCCCTGTCTTTGCCACTGTCCTTTTTTGTCAAACCCCCAAAACTCTGTGCAGCAAGAGTAGATTTACATCTTAACTTGCCCAGCACTTCCTGTCAATTCTAATCTCTAGAAGCACTGGTGAATGAGAATCACAGGCTACCGGCGACTACACCAAACACATGGTAATACTTAGATGGAGGGTACTCTGCCTAAATCACAGAGAAAAGCTTGGAAAATTTTAGTTTGGGAAACTTTGCCTTTTCCCCCCCTCTGCCATGCACAGACTTTATCAAGCAAGGCCATACAGTATTAAAACATTTGGCATTGGCTCAAGACTATGCTATTGCTGGCAGGGGATCCAACTGGGAAAGGCGGAGCAATCACCTTTATCAGGAATGACCTTAATATTATGGAAAGGCTCCTTCCTCCCCTCTGCTTCAGCAGCCTTACTCAAAACCTGAAACCCAGATGTGAGAACAGAGATTATCTCCAAAAACAGCAGCAATTTATCGTAATTATGTTAGTACAAACACCAGGAAGGAGGAAAATGTTACGCCAACTTAGTAGAGGGACACACCCTGTATATAGGTCCCAGGCAAGGTTGTGCTAGGGAAATGAACCTAATCTAACATAATCTCCAGGGACATTTCAGTTTCCCATATCCCAAGACAATTAGAAACTAGCTAGAAAACTAATTACCAGATGCTATGTGAAACAGGCACTAACAGACAACTACATGCTTCTTACTCCCTCAATGGTCAGCTCTCTCTTCTCCAATGACATCCATCAGTCCTATACCTTAATAACAGTGGTCAAGGCAGCAGGGCCCCGTCTCCCTAAACAACACTGTAGTTTCCATACATGAAGCACTTTTTGACTTAAAGTACTTAGATGGCTAGCTTCATAGTACTGACAGCTATGCAGGCTAGGGCTGGGGGATGAAGGGATCATCTACAGTCATACTCAGCTGTGAACACTGTGCGCTACGGTGATGGCAAGGGACACCCCCTGGCAACAGTGGCATGAATGTTATAGGCTTAACCGGCACCATTCTGATAGATTTAAGGCCCACTCCACAGGGAAAGACAGATGTATGGTACTGAAAATGTGGTCATGAACTCATGGTTGAGGAGCTCACAGGCCTCTACTGTCAGCACTCTGCTAAAAGAACATAGTATGACACTGCCCTCCAAATTCATGTCTGTATCCACAGCTTAGTACAGCTCTCAGATATCATCAGGGAAGTTTGTGTGTGTGTGAGTGTGCAGTGGTCAATGCAGAAACTTAACTTCAACTTAAAGTGCAGAGAATAAGTGCTAGTGGAATACTCATTTATATTTATGCCTTTCCCATACCCACAAGGCTCAGAGTCCATTGGGAAAGAGAGGACAAAAATATTGTGAAGAGCCAGGGCTGAAACTAGTAGAAATGCATGAACTGTTGACCAGTAGATGTAGAGGCCCCCCCCCCCCCATGGTACTGGACTAGGCCCTCTGGGTGGGTGAGACAGTTGATTAGCTTGAACTGTTTAGGAGGCCCCAGGCAGTGGGATCGGGATCCATGCCTGGTGTATGAGGCCGCTTTTTGGAGCTCAGTGCCTATGGTGGGACACTTTGCACAGTCTTGATGCAGGGAGGAGGGGCTTGGACCTGCGCCAACTGAATGTACCAGGCTCTGCTGACTCCCTATGGGAGACCTTGCCTTGGAGGAGGTGGGAATGGGAGGTGGGTTGGGGGGAAGGTTGGGGGGGAGGCAGGAGGAGGAGGGAGGAGAGGGGGATCTGTGGTTGGTATGTAAAATGAATAGAAAATTTAATAAAATAAAATAAAAAAAAGAGCCACGGCTGTGGAGAACTAGAGTTGAACAGTGTCTTGTGGATATGACAGGACATATGAACTCACAGTAACTGTGGTTATCTGCACAAGACCTACATAAGAGTAAGCCAGACGACATTAAAGCATGGAGTGGTGATAGGAATCATGAGATACTCCCCTAAAGGAGGAACTATGGACAGCTGATGGCTTCTAGGGGAGAAAGAGTCAAATTTCTTTAAGGGTGCAGCGTCTGGTAGATAGACTACACTCAAAAGTATATGGCGAGCACAAACTGGACACAAAAGGTTGTTATTAATACTTCTTTCTCAGTTGTTGGCCACTGGGATCATGTAGATCCCCAAACATTACAGGTTATTGCCACTTTCCTCTTGGGCATCTTTTAGCACTTGAAGTTAATACAATCCTATTGCAAAGATACCCCATATCTGAGTCATAAATATGAAGAAATCAAATGGGTAGTGACCTGGATAATTCATCTCTACCAACTAGCTTTCACCTTGCTGGAAAGGTCTAGGCACATTACTGGGGCAGAAAAGTAGTCATTAATCTTACCTAGCCATAAATTCTTCAATATACAATAATGATCTGCTTGCCAAGATATGCCCACTGGTGTATAGTGGCACAAATGTTATGGGAACAATCTACCACTTTCTGACTTCAGGCTGGCTCCATGAGATGGAACCCATATATGGCACTGTTACACAGGTTATGGCCCCGGGGCAAGATCATTTATAGGTTGTAGGGAAGAACACAGTATTATTATTCTACTAAATGGACACAGTCTGAAAATAATACCTATGGGTTTATTGTTACACCATATGTTGTTAGTACATCTCTCAACCTTCACCAGACAAGCTCCTTCGTATAGTAGATGATGATTAACAGAGACCCACAACTGGTCAACATGCAGAGAAAAAGAGACTTTGGAAGGCTCGACCTTCAAGGTTCTGGGATCTTCTCAGAAGAAGGGAAGGAGAGATTCTAAGAGTTGGAGCTGGTGGATGACTTTAAGTTAATAGTGTTTTCTGAACACAATGGAGCAGAAACACATATGAACTCACAAAAAATTATGACTGCATGCACAAGTCCTGTGCAATCTCAAACCAGACAAAATCCCAAGGGTGAGAAAGGTGGGCATATGGTCCTACCCTTAGCTGAGGAACATTTGATGGCTACGGGAAAAGGCATAGTCAGGTTTCTTTAATGGTATGATCTCTGGTATATACTACACTCCATGGTAGGCCATACACCCAAGAGGAGCTGGCTAACATAAACTGGAACTGATGGAAGAGGGAGAGGGACTCAAGGAGACGGAGAAGGAGAAGGGAAGGTGGGGGATGAGGAGAGGGAGATGGAGAGGTTGGGTGGGTAGAGAGGTGGCATGGATCTGGTAGGAATTAGTGAGGAGTGGGGGGTGAATATGATAAAAATATATTGTATGAAACTTTAAAAAAATTAAGTAAATGTTAAAAAGTAAACAAGAAAAAAAAATCACTTTGAGTATGGCCTTGAATTGTGATTATAGCAAAATCTGCTCTAGGCTGCTCTGTGCCAGCCACCCAACTGAGAATGAATTTTTGTCCTTGATGCTCTTCTTTATTACATAAAAGATTAAAAATTATTTAAGTTTATGTGTATTGTATGTGTATGCATATTGTGCATGCAGGAGCCTTCAGAGGTCAAAGGAGGAGTTGGATTCCCTAGAATTGGAATTGGAGTTACTGATGGCTGTGAACCACTATGTGAGTGCTGGGAATCCAACCCAGGTCCTCTGCAAGAGCAGTAAACACTCTTAATCATTGAGTTATCTCTCCAACCCTCAACAGATTTTTTTTTATTTATAAAATTTTTTTTTTTTTGTTAATGATCTGGTTCCTTCTTTCTTCCCTTTACCTTATGATGGGGGATGTTCAAGCACAGGTTACTAAAATTCCATACTTGACACAAAACGATCTGTTGCAAATCTGTTTGGTATATGTGTCACTAAGGGCTTGCTCTATACAGCCCCCGAGTTACACGGAAAGTTCAAGCAGTAGTGTATGTTCATCACAATGAGTAAAAGGTGCAAAAGATAGATAGGAGAGACTCAAATCATGCACTCTCACTGTCATACAAAGAAAATAGGAAAGAACTGCCTTCAGAGCCAAGAACAATCAGGTGACTTCTCTTCCAATTACCAACAACTACCGAAGGCTAGTGAAGTCCAAAGACAGAGAAACATAGCCTGGCAGAGAAAGTCACAGCACAAACTGTTGCCGCCAGCATAGCATTAAATAAGCAGGTAAATGCTCAAAGAATTACAAATTATGAAGATGAACATAATCACGGTGGATGAAGTGTATACAAGACAAACACATTTACTTTAAAACAAGGCATTTTATGTCCTCTTCAACGTACAGTGGAGTTCAATGAAAAGGACTCTGGCTGGTGAAGCAATTAGGCTCCTGCCCATCAAGAAGCTTGTTTCCCTTGGCTGACATGCTGCGACTATTCATTTGCTTATCTGATTCCAAACATCATCAGGAACATTTGCTCTGAGCTTTAATTTCTTAAACTTCCATAGAAAATTCTAGGCGTCTAAGGACCGAGTGTAACCCAAGTTGAAATTTTCTTACGGGAAGGACAGATGTAAAACAAACAAGCTAGATTCTCATCATTCCAGAGCTGAGTTTTAATAATACACAATAAAAGAGGCAAAACAAAAACTTCTGGGATTTGAATGATGACCTTCATGGCTATTTGAGAAGAGATACTTTCTTTGTATATTTCTTTTAATGGAGACTTGGAGCAGACAATCACAGATGATCACCTCATAGAAAAGACTAAAAGATAAGATTCAAAACTTAGCCATCAGTGGGTAGCAGTTATGATAATTATGGGGTATCAGACATGAGGAAAAGTGGGTGTTGGCAAAGATACACAAAAGGAGCATGTAACTCTTCCAGTCATGAAGAAATTGGGAAATGATTTAGGGAAATGATTTGCCCAAAGAAAACAACCCAAAGACAAACATAAAAGAAGAGCCGATCATCAGGTGAGGGAGGCTAGTGGGAACATGAAGTTTCTGTGGTAGTCTTCGAAAAGGAAGTAAACTGCAGCCATGCTCCAGACTGCCCTGTGCATCTGCAGCCTGCACAGCTGCCTAGCTGCAGCGAATGTTAGCCATGGAACTATGGGTACAGGCATTCCGGCCCAATGCTTCTCTTTTTCTCATACAAATTTCTACTTCCTGCTGGCCCCTTTGTCTCTTTCCTCCTATCCCCCACTTGGGTTCAGGACATACAGGCTGCATTATGGGTCCTGGAGGTGGGCGTGAACTGGACACCGCTGGGCTGGGGCAAAGGGACTGTGGGAGGAATCAGTTGCAGGCCGCAGGCAAGTGGGACAAAGGCATGGCCTGACGTCATGGTAACCTCTGTGTGTTCTCTGTTCTTACAGCTCTTCCTCTTAGGACAGGAGAATAACCCCAAGAAACACAAAACCTTCCTGAATACATAACAACTTCCTTTCCCCATACGCAAATGCTTAGTACTGTTAACATTTGCATGTATTCGGTATTCAAATGAAAATTTAAGTATTTCAAAAAACTATAAATATTCCTAGACATATATTGGAAATAACATAATTTTAGAAGTATACAATTTCATTTTTCAAAAGGTCATGCATAGAAATTTGTTAAAATCTTAATTGTGTGTGTGTGTGTGTGTGTGTGTATGTGTAAAAGCGTGCACGCACAGCACGCTCATATCACACACATGTGGAGGCCAGAAGACAACTTGCAGGCATTTGCCCCATCCTTCCTCATGGCCCTGGGATGGACTTCACGTCATCAGTCTTGGTGGCAAAGGCCTCTCTACTCACCGAACCAACTCGCCAGCCCCAAAGTCGTTTCCTGAGGCGTCTCTCTGCACCTCTCGGATGGACTGTCCACTGAAGTTCTCACTCCTTTGCTCACTGGCACTTCTGCATTGCTCTCAGTAGTAACAGAGTTTCTACTGCTGCTGACGACCGGTCTTATCTGGCTCAAGCTGACCTCAAGCTAGCAGGTAGCCAAGGCTGGCCTTGAACTGATCTCCTTGCCACCACCTCGCAAATGCTAGGATAATAGGCATATGCTACCATAGTTGGTCTAACGGTTCTCTTATGGGGACACTGATATTTGGTCTGTTCAATATTAATTTCCATACAACTTGGCAAAATACAGAGAACACAGAAGATCCATTTAAGAACACCCTAATTATAATTTCTTGTTTGATTATAAGCAATCTTAACTTCTAAGGGGGGAATTTTATTTGGAGACTAAGAATTTTAGAGATTACATGAGGAAACAAATCCTTCAACTTGTGTCAGGAAGGTCTCCTGCAGGAAGAAAGTATACTGTTTCTTCGCAGGCCAGACCCAGATGGATTTCCCTCAAGCTTTGGCATAAGTAACATCTTTGGTTGCATAAAAAAATTAAGAAACATGTTGTACAAAAAGGCACCACATTGGGCAAGGCAAGATGTTTACTTTGAGAGAGGCACATGTGAACAGACATGGACTGAGGAAAATCAATCAATCTATCTATCTATCTATCTATCTATCTATCTATCTATCTATCTATCTATCCACATACACATATACACACATTTATTTATCTTAGGTTAGGCCCCCAGTATAGGCCCATTGAGCATCAGCTAAGGAGACTTGTCTGTCCATATACATTTTCATTCTATCTCTTTTTTACATTCATTTGCTAAGCAGGTACAATTAAATTCAAGTGAATTAGTGCTTTATGGTAAATCTCTACTGTAGAACTCAACGACTATTGTTCAATAAATAAATTTATTTCTGTTCTCTGGATTTCTAGAACACCAAGGATAGACAGAGAAAGACAGTATATCAAATATGAAGATTATAAATCAAGTATAAATTTAACTTCAAGACAATGACATATTTTTTGAAAAGCTCCTGGAGTACATATATTAGAAACATTTGTGATGCAGTGGAAAAAGTACTGTACTTGATGCCAAGAAAGCAGGATTTCAATCTCAATTCAGACACATTATCCAAGTGAGCTGGGTCAGTGTTCTCAACCCTAAAATGGTACAGGTAGTAATTGCTCTACACTGTTGGTTTTCGGCTAACAGCAAAAAAAAAAAAAAAAAGCATTTGAAAGCATCTGCCATAATTATGGCTCAGGGTGGGTATTTGTTTCAGGTTTATTTTGGAATGGGTTTATTGAACTGATGCTTAAAGACAAAAAAAAAAAAAAAAAAAAAAAAAAATGCCGTGAGAGAATACTGACAATGTGGGACAATGAGTAGGCGCTCATCTGAGTTGATGTAAACATCAGGCTGCTTTGACTGCATCAGTGTGATCATTGGTGCACAGTGCACTTATGCTCCATAAACATGAGCTGAAAACAAAAGTGCTTCTAATCAGATCTGGCAAGGAAAGCAGAGAAACAGAGGGTGAGGTAAGTGGAGCCTATCATGCTGACTAACACGGATGGCAGCACCTCAGTGTGTGAGTCACACAGACCCGAGCAACACACAGCCAGAGATAACTCGCAGGTAAAGGCCACACGAGCCATTACATCATCCCTCCTCTGCCCTTTATTCATCAATCATGTCCCCTGGACTCTGATGCAATCCAGGAAGCATGTCTGATTTGCAGAAAGCAGCAGAGTCTCGGAGTATCCACAGGCTCATCAAAGAAAGAAATGTGAACCCAAACTGAAGTTTCCGGTGAAGTTCCCTTTTGTATAAATAATGATTTAGAGGGGCAGTCTTATAAGCAGGATGCCTAACTATGGATTACCCCATTTGGTCTGAAGGCCTAAAGGAATAGACTTCATCACTGTGGATAAGTTACTCCAGGTCTAAAGACCCCATTTCCACATCAGTACAATTAGATGTTTTTCAAGGTCCGTCTCGGCTTTCCAATTTTGTTATTAAAAATCTGGGCTAATTACACCCATAGAGTGGGCAGATGAACAGTCAGTTGAACAAGCCAGACACAGAATCAACTTGTTTCCTCTCAATTATGTAGATCACTTGATGTTTGGCCTACTTTTATCCCAGTCTGAGTTTAGTAGAGTGTGTAGCAATGTTCAAATCAAAGGGAATATTCAAATCCCAACTCCAAACCAAATTCAAAGTCAGCCTTTACATGACACACCCACAGTCTGGCCGAATGTGACTAGACAGACCAAGCTCTCGAGAAGGAAAAACCTTACACAGGTTTACAGAGCAAAGAGAAGGGGGTCAGCCCTAGCAAGCCTGGCATCAAGTTTTCCAAGAGTGGCCAGTGCAAACGTTCAGATTCCTATCACTGGCAGAGCTGCAGTGGAATCTCCAGCGGGGCGTTCCCTACATAACGTGGGCCTGGGGGAAGATACAAGCCTAGTGCAAAGAAAACCAAATGCCTCCTGATGCTTCTTCCTTCACAGCTGGCATGCTGTGGGGTCCCTTACCTTCCATGGTAGGCAGCTGGGAGGATGGGGGTTAACCTACGGCACCTGGGCCAGCATTCAACAGGTGCCCAGCCTTTAATTGTTCAGATGAATGATTTATGAAGTTTGGCAGCAAAGACAGGGTAGACTGGTTTCAATTTAAAGGCTCCAACGTACAGGTATTCTGAAAATCTTGGCCCCATTTACAGCAAGCACTGCTCTTCTTGGGAGGGGACAGAATAGAAAGGGAGAAGATGTGACTTGTCTGACAGGAAGACAGGACCCAACTAGATGGAACATGCCTCCGTACCTCTGCCTGCCCCATCCTCTACCATGCTCTTGCTGATTCTCTTTCTGTTGACAGCAATCAGGCATAGTGCAACAGACAAACCCCAGAGCTCTCATTCCCACATACAGAGCGCAGTTGCTTTGTTCTGATTATTGACAGTGTGATTCTTTTGACCAATTAAACTCAAGGTCAGCCAATTTCTGCCTCCAGGACCCAGAGAGCAGGGACTGTCGGTTTTGTGGCAGCATGGTTTCTGTCGCAGAGCCTCAGCCCTGTCACTGTAGGACAGGAATAGCTACGGACATAAAGGGACAGACATGGCTACACTGTCCACTAATACTGGTGGAGTATTGGAAAGACCAGGTGGAGTATCGGCTTTAGCCTGCTAGCCTCTGGGTATGCCTCAGGCTGAACTCTGGTGAGAGCCTATCACATCTACCACCAAATTTATCACCCGAAACACAGTTTAATTGTAAGCCCCAATTAGAGAACGGACATCTGTTATAAGTAACATCGTTAAAAATAGACACAATCAGACCTCACTTTGGATAAAAGAGAATGGATATGAAGTATGGGATAATTCAATGAGTGCCATAAAACAGCTAAGGCTCAGAAGTCAGGTTGTCTAGGGAGATACGGTTCCCATGAAATCCCTTCTCCACCCTGACCCAAGTCTTGATATAGAACAAACTACAGGCTTATTTATAGAGAACACAATTACTGAATACTATATTTGAAATGGCTCAGTTCTTTAAAAATCAACCTATATATTAATTCTGTACACTGCATAAAATACTTCAAATAACAAGCACTAAGGGAATTTCACTTTTAACAACACCGAATTTTTTACAAGCGAATGTCCTTTTGTGAATTTTATTTTTTTGTAAAGAAGTAGCAACAGCAGGCAGTCTTTGACATGCTGATCTGTAAGTAAGTAAGTTTTAGCTTGAATCCCTCCTAGAAGAGGGCAGAGGGCATTCTGTGACTTGTTTGTGGTCAGTATGACTTTTCCTTCCAACTTCTAACTGCTCCTTCGACTCCCCCCCCCCCCACCCCCACTCAGCCTAGCAGTCACATATTCCTAGCTGTACAGTCGACACTGCTTCAACAGGAGTGCCAATAAAGAGTGTATCGTGGTCCTATTCCAGCAAGAGTGACAGATAGTGAAGATGAAACCAGACCCGAGCTGTTTTCGGAGTGTGGGAAGTGCTCAGTGGCGGCTCTGCCCAGCTGCAGTCCTTCTGAAAGCAAGGGCACTGGAAACCAGCAAGTGGGAGTTGAAGAGAGGATCTGTGAAGGACGAGGAGGGAATGTGACGCGCTTCAAGGCGGAGTGCAATCCTGTCCGCTCTGGGCCAGTGTCTTCACCCTGATTACACATTAGAATCGCGGGGAACACTTGCAAACGATACGCATGCTTGGACTTCTTGCCGGCCACTATCTCCCCACTTCCTCCCAACACCTTGTGCTGAACCACCAGAGTTGAGGGACTGACAGACATTTTTAAATCCTCCTGAATAGAGGGTCTCAGAGAGTAGAGGGAACTAGACTGTGTGTGGAACTCAACTATAAATTTTTAGCGTGGTGTGCATGTTTTGTTTAAATCTAGAAGATTAACTGGATTCACTGTGTGGGGATGGGATGAAGCCCTGGGGATTCTCTCCTTACTATTGAGCAAGAGAACATAGAAACAACATAGATCTTTTAATTAGGACCTTTTGCTTGAGCCTCTGGCAAGCTCTAAAGCAAATGAACCATCAAGTGGCAGGCTTCTTTTATGTGTTTAGCAAAGGGCTGATTGAATGGGCTAGGCCCCGAGCTCTTCCTTAAAGGCCAACAGATTCATTCTCTGAACCACAAGAAGCAATTCTTAGGGCAGGGATTTGGCCTATACAAACTAAAGATATATGTTCTCATGGTCCTATCTCCCCACCCACCCAAATCTAAACAACAGAAGGGATGTCTATATAGTTTTGGGCAGTTGTTAGAACTTTCTTCCATCCATCCTACAGATACTGGTGCAAACCTACACTATACCTCTCCCTGTGGCCCAGTCTCCACTGCAGTGGGAGAGAAATGCTAGGAAATGTTGTTAGACAAAGTAATTTGTGCTATACATGCTATCCCTTTCTTCCCATCTGCTGCTTTGTGCTTAGTATTTTCTTCCTGAGTAGAAATTAGTATGCTTTCCCTCCCTCCCTCCCTCCCTCCTTCTTTCCCTCCCTGGCTTGGGGACTGACTTTGCGGTATCATATTGGGTAGGCATAAGAGCTATATTCAGCCCTATTTAGTTATTTGCACAAGACAGAGTCTTGGCTCAGGCTAGCCTGAAACTTGGGCTTTTCCTGCCTCATCTTCTTGAGGAGCTAGAATTGCCATATTTTTGTGTAATTTCTTAAGTATGTTTTCTCACACAGAAATGTTTTAAAATCTTCAGTACAAACTGATGCTATTGACATTCAATGATTATATGATGGAATCATACTATGGGACCAGAGCAGAAATACTTATTAGAGCCAAGGATGGCTTCAGGGAACAGTGATAGCAATGCTAAGTCTTGAGGAATAGGCAAAAAACAAAAACAAAAACAAAAAAAACAAACAAAAAAACCAAACCAAACCAAACCAAACAAAAAAACTCAGAGTGAGAGGTTGTCTCTGGGTGTTAGCTCAAACGTTCTTTTGAGGGCATTGGAGAGCTACAGGAAATTTCAACTCTGGGGAGAGGATGCTGTGATAAGATCCTGTGAGCATCCCGTCTTTAGAAGCAGAGCAGGAAGCAAATGTGAGAAAAGAGATGCATTTGGAGGGCAGAAAGGC